>NC_136072.1:50354599-50827763 GCF_964261635.1 Lissotriton helveticus | reverse complement strand
ATTAGTTGGGCAACTGAGTTGTGGCGTCTGGAATAGAACGCGCCTCGACATGGACTTTAGGCGCTACCTGGCCTGGGCATGAAAGGATGAACAGGCAGAACCCTCTCTGGGGCCTTCAGCGGAAGTCTGACCTCTTATTAAGGATGTATGATGGTACAACGCGTGCTTTTACTACGCGTACCGTTACCACGCAGGTTTTACAACGCAAATTGTTACAACGACTTGCGTTGGGGGGCGCTGGATAGTGGAATAGTTTAATTTACTATTCCAACTCCAGTCCCGTGGATACTAGGGAAAGTGTTGAATAGTAAATTCAACTATTCCCTATCCTACAGCGCCCTCCAGCGCAAGTCGTTGTAACGACTTGCGTTGTAAAACCTGCGTGGTAACGGTACCGCGTTGTAAAAGTTTCGTTGTAAAGGATGTTCCCCCTTATTAAAGGGTCATCTCTCTCTGAAGTGTAGCAGCTCAGAAAGAGCCGACGAGAGGCTGTGTGTGTCTTGTATACATGCCTATGTACAAGACAACGCCAAGGATTGTCTCTCTGTATCTGATTGGATAGGCCAGCTGCTTATCTCTAAGTATGTGACAGTTTTCCAAAGTGTATCCCTCTGAACATGATTGGAAAGCTCCAGAGCTTATCTATTGGACGAGTCCCACTGTCTTCCCTCTGCACTTGATTGGACTTTAGAAGGAATACTGAATATGTGATTGGATGGTTGGTTCCTTGTGTACATGATGGTATGGTGCTGGAGATTGAACATGTTATGTGATTGGACAGTTTTCAAGGTTTGTCGTATTTACATGATTGATAAGTTATATGATTGGTCGATTCCCAAAGTGTGTCCCTCAGATGATTGGACAGGTCCCAGGGTAAATCCCTATGTTCGTGATTGATTGGTTTTCGAGGTTTATCACATGCACCTGATTGGACAGTTCCCAGGAAGTACACATCAACTTCATATGAGTAAATCAGCACACTGGTGTGTATATCCCTACATACAGGATTCTCACCATAGGATAACATTCCATAGACATGGATTCTAATAACATCCAACATGCAAGAACCCTTGACCCAACTTAGTTGGCAGTGTGCCACCTCTAAATGTTCAATTTTAGGGACTCTTTCCTGCACATAAACAATCATTCCCTGCAACGCAAGTGTTGGCCTAGGCAGCTAATTTTAGCACCAGCACTAGGGAAAACACAGGGGTGCGCTGTACAGTAGTAAATACGGCACAAGCGGTCACATTTGGTGAAACTCTGCGCTCCAATATTTTGTTATATGTATGCCCCATGGTGTTCGTATATAGGCTGTTCCAAAACGGCACCGTCTCGGCAGCCGCAGCCAGTAGTGGGAGTACCGGCCGGGCGGTGACGTGGGGAGGGGGAGGGGCAGGGTGGGGGGTAGTAATGTATGGATTACGGACTTTAAAAGGTAAGTAAACATAAAAATAAATAAAACAAATTTTGTTGCACACACTGCATCACCAAATGCGACGCAGTGTGTGCAACGAAATTCGTTTTATTTATTTTTATGTTTACTTACCTTTTAAAGTCCGTAATCCATACATTACTACCCCCCCACCCAGCCCCTCCCCATCCCGACGTCACCGCCCGGCCGGTACTCCCACTACCAGCCGCGGCTGCATCTCGGTCTTTAACGTAATAGTGGCACTTAAGTATCGATCTGAACTTTTATATAGACTCTACAATATAGCTTACCAACATATTATCAAGGTCAGTAGATGTGGAGGTAAGAATAGTAAATGTGAGAAAGATATGTCCCTTCTGGGAAGAAATTGGGACAATATACTGCAGGCTATTAGGCTGCCAGATAGAATTTGCTCCCTAAGGGGCATTACTTCACACTTTCGAAGATGAGGGCTGTGCACAAGTGGAAAAGATTTTTATCCGATTGCGACTTTGAAAGCCGATGGTACCTAATGTCTCAAAATGAAGAGGAGGTATGAACAAATAGCAAATACTGGAACTCCCAAAATTTGAAGCTTGAGGATACCCCAAGAAACAGGTAAAAAAGGGAATTATGGTTAGAGAATGAAGAAGGAGCTGTGATTGAAATAAAGCTATACGAACAAATAAAGATTGGAACATTTAATGTTGTAGAACAGAATTTGAAGTGAACAATCCATTATATGAGTAAATGTTTATGTCGAGTATTCTTGCGGCAAAATTATCACTCTGGTATGAAAGGTGTCAATCATGGGGTACACCTAGATTTATTGTAATGTCATTGGTCTGAATTTATTGATAATGTAAAATGAAAATAAACTATGGGGGAAAGATGCATAATACTATACTTCGATATGTATGCTTCCCTTGATGTTATGTTGTCATCTGGTTCGTCGATCGACGAACCAGATGACCACATGATTGACAACACGCGTACTTCTGCGGTTACACTTTGCAGTATCCACTGAAAATCATAAAGCCGTCTCCACATTGCCCAAAAATTGATAGGCAATCTTTTGAACCCTGAAGAAGTCCGGTAACAGGCGAAACGCGTTGGCTATTTCATTGAAAACAAGAATTGAATAAAGATCAAGTTTTGAACTTCCAGAACTTGTAATTGACTTCTCTTTGGGGAAAATGAATGTGAACCTTCATATTTGTGAATAGCATTGTATAAGGATTGTTATCCAAAAATACATGTAAATCTGACTTATTAGAAGGGTGCGGAGCCACAATTTTGTGTATTTAATTTGAAGAGATAATGAGATTTTTTCTCACCTAAATCTTCATGGGACATAGGGGGTTGTGTCTCAGGCTATCAGCACCTTCGCTTTGCCTCTCAGAAATTGTAGGAGACGTTAGATTGGTGCGGGAATTAGTGCTTTGATCCCCTTCTTCTTTTTTTCGTTGATGTTATGTTGGTAGTCGGTACTGTACAGTCGATATTATTAATCTCAATATGAGATACAAGCTCCATGGCTATTGTCGCTGGGTCCTGAACAGGGATTTATGTGAACTGATAGGAAAGCGCTTCGATGCCTCGTCAGAGGTAGTAAGCGCTATATAAATGCAATTATAATACAATACAATATAAAGACGCAAAGTGTGCACCAGAGCATCACATCTTGAGGCACACTGCTGCAGTAACATTAATAAAAAAAGACAGTTATAAGGAGATTAACCATTTTCATATCATTGACTAGAGTTTCTTTCATTTTATAAGCTGCAGAGTTCGTCTGCACGTACGTCATCTTGGAGTTGTTTTGGAAAAAGTTCTAAACATATACAGGCACATGCATCAAGCTATGATTTTGCGAGTCCTTAATTGCGATTATTAAGGAATCGCAATTAAGGACTCGCAAAAGCCTATGTATGTAGGAATCGCTATAAAAATAGTGATTCCTACACATTCCTTATTTGCGAGTCGCAAATTGCGATTCACATATAAGGAATGGCTTCCCATTCATGGGAAGTTGCATGCGCAATTTGCGAGTACCAATTGGTACTCGAAAATTGTGCATGCAATTTGAAGGGTGCAAGGTTATCAAAAGGACACCCTGTTGCACCCCTGAAATTGATCTGTGCACAAATGTTGCGCACACACATGTCCCAAGGACATGTGTGTGTGTAACCTACAACTTTGAAAAATGCACTTTAGTGCATTTTTCAAAGTTTTTGCAAATTACCATGAAGTTCAACTTAATGGTAATTTGCGACCCCTAGTAGCGAAATCGCTACTTTAAAGTGGTTCTTGCAATGCATTTAAGGAATTGCATCTTGCATTGCATTTAAGGAATCGCAAAATGCGATTCCTTAAATACAATCGCAATTTGAGAACTCACAATTAATTGCGAATTCTCAAATTGAGAGGGCCTTGACCCTTGATGCATCGCAAAAGCTAATTTTGCGATCGCAAACGTCCGATTTTGCGAATCGCACCGTTTGCGATGGCAAAAAGCTTTGATGCATGTTCCTAATAATTTTAAGCTAGCCTCCCGCCTGGGTGCGGGCGTGCGCGTGCATGTGTACGTAAAGGCGGCCATCTTGAAATGGTTTTTGTAATAAAGTTTTGCACACACCATTCTAAGGCAGCCGCCCATGCGTGTGCACACAGACATGGTTGACCATCTTCAAAGGCTTTTAGTAAAACAGGACAACACAATTTATGATATGAGCGACATGCATGTGGGCACATGTACATGTATGCTGACTAACGAGTAGCCATTTTGGAATGGTTTTAGCCAGCATTAAATAATGAACTATGTATGCACACACGAGTAGCCAGCAGAAGAGTATGGGGAGCTGAAGGGCCTCCCAAAAGCAAAGTACAAAAAACAATTTAAAATGCAAATATTGCACCACGATCCCTCGAATGGAACTGCACTATTTTCGGTGGCGGATGATGACATTGTGAATGATGACACTGCGGCCTAAAGTATGAAAAGTTCAGTTTGAAAATACCAAAATAATCTTCAAAGCTGATAAAATCAAGCATTTGGCTTATTAACCAGGTTCTCTTTATGTATGACACACAGCTGAACTGTCTATAAGAATGTACCAGTGTACCCTGCAGCTTGCAAATCTGTTCTGTGCAGCGGGTGCCTTAACCCACTGAGTACCCACTGAGTGATTACATCTGCAATACTGAAAGCAGTTAAGGGCGTCATGTCCACCCACTGGTGAGTTATGGAGCTGGCAGCTCGGGTTGGATGCAGTGTACAGCGCCTGTCCGTGGAACCAGCAGATCTAGGCTCTCCTGGCAGGTCCACTAGAACAAACTGTGTGATCCTCGGTAAATCATTCTACCCCCCAGGACTCCCGTTCCTTTCCTGATCTTTAACATTTAGAGCCTTCAGAGCACAGGTTCAATTCCAGTATTCCTGGCTATTTATAACTCGGTAGCATGCCTTGGTGTGAAATCTGCTCATGCGTTTTACAATGCTGCCCCCTGCTGTCCACATTGAGTCATTGCACTTATGATCGTGCTTTGCTGTGCGTTCCATCACGCACCAAAAAGCCAATGTGTATTTGAACTTAAATATTAGTTTATATCACCGCCCGACATGGTTGTACTTATGTTATCAATCTTGGGAGGAGGAAACGAAAAGTCGCCCTTGCCAGAGTCAAACTTTTGACCTGGACTTTTCAAACAAAAAATGTCTGCTACTGCGTTCAGCTCATGACAAATCGTATATCGAACCCTCACCAAAAATTAAAAGGACATACTTCTTGATATTTGAAGTTTTTGTTCAGTTATGTCTTGGGTACATTTTCAATACAGCGGGTTCTTTCTTTTCGGTTTGCTTTTTGAAAAACATTTACTTTTTCTCTATTTTTTAGTTTGAATGGTGACGCATATTTCCCTGTAAAAATGTTGACGACTTACTTAAAAAAAAACTCAATATTTTAAATTATGCTCTTTGCAGACAAAATATCAAAGTCTGTACTAGCACATCGAAGTTAACAATAATATATTCATTTTGGCGTTTTATTATTGTACAACGGTACTCCTTTCATCACCAGATAAATTACGAAAGGCCGCCCGTTAAAACCTTTTGTTTATGCCTGTGGTTTGCAGTTTAGACACATAAGTCTCCCTTGAGTCCTCAACCCACTGCGGTATCCCACCCTGAGCTCCCTCTGCACCCTGACACTCGTATTCCTGGGGTGTTCATAGAAAAGTGAGACTACAAGTACCACAATGCTCTGCCGGACCGTCAATCAGACTTCTGAATTCCATAGACGCTCGAGAACAGCGTCGTGGCATGGAGGCCCGGGCTTCGGGGCAGGCCGGGAAAATGCCTCATTTGGCTGCTGTTGGGGTAGTAAAATGCAGCAATTCTCAGATTTCAACTGGCCCCTTGGGGCTCTGGGCCCCCGGTGCCACTGCACCTGCTGCACCACTCCGGGGACCCCCGCATGCGCGTGGTGCCAGTGTGGCAGGTATCACGCATGTGAGCCTGGCACGTGATGCCAGTGTGGCAGACATCATGAATGTGAGCTTGGCATGTGATGCTACTGTGGTTAGATATGTGACAGGTGAGCCTGACATGTGATCAAGTGAATCTGAAAGTGTGGCACATATCACGCATGTGAGCCTGGCACGTGATGCCAGTGTGGCACATATCAAGCATGTGAGCCTGGCATGTGATGCCAGTGTGGCACATATCACGCATGTGAGCCTGGCACGTGATGCCAGTGTGGCAGACATCATGGCACGTGAGCCTGGCACGTGATGCCAGTGTGGCAGACATCATGGCATGTGAGCCTGGCATGTGATGCCAATGTGGCAGAGGGATGCCAGTGTGGCAGGTGTCATGTATGTGAGCCTGTCATGTGATGCCAGTGTGGCAGAGTGATGCCAGTGTGGCAGATGTCATGTATGTGGGCCTGGCATGTGATGCCAGTGTGGCAGGTGTCATGCATGTGAGCCTGGCATGTGATGCCAGTGTAGCAGATGTCATGCATGTGAGCTTGGCATGCGATGCCACTGTGGTTAGATATGTGACAGGTGAGCCTGACATGTGATCAAGTGAATCTGAAAGTGTGGCACATATCACGCATGTAAGCCTGGCACGTGATGCCAGTGTGGCAAACATCATGGCATGTGAGCCTGGCATGTGATGCCAGTGTGGCAGACATCATGGCACGTGAGCCTGGCACGTGATGCCAGTGTGGCAGACATCATGGCACGTTATACTGGCATGCACTGTAGCCGCACCTCTCCTGGTTCCCCAGGCTCGCTTTCTTTTCCAGTAGCGCCCTCCCTCCAGGGCGCAGCGCCTCGCAGTGTAGGCGCTTCGGTGCCCCCAAATATAAGCACGAACAACCGAAGCGGTTTAAACCAAACCAGATGCCCCAGAAACGCCCCCTTGCACGCGGCTCCCGCTGACTGAGGTTCCGGGAGACAATATAGGGCTTTCGAGAATCTCTCGGTAAGAGGCCACAAGCTCTTAATTTGTGCCCCCGCCTCTCAGCCTTTATAGCTTCCCGACTGTGGCACGGATGAGCGGTGCCCTCTCCCCCTGCAGGGCAGTCCCTGCCCCCCACCCGCAGATGTTCAGCACATACCCCGAAGAAGTGTACCAGGGGGCGGTCTGGGTGTTCAGAAGCTGTATAGGAATTTAAAAAACAGCAGTTATTGCTCATTTGGCAGAGAGTCTAATCCTTGTACCTATAAATATATATTATTTTACCATTTCTCTGATCCATAACTCCCCGTTTCCAAGAAAAAGTGTTATTAAAAAAAAAGGTCTTGTCTGCGCTATAAAAAAATGTGCGCTCGTTATTCTGCAAATACCTCAACTTATAAGGATTATTGGCGCGAGCAGCGGCTCTAGAGAGTGCCCCTTGCTGCAGGGGGGGGGGGGGGGGGGTGAGAGCCCGTCTCTCCAGAGGTGGGAGGGTGCGGGGGAAGCTATTGGGAAGGTGTATCACTATGTCGGCCCTACTTCCACCGCCTATTGTTTCGACCTGACATTACATCAACCTACCTAAAACTTTATCACGATTATTGCACCCTCATGGCCATTACACCCACCTGGCCATTGATTCGACCCAACCCTTACTGCAACATAACCATGACTTTACATCAACCTGACAATTACATCAACCTGACAATTACATCAACCTAACCCTTACTGCAACATAACCATGACTTTATACCAACCTGACCATTACATCAACCTAACCCTTACTGCAACATAACCATTACTTTACATCAACCTGACCATTACATCAACCTAACCCTTACTGCAACATAACCATTACTTTACATCAACCTGACCATTACATCAACCTAACCCTTACTGCAACATAACCATTACTTTACATCAACCTGACCATTACATCAACCTAACCCTTACTGCAACATAACCATTACTTTACATCAACCTGACCATTACATCAACCTAACCCTTACTGCAACATAACCATTACTTTACATCAACCTGACCATTACATCAACCTAACCCTTACTTCAACATAACCATTACTTTACATCAACCTGACAATTACATCAACCTGACAATTACATCAACCTAACCCTTACTGCAACATAACCATGACTTTATACCAACCTGACCATTACATCAACCTAACCCTTACTGCAACATAACCATTACTTTACATCAACCTGACCATTACATCAAGCTAACCCTTACTGCAACATAACCATTACTTTACATCAACCTGACCATTACATCAACCTAACCCTTACTGCAACATAACCATTACTTTACATCAACCTGACCATTACATCAACCTAACCCTTACTTCAACATAACCATTACTTTACATCAACCTGACCATTACATCAACCTAACCCTTACTTCAACATAACCATTACTTTACATCAACCTGACCATTACATCAACCTAACCCTTACTGCAACATAACCATTACTTTACACCAACCTGACAATTACATCAACCTAACCCTTACTTCAACATAACCATTACTTTACATCAACCTGACAATTACATCACCCTAACCCTTACTTCAACATAACCATTACTTTACATCAACCTGACAATTACATCACCCTAACCCTTACTTCAACATAACCATTACTTTACATCAACCTGACAATTACATCACCCTAACCCTTACTACACCATAACCATTACTTTACATCAACCTGATAATTACATCAACCTAACCCTTACTACACCATAACCATTACTTTACATCAACCTGACAATTACATCACCCTAACCCTTACTACACCATAACCATTACTTTACATCAACCTGATAATTACATCAACCTAACCCTTACTGCAACATAACCGTGACATTACATCAACCTAACCCTTACTTCAACATAACCATTACTTTACATCAACCTGACAATTACATCACCCTAACCCTTACTGCAACATAACCGTGACATTACATCAACCTAACCCTTACTGCAACATAACCATTACTTTACATCAACCTGACAATTACATCACCCTAACCCTTACTGCAACATAACCATGACTTTACACCAACCTGACAATTACATCAACCTAACCCTTACTGCAACATAACCATTACTTTACATCAACCTGACAATTACATCACCCTAACCCTTACTGCAACATAACCGTGACATTACATCAACCTAACCCTTACTGCAACATAACCATTACTTTACACCAACCTGACAATTACATCAACCTAACCCTTACTTCAACATAACCATTACTTTACATCAACCTGACAATTACATCACCCTAACCCTTACTTCAACATAACCATTACTTTACATCAACCTGACAATTACATCACCCTAACCCTTACTTCAACATAACCATTACTTTACATCAACCTGACAATTACATCACCCTAACCCTTACTACACCATAACCATTACTTTACATCAACCTGATAATTACATCAACCTAACCCTTACTACACCATAACCATTACTTTACATCAACCTGACAATTACATCACCCTAACCCTTACTACACCATAACCATTACTTTACATCAACCTGATAATTACATCAACCTAACCCTTACTGCAACATAACCGTGACATTACATCAACCTAACCCTTACTTCAACATAACCATTACTTTACATCAACCTGACAATTACATCACCCTAACCCTTACTGCAACATAACCGTGACATTACATCAACCTAACCCTTACTGCAACATAACCATTACTTTACATCAACCTGACAATTACATCACCCTAACCCTTACTGCAACATAACCATGACTTTACACCAACCTGACAATTACATCAACCTAACCCTTACTGCAACATAACCATTACTTTACATCAACCTGACAATTACATCACCCTAACCCTTACTACACCATAACCATTACATCAACTTGACCATTACCTTGAACTGACCTATACCTCATCTCGGACATTACATTGGCTGAAAATTACTTTGACTTGACAAAAACATTGACTTTATCACGATGCAACATAGCTGTGATATTGATCTGACCATTACTTCAACCTGTCCAATATTTCAACATGGCCATTACTGTAATCTGACTACTACATTGCTCTGGCCATTAATTCAGCCTTCCCACTACATCGAGCTGGCCAGTACTTTAGTTACACCTGACCTTTATAGCGACCTGATCATTACATCAACTTTATTTCAACCTGACCGATAATTCAAGATGGCCATTGCATCGACTAGATCAGTACTTCAGCTGACCACTGTTCTGACCTGACCGGACCATCACATCCAACTGACCATTACATCCACGCTCCCATTACTTCAACCTGCACCACACTTCAACATGTCTACTGCATCAACTTAACCATTACAACAACCACATTATTACCCAAACTTGACCATTGCATCCACCTGTTATTTTAACATGACCATTAAATCAAAATGGCCATTCATTTAACTTGACCATTACTTCATCCTGCCCATTAATTCAATCTCTTACTTCATCTGCCCATTAATTCAGTCTCTTAATTCAGCCTGCCCATTAATTCAGTCTCTTACTTCAACCTGCCCATTAATTCAGTCTCTTACTTCAACCTGCCCATTAATTCGGTCTCTTACTTCAACCTGCCCATTAATTCGGTCTCTTACTTCATCTGCCCATTAATTCAGTCTCTTACTTCAACCTGACCATTAATTCAGTCTCTTACTTCAACCTGCCCATTAATTCGGTCTCTTACTTCATCCTGCCCATTAATTCAATCTCTTACTTCATCTGCCCATTAATTCAGTCTCTTACTTCAACCTGACCATTAATTCGGTCTCGTACTTCAACCTGCCCATTAATTCGGTCTCTTACTTCAACCTGCCCATTAATTCAGTCTCTTACTTCATCCTGCCCATTAATTCAGTCTCTTACTTCATCCTGCCCATTAATTCAGTCTCTTACTTCAACCTGACTTCAACCTGCCCATTAATTCAGTCTCTTACTTCAACCTGCCCATTAATTCAGTCTCTTACTTTAACCTGCCCATTAATTCAGCCTCTTACTTCATCCTGCCCATTAATTCAGTCTCTTACTTCAACCTGACTTCAACCTGCCCATTAATTCAGTCTCTTACTTCAACCTGCCCATTAATTCGGTCTCTTACTTCATCTGCCCATTAATTCAGTCTCTTACTTCAACCTGCCCATTAATTCGGTCTCTTACTTCATCTGCCCATTAATTCAGTCTCTTACTTCAACCTGCCCATTAATTCAGTCTCTTACTTCAACCTGCCCATTAATTCAGTCTCTTACTTCATCCTGCCCATTAATTCAGTCTCTTACTTCAACCTGACTTCAACCTGCCCATTAATTCAGTCTCTTACTTCAACCTGCCCATTAATTCAGTCTCTTACTTTAACCTGCCCATTAATTCGGTCTCTTACTTTAACATGCCCATTAATTCAGTCTCTTACTTCAACCTGCCCATTAATTCAGTCTCTTACTTCAACCTGACCATTAATTCAGTCTCTTACTTCAACCTGCCCATTAATTCAGTCTCTTACTTCAACCTGCCCATTAATTCAGTCTCTTACTTTAACCTGCCCATTATTTCAGCCTCTTACTTCAACCTGCCCATTAATTCGGTCTCTTACTTTAACATGCCCATTAATTCAGTCTCTTACTTCAACCTGCCCATTAATTCAGTCTCTTACTTCAACCTGACCATTAATTCAGTCTCTTACTTCAACATGCCCATTAATTCGGTCTCTTACTTCAACCTGCCCATTAATTCGGTCTCTTACTTCATCCTGCCCATTAATTCAATCTCTTACTTTAACCTGACCATTAATTCAGTCTCTTACTTCAACCTGACCATTAATTCGGTCTCGTACTTCAACCTGCTCATTAATTCGATCTCTTACTTCAACCTGACCATTAATTCGGTCTCTTACTTCAACCTGCCCATTAATTCAGTCTCTTACTTCATCCTGCCCATTAATTCAGTCTCTTACTTCATCCTGCCCATTAATTCAGTCTCTTACTTCAACCTGCCCATTAATTCAGTCTCTTACTTCAACCTGCCCATTAATTCAGCCTCTTACTTTAACCTGCCCATTAATTCAGTCTCTTACTTTAACATGCCCATTAATTCAGTCTCTTACTTCAACCTGCCCATTAATTCGGTCTCTTACTTCAACCTGCCCATTAATTCAGTCTCTTAGTTCAACCTGCCCATTAATTCAGCCTCTTACTTTAACCTGCCCATTAATTCAGTCTCTTCCTTCACCACGACCATTAATTCAGCCTCTTACTTTAACCTGCCTATTTATTCACTCTCTTACTTCACCATGACTATCACATCTCCCTGACCATTACTTTCACTTGACCATAGCGCCGCCCTGAACAACTTAGTCTTTCATAACCTGAGGCAGTGTTAATCTGTGGAAAACTATGTGCAAACCTGTAGCAATATGTTAACATTTCTACAGAAAAAGAAACTTCATTCTGTTGTGTAGGGAATCACTGCTGCTGTTTCTAGCACTGGAATTTTGTGTGGTAACCCAATGTATTCTGGGTGTTGTAGTCTTGCTTTGCTTCCATTGAACTAAATCAATGTGTAGAAAAGTGTGGGGTTGGCTTATGCATATTTAATACTGTATCCATGCGTGCACAGATGAGGGGGGCAGGGGGCTATACAAACCGGGTCTCCACTGACCAGAACTCAGAGCTCTGCCAGTACGTTGCACCCTTTGGGACTGCGGTGGCTGCGTAGTACTTTACCTTATAGATTGGATCCGATTAGTAAAAGATTTTTCCTGGTCTGTGTTACTGCAGATTGGAAAAATATGTTATTTGATGGGAGTTGGGAGTGAGGGGTAGGGTTGCTGGTACTTTTTGTAGCGGTATTACCATTATTTTAATATATTGGCAGGTTAAAAAGTTTAGGAAAATCAATTCAATTCAAATAAACTTTATTCGGTTTCACGTTGGAAAACCATAAAAGTTACAACGGTTACAAGTACATAAAAACAGTAATACGTTGAAACATGAATTAAAAAATTTGACCCTATACACAATTTATGGATAAAACCCAATATCCAACCTCCCTAATTGATGAGAACCTTTAAAGTGCAATGTACCTGGAAAACATAACTTCCTATTTTATTTACTTAATGGCACATGCTAGGCCTAATAGATCCTACATAGATCATCCATTGTTTAAACATCCATGCAGGCCCTGGATTTCACTGTAGCTTTTATAAAAAACCCACTATAAAATTAATACAACCCTCTTTCCGCAATTGCAGATACATTAATGCAGGACGGGCCTGAATAAAATTCATTCTTTTTAAAATGGGAACCAAAAAATATGAAAATCACTTTAAGCCAGTATTTCCTCCTCTTATCAGTACACACTTAAAAAAGGCAAATAAAAGAACAAAGCACCTTAAAAAATGTTTTGAAGCTGCTTAATGATCTCTGTTGATAATTAAAGTAAACAAAAACAGAAGGACAATGTTAAAAATAAATACAATTTAAAAAAAGTTCTATTAAACATCATGTTTGGACCGTTGCAGAATTGTACCCTGTAAACACATTTTTCTCTGGGAAAGGTGGCATGCCTAGTAAGGGGTGATGCACATTTTAATATGCAATATGAATTTATGCAAATGTGATGTAACGTGTTGTGATCTTTTTTTTACCCTATGCAGCTCTATCAACTGACAACGGTTTTCTAAAGACAACCTTGGGCCTTCACCGCCCCCTTCAGGCACCCGAACCTCGCGCCGAACTCCATCACAGGAAATGCCAACCGGAAGTCAAAGGCGGCCATCTTGTTTTTGTCATTTGTAGCTCTTTCATTTGCCGGTACGAGGAGTCGCATCGCCTGCTGTTCTGATTGGTCCCTTCCGTCCGCTAGCCGCCCAATGAGGACAAAGTTCTATTCACACACTCACAAGATGGCGGGGGCCAGTGTGTCAGAGACTGACAAAGCCAGCTGTATACCAGTGCTGTTGTAAATTCATGTTGTGCGTTCCGTATTTATGTTGTAAAGCTATTTATATTGTTTATAAAAAAAGAGATATTTATACAAATTTTATTTATGTATCTAAAATGAACGGGGTCAAACATTGTACCATTTTTGTCCTGAATAGTTTGAATATGTTTTAAAAAAAAGTCATTCCATCTGCAACTTGTAATGTGGTTATTTATTTGAAGGGGTGATGAAGAGGGTGGGATATGTGAACAATCAAGGTATGTATGTTGTAAGTGTACTTGCATAGCCCAAACTTGGTCAGAAGGCTGCTGAGCTGTCGAGAAATACAGTCAACGAGTGATTGGAAAGGTAGTAGGGTTCTAAGATTGTTCATCATGATGTAGTCTTCCTTAAAGTAGATTGTCTTACGCTCTTTCCCGCATAGGAGCCTGATGGATTTGAAGATATTTTTCCAGCTCCCCAGTACATTGACGGAGATGGCCAGTGCCCTTGTTTTCGCTCTTTTGAACTTTGTTCTTTCCAGTATGATGCGGTCCTGGCTGCAGGTGTGTCCAGAGCCACTGAAGATGGTCAGCTTGGCAGCAAGATAGGCACAGGAATCGTGAGGACTTTAGATATATTTTGCTTGCTGCTTTATTCAACCTGAAACAGTCATGGCTTGGGCGTAAGAATGGCATGTGAAAAGTTCTGAATGAAAAAATGAAATAAAAAAAGTAGACATAAAAAAAGTGACATAAAAAGTTGTGGATAGCATGTATGCCTACAGAAAATACAAACAGGTAGAGGTAAAAAAAAAGTGGAATATTTTCATTACATTTATGAACTGTACGTCACCATATGCCTGCCTTTTATCTAAAACCTCACTGTTACTTCCTTTTTAACCCTAAACTAACTTTTCCCTTACACCATGCAGGTTTTGCCATTTTCTGGGGGATATCTCCAGGGCTTCATCCAATGAGGTTTCTGACACCACTGTATCACCACCCCTGACACCATAACTTGTAAATTTAATTACTGTTACCCAACCCCTAAACCTAACCCAACCAGAACCACATCTCTTACTTAAGCACTGATCCCTAATCCTATTCCAACATCAACACTAACCATTGCACCTTCCAACACACCCTTGTTTACTCTACCACTATCACAAACTCAGCCCCTCAATGGTAGCAAACTATCGCTTGTGCAGTCCCATATAGCATCCCTCTGTACCCCATTTCTAAACCTGACTCTCATCAGTTTCCTAAACTCAAACCAGTAGATTTTAACTTACAACATCCCTCAAACATACTACAAGCCTAACCCAACCCAAATCCTAATCTTCTCACCAACCCCATCGCTCACCCCAAATCTTACCCATCCATTTGTTCACTCCCCTTTCAATCTTTGTATATTTTACTTTTTTTGCTGTCTAGCTTTCTAATTTTAATTTTTTTGCCTTTAGCTTTCTATTAATCTACCCTTTTAGTTCTAATTTCAATAAGCGTATGTGGGGAATGCAACATCCAAGAATTAGATATGGGGAAGGGAGGAAGAGAGAGGAAAAAATAGAGGTGACGTTTTAAGGGTTAATTAGGAAAGTAAGGAATGGCCAGAAAGAAAGGTAATTAAATACAAAAAAGCACGCTAAAGCCAATGAAAGCAAAACTACATGCACGAGCGTGTGGTCAGCTTTCTGAAGCCCGTACAAGAGGTCTCGTGCTGCGTGAGCAATGCTGCGCACTGCAGCGCTAGACGCGAGACCTAAAACGGGAGGTGAGGTGCAGGAGAAATGATTAAACGCTGACAACTGTGGCATCTAATGAGTACCAACGTAAGCCATGTGTCCATATACATTTTGTTGCAATACCAGAGACTATGCCCCCAATTTTCTCGCTGGTATCGGACAATCTGAGTCTGGATACCAATGGGAGTCCAGCTTCAATTGGGCATATGAAGAGGTTAAAGGCAGAATAGACTCAGTGTAGTTAGGTAATTACAATGGTAACTGGTGTCTCTTAAAGGCACATACCAGAAACAGGGATTCTGAACCAGTCTGGCCCACCTTGTAGAGCCACCAGCAGTTAAGGGTATCCAGATTTGCTACTAGTCCCACCCAGTTCTGAAACATTTAAGACAGTTGCTGGCAGAGTAGAATATGAGAAAGGCACAGATTGGGTATAGCAGAATAAAAGAGACCCAAAGATGCGAATAGTGAAATTGGATATAGAAATAACGGGGTTATAAAAAATAAAGAGAACAAATCTAGAAGATAATATGCAAGAAAATAATAAGAGTTGCTAAAGAAAGTTAACTTTCAGTTTGCACATGTAATCATTAAACAACACTGCCACCGGTGGACACTTAAGAGAATGCAGTCCATCATCCACAATGATCTTTTTAGTATGTCACAAGAAAAGGGAAGAAAGAAAAGGCAAGCTAGTGAAATAAACATGAAACCTTTGATGGAATTTTTTAAAAACTGTATGTCTTGGTAATGGGGAGTACTACACAGAGTAGAGGGCACATAGCATACATGGATATAACAGTGATCCAACATACAGAGAGACTGAAAAAAGAAGGTAGGAAGCAGATTGGACACATTAGAGCAAAAACAAAAAAGATTTTACAATAGTTGTCATCACCAAATATCCATGGCGATAGTTTGTCATCTGCAAAACACCAGTTCATCCTCACAAAGATAACACGCAGGGTCAGTCAGAAAAGCATATTTGTACTTCCGGCCAACGTTAGCCTATCAACTCAGCAGGCGAAGAGACGAGCTGAAGCCTCCATGTTAAAAGGGGGAATACAAGCTCGGATGTGCTGAAACACATAGGTGAGGAAAACAAGGACCCCCTGAACAGTAAATAGTTCAATTCCTAGGACAGGGAAAAATTAATGTCGACAATAACTCCTAGGCAATCAGGATAAGACAAGCAATATGCACAACAAATTTAATAAAGGAAGAAAAAGAGAAAACACGAGAAAATATATTCAAAATTATTTCTATTTTAATAATTCGTTATCTTTAAAAAAAATCCACAAAAAGTGCATACAAACATCAAAACAACATATCACATATACAAATATTAAAAACTGGCAATATTTTATTTTATCAAAATAAAGATATGACACTTTTTAATCTTTTTAGATGTGAAATGTTGTTTTAATATATTTGTATGCACTTTTTATGGAAAACATTTTTTAAAAAAAAGATAACGAATTATTAAAATAGAAATAATTTTGAATATATTTTCTAGGTTTTCCTCTGTTTCTTCCTAATACATTTGTTGGGCATATTGCTTGTCTTCTCCTGATTGCCTAGGAGTTATTGTCGACATTAACTGAAACACATAGGGCCATATTATCAAGAACGGGCGTAACATTATTGCTGCTTTAGCGGCAGGAAACTACCGCTAAAGCTGCGATAACAGGCTTGATAATATGCCCTAGAGAATTCCAATAAAAGCCCAGGTTTGATGTCCTTCCCACCATAACCTGGGCTTCTATTGGAATTCTCTAGGGCATATTATCAAGCCCCTTATCGCCGCTCGGCAGTTTCCTGCCACTAAAGCGGCGATAATGTTATCGCCCGTTCTTGATAATAAGGCCCTCAGTGTTGTTTAACATGATGTGGGTTACCCTGGAGCAGGCTGGCTCATATTAGATTCTCAAATATATTTAGGAAAGATTCCAGACAAGCTTTAAAGTTTTATTAGCTGTACTTATAAAATGAGACAGAACAAATATTTAATAAACGTATTGGTTTCTGGAACTGCCGTAAGAGGATAGGGAAGAGTTAAAGTAGAATAAAGTCATTTGAGAAAGGGTGTTAAAGCTATGATAAAGGAAGGGGTGGGAAGGGCTGTTCATGGGTTTTGTGCTGTAGAAGGTGAAACAGCTCATACTTGGCTGAGAAAGTAACTATCTCAGACAGACAGTGCTATACCTGGAGCTTAGTCTTCACCAGAGCGGAAGAAGAAACATGTGAAAAATACAAAAAAACAGAAGAAATCCATCAATACACACAAGATCTAGAACATCATCAGCAGAAACATCAGAACTGCTCAGAGCCTCCTCAAATTCAGCAAGGAACTAATGGCGCACCTCTTCAGATAATCCTACCTCCCTACGGTAAGGACCAACTCCTCTCCGAATATTGTGAAAGATAATGAATCATAGGTCAGGGGCTGTGCCCAATTTGTAATAAAATAAGTGCCAGAGCCCTCTCAGGAGGCTGCTGCAGCTTGCACCACACATTGCTCCTGCCAGCACTGCCAATGACAATACCAACACACCTACAATCCATTACACTCCTACAAGTGTGACAATTCAGGCTATTCCAGGTCCTCAAACCTATAAGAATGGCTTGGGCTGCAGGCATTAGTGATCTATAATCAGTATTGAATGAATGAACAACTGTTGTTGTGCTTATCTCTAAATCAGACAAACAGCGCCACCAGATGGCAGGTTATTTTAAGTGCCGGTGTTGACAATTAGGGGCCAGCACTGAGCACCGGAAATCACTGGCTCAAATTAAGCACTGCCCAGGGGGTCGGGATTCTTTTCTCCCCAGCTAGGTTTGTCCAGGAAAGAAAACATTCCATACACATTGCATATTCACGGACATACACATGTACAGACATCGCCTGGGATTCCTAATCTTAATGATAATAACTGTTTGCCAACCTGAAAAGCATAAATGAAACATTAAATGAGATGGTCCATTTTCTAGAGGTGCCAGGTATCATGAGTAAACAGAAACTACCCCCGGTGGCCTTTTAAGGTTAGTGGCTTTACCCCATATCTGAAGATATAATAAACCCCCTGCACTAATCCATGCAACCCTTTCGGTGATTTTAGTGGTTTTAGGCAGCCGCAACCTCTCTAAACGGTAGCTGTGGAGAGCAGCCTTAAGGCTTAGTCCAGAAGGAGTGTTAAGCAGCTTGTTTTTACAGAACTAGTCATATAGTGTAGGTTAAATGAAAAAGAACCACACAGTGTAGTTATAAAATAGTTATATTTATTATAACCACTCGATAACATATTGGTGTATCTCCTACCCGGAGATATCAACATAATACACACAATATTTCAAATGGAAACCGGTAAGTAAGCACAAATACACAGTGCTCTCCAGGGGGAGACCAAACCATACACTAAAGAAGTGGAATACATGCTGCGACCGAAGTCAAGACTTGGACCAGAAAACTCAGAAGAGCTGGGGACCCAAAGTAAGTACCCAGGAACCCCACGGAGGCTGTGGAAACACAGCGGAGTACTCAATGCAAGTCAATGGGAAGGTCGCTGTTGCAGTTTTTAAGAAGAAGGACCCTTCACAATGGACCCTGAAGAAACCACGTGGAAGGTTGGAGAGTCAACTCACCCGTGGATACTCCTGGAACCAGGATACCTACACCAGGGAAGCCGGGTGTTCAGGTGCGAAGTGACGTCTGAAACCACCATAGACCACAATAGAGGACTTCAGTAAAGATGCCGCTGTCGAAGAAGGTGAAAGAGTCTGGTGGAATCCAAAGATGGATTCTTGAAGAGGAGTACCTGCAAACAGAGGGACAGAGTCTATGCCACTCGGGAGAGACCAGGAGGCACGTAGACCAATGACCACCAATGACAGAAGATGCAGGAGTGGTGAGGGACACCTTGTCGCTGCAGCTGTGAGGACCAGGCGATGCTGTGGAAGAACAAGAGCTGTTCACGAGCTGCCCCACATCGGAAGTCAAGAACCAGGGGGTCGGTGTCTGGCGGGGGCACCATCAAGCCTTGGTAGCAGCAACAGACGTGGAAAATGAAAAAGGTGCGGCTTGGGACCAGCAAGGTCTGAGGGACTCACCAAGTGTAGGAGAGTCAGAGCAGGCCCAAAGCAAGCAGGTGAGCTCACAAAAGTGAAAGAAGACCCTTAAGTGGACTCACAGGCCGAAGGCACAGGAGTCCCACGAGGGCCTCGAGCAGCTCACCAAAGATGTAGGCTCACGGTGTAGAGGATGTGGTGAGGATGAAGATCTTGGCAGGAAAAGATGCTGGAGACTGGAGCTTCTTGTAACCTGAAGATCTCTGGAGGACAGAGTGAACAAACCTTGGCAATGGCAAGTCAATGTGATGCAAAGGGGTTCTGTTTCAGCGGTTCCAATGAGGGATACTGGCCTTAAACTTGCCGAGAAGATAGTGCAGGCCTCAAGGGAGTTGCAGAACCACCACCTGTGTTGCTGAGCCTCTCAGAGTCCGTGGGACCTCAGGAACAGCAGACTTGGTCAGTTTCATTGCAGTGCCTGCACATGCAGGGAAGTGACTCCTTTACTCCAAGGGAGATTACTTTGATGCCCACAGACTTGGAGAAGAACCTGGATGAAGCAGAAGCACAGACACAGGGCAACGAGGCCTGGAACACCAGGAGTATTCCTGGAAGCAGTATCAGTTCTAGGTGAAGCCCAACGCAGTTCAAGGTCCCCAGATGGTTTAAGTTGAATTGGTTTCGGATTTGAATCTTGTCCCGCAACGAATCTGAAGAGCCACCCACAGGTAAGCCCTTAAGTACCCAAGGGAAAGGGATGGGATGATTCAAGGCTTCCTCCCAGGGGGGGGGGCGCTACAGAGGGGGGAATACTCCCATGTCCTTTGTCCAGTTTCACGCCAAGGCGGGAGCCAACTGCTCCCTGACGGCCTCAAACTGAAGTATGCAAGGAGGGCACCAAATGTGCCCTTCAAAGCAGTCTGGTGGTGTTGAGAAGTGCCCCCACCCCAGCCCAATACACTAAGTCCTGACTAGGAGGTGGTTACACCTACCTGTGACAGGAATCCTATTATCCTACCTTCCCCTGCTCGAGCTCAGCTCAGTAGCAGGGCAGAATTTTGTCTGCGGTCAGCAGCAGCACTAGCTTGCTGTTAGACCCGGGAAGGCTGGTACCAGGAATACAGGGGAGCTGGTGCCCCCGGTACATGGGATCCAACATTCAACACTGGAATCAGTGTTGGGGTAGAATTCCAACATGTTTGATACCAAACACAACCAGTTTTGGTGCAGCCACTACATAGTTAGACATCTCATAATTGACCTAATGTCCACTATATGTATTAAATGGCTGACCGCACCCTGCCTTCAGGACTGAAAGGCCTGCCTTTCAGTCCTTATAGGTTTTAAGTGCAGTGACCTCCGATATAAGGAAACTTATATCTGTTGTAAGCGGTGCTAGTACCAACTTACACAGGCTGCAGTGGCAGGCCTGTCATCACAGTTTGAGTGATCTCTCACGGGTGTCATAATACATGATGCAGCCCATGGGAGACCCCTGGTGTACCTATACCCTGGGTACCTTAATACCATATACTAGAGACTTACCTGAATACACCAATAGCCAATTGTGAAGCTACCAAAGTACTTACAATAGTCAAATTTAGGGAGGAAGCCCTGTGACTGTCATCTTGATTAGCAAGATCCGAGTCAGACTGGTCAGAAGTAGATCCTACTTTCCTACACAACTACCCCCTCCCCATACAAAAGGAGATTAGACTCACCTTGCCCAGTTGAGTCTTCATTTTCTAAGTGGAAATATCTGGTGAGTCCATCTGCGCTGGCATGGTTACTCCCAGGTCTATGTTCCACAGAAAAGTCCTTCCCCTGTAGAGAAATGGACCACCTCAAAAGTTTGGGATTTTCACTGTTCATCTGTTAAAGCCATAAGAGGGGCGTATGATCTGTCTGAACAATAAAGTGAGTACAAAACAGGTATGGCCTCAACTTCTACAAGGCCCAGAGCACTGCAAAAGCCTCCCTCTCAATAGCTGACCAACGTTTCTCCCTGGATGTCAACCTTCTGCCTAAAAAAGCTACTGGTTGGTCCTGGCCCTCTACATTAAATTGTGACAAAACAGCTCTTACCCCCGTCTCAGAAGCATCTGTCTGGACAATGAATGTTTTAGAGTAATGAAGACATTGCAGAATGGGAGCAGTGCACCTGGCCTGCTTGAGGTCATCAAATACCTTCTGACAGCTGTCAACTGAACTTTCTTAGGCATCCGTTTGGGGGTGAGATCATTAAGGGGAGTCACAATGGACCCCTATCCCTTAACAAACCTCCTGTAGTTCCCAGTCAGGCCCAAGAAAGCTCTGACCTGCGTCTGGGTAGTGGGAGCAACCCAGTCCATGATGGTCTGGATTTTGCTTTCCAATGAACCTGGCCTCCACCTACCAGGTGACCCAAGTACACAACTTTGCTCTGCCCTATCTGGCACTTTGTGGCCTTGGTAGTGAGGCCTTCCTTTTGCAGGGCCTCCAGAACATTTCTGAGGTCTTCCTGTTGATCCTCCCATGTAGAAATAGAGACAGCAATACCATCTAGATATGCTGCACGATATGCTTCCAGACCTGTGAGTCTGTTGTTCACCAACCTTTGAAATGTGGCAGGTGCATTTTTCAAGCCGAAAGGCATTACAATAAATTGATAATGCCCACCAGGGGTTTAAAATACTGCTTTTGGCTTGGCCTCCTCGGAGAGTCTGATTTGCCAGTAGCCAGCAGTCAGGTCAAATGTACTAAGATACTTGGCTGAGGCCAGGGTATCAATTAGCTCATCTGCCCTAGGAATTGGATGGGCATCAGTCCTAGTGACTGTATTGAGGTGTCTGTAGTCTGCACGACACCTCATCTCTCTCTTACCATCTTGGATGTGAGGTTTTGGCATAAGGACCACTGGACTAGCCCAAGGGATATCTGAAGGCTCAATGAGCCCGAATTCCAACATCTTTGGACCTCAGTCCTGATGCAATCTCTAACATAGTCAGCCTCTGTAAATTATATTCACAGGTAGACTGTCACCTGTGTCCACTTCATGGGTAAACCAGGTGGTTTGATTGGGAGTCAGCTAGAACAAGTGGAAAAACTTATTGATGACCCTCCTGAAATCAACTTACTGTTGGTCAGTGAGGCTGCCTGCCAAGGCTACTCCATCAGCTGACCTATCAACAGAGTCCTGAGAGGGGAGATCAGGGAGAGGGTCACTCTCTTCCTCTTGTCCCTCATTAGTAGCCATGACCAAGCTCATGTCAGCCCTGTCAGCAAAAGTCTTTAGGCAGTTCACATGAAGTAGCCGGTGGGTACTACTAGGAGTACCTCGGTCAACCAAATAGGTGACCTCACCTTTTTTCTCAAGAATGGTGTGGGGACCACTCCATTTGTCCTGGAGAGCTGCTGGGCCACAGACTCCAACATCCACACCTTCTGTCCTGACTGGTAAACAATCAGCACAGCCTTTTGGTCATGCCAAGCTTACTGAAGCTCCTGATTAGCCTCAAGGTTTTTGATGGCCTTCTTCATGTACTCACCCAACGTGAACATGAGCCAAGGATATAATCCACAATATCATGTTTAAGAGGTTTGAGAGGCTGCTCCAGCCCTCCTTAACCACACACAATAGACCCCTACCTGGATGTCAAAACAGAAGTTCAAATGGGCTGTAGACCACCCCCTTCTGAGGAACCTCTCTGTAGACAAAGAGTAGTAAGACATCCCATTTTTACCTGAGCTTTTCTGGGAGTCCCACGATCATACAGTTAAGGGTCTTGTTGAACCTTTCAACAAGCCCATTGCAGTGTGGATGGTAGGGAGTGGTAAACTTGCGGTTTACACCACACTCTTTCCACATGGCAGTAATGTAACTAGACATGAAGTTTGTACCTCTGTCTGTTAAGACTTCCTTAGGGAAAACCCACTCTGGAAAAGACTATCAGAAGGGCCATAGCCACTAAAGGAGATGTAGTGGTCCTAAGGGGAATAGCCGCTGGATACCTAGTGGCATGGTCCACCACCACTAGGATGTAACTGTGCCCAGATGCAGTTGGAGGGTTTAAGGGACCCATAATGTCTATCCCTACTCTCTCAAAGAGAACTACAACTACTGGGAGTGGAATTGAGGAGGCCTTTGTAGTGCCACGTGGCTTACCACTGGCTTGGCAAGTGACACAGGAGCGACAAAACTCCTTGGTGTCTTCAGACATGTGGGGCAAGTGAAAATGGGGGTCAAGCCTGTCCTAAGTCTTGCTTTACTCAAGATGTCAAGCGAGGGGAATGCCATGTGCCAGGGATAGGAGAAAACCCCAGATCTTCTAAGGAATTACCAACCTCCAGGTGGCACCACGCTTTGGGTCTCTATACTCAAAGAACAAGAGTCCATCTTCCTAATAGATACTATGGGATCCACTGAGACGGTCTGCCTCCTCAGCAATACAATGAGGGATGGTCCCAGTAAAAATACTTTGCCACAAAGCACATAAAATATATACTACTTGTTCACACAATTTTAGAAAAACATAACGGAGAAGAGGAAGATTGAACAGTGTTATTTAATCACGTCGTCAGTTCTCAAATGCATATAAAACATAAAACAACATTCATATAAAAAAGTGCCCAGAGCGACAGGGAGAAAAGGGAGGTCATGAAGGGAGGTGATTCTGTGAGGGTAAAGTGATGTGAGCAAGTGGTAAATGTGCAAACGGTTAAATCACAATTGTCAACCAAAGATCATGAAGCTGAATTACATAGCCATTAATGCATCATTATATACAGTATATAATGATGCATTTAATGGCTATGTTTGCACATTTACCACTTGCTCACATTACTTTACCCTCAGGGAATCACCTCCCTTCATGACCTTCATAGAATTGTCTATGAAATTTACCCAGTCTTGAGGGTGTGCCTTCTGTGTGTCCCTGAACTAAACTCTGCACTGTTCAGTAGTTAAACCTAACCCATCCATGAGGGCCCTCTTTAAGACTGAGTAATTATCAGAATCCTCTTCTCTAACAGCGAGGAGCTTGTCTCTACCTTTGTTAGCAAAAGAGAGCCACAGGACAGCTGCCCACTGCCTTGGGGGACCTTCCGAACTTTACAGGCCCTCTCTAAAGCAGTGATCGCCTTACTGGAAATGAGGGACTATCCTGCTCAGGCTCCTAGTGTCAAAAGGTGGGGTACCTAGTGCTGCCACCATGGGACTCTAGTCCTAAATCCTTCCTTACCCTCTGGACTTTCAGGGTCTCTTCTTCAGGGGGCAACTGTTCTTGCTTGAGCTTGAGCCTAACTCTCTCAAGTTTGATGAGGTGGTATTCTCTCTCTGAGGAGTCCTCCCTCTTGCTAGAGATGGAGGTCCCTATGGAATTAACAGAAGCACGGGGATTGACAGAGGAGGATCCAGACCTCCCCTGCATTCTCAGGAGGGAACAAAGGTGGACCTACCTCTAGGGACACCCTCTGTACTATCCATACTATTCCCTGGGGGATCAGAGTTCACCAGTGTGGAGACATCAGACTCCTCGTGGTCATGCTCAGAATTAAGGTGACATGGGGCAACCCCTCCTGACCCATCCTCTGGAGCATCCCCACCCACGTTATCCTGTTCGTCTGACCTATCAGGATTCTGGAGGTCATCTAACAGAACCAGCCCTAGGAGTTGCTTAGTGGTAGAGTTACTACCTTTCTTTAACTTTCTGAAGGTACACAGGGTCCTTAGTTCCTGGAACATAAGACCACTGTATCTAGAGGGTTAGGTTCCATAACTAAAGTCACGGTGTCTAGGTGTAGTGTGGTGTTGCACCTACCTATACTAGTGAAAAAGAAACTTACAAAGATTGTAGAAAGGGTTGTGCTAGGTCCTTAACAACAAATCTAAAAGTTAAGTAGAACTTACTTGTTTACAAAAATATTTTTCTATGTGCCTGCTAGCGATGGTTTTTCATTTAATCCACAGCTAGATTAGTTGGTAAAACAGCGCAGGCTTAAATCCCAACCACTGCACACCAATGTAGGAGTCTGGCTTAGTACATGGTGCACACTTATTTAAGTGAAGCACCCTTCACTAATCCATGCAATGCTTACGGTGATTTTAGTGGTCCTAGACAACCTTAGAAAGCTCTCCAAGTGGTAGCTGTGGTGAGCAGCCTTCAGACTTAGTCCAGAAGGACTGTTAAGCAGCTTGTTTTTCCGGAACTAGTCATATAGTGTAGGTTAAACGAAAAAGAACCATACAGTTTAGTTATAAAAGTAGAAATATTTTTTATACACACAAACTAACACATTGGTATATCTCCTACCCGGAGATATCAGCACAATACACACAATATATTAAATGGAAACCGGCAAATAAGCCCAAATACACAGTGATCTCCAGGGGGTAACCAAACCATATACTAAAGAAGTGGAATGCGAACTGTGACCGAAGTGGAGACTTGGGCCAGAAGACTCAAAAGAGGTAGGGACCCAAGAAACCACCTAAAGTACCCAGGAACCCCATGGAGGCTGTGTTCAGAGAGGAAATACAGCTGCATACACAATGCAAGTCAATGGGAAAGTCGTGGTTGCAGTTTTTAAGAAGAAGGACCCTTCCCAGTGGACCCTGAAGAAACCCTGTGGAAAATGGAAGGTTGGAGAGGCACCTCACCCATGGATACCCCAGGAACCAGGATACCTACACCAGGAAAATCGGGTGCATAGGTGCGAAGTGACATCGGAAACCACCATAGACCACAATGGAGAACTTCAGTAAAGATCCTGCTGGCGAAGAAGGTGAAAGAGTCTGGTTGAATCCAAGGATGGATTCTTGAAGAGGAGTACCTGCAAACAGAGGGGGCAGAGTCTATGACACTGGGGGGTGACCAGGAGGCACGGAAGACCAATGACCACCAATGATAGAGACATTGTTGCTGCACCTGTGAGGACTAGGCAACACTGTGGAAGACCAGGAGCCATCCATAAGCTGTCCCATGTCAAGAACGAGGGAGTCAGTGTCCCGCGGGGACACCAACGAGCCTTGGCAGCAGCAACAGATGTGGAAAATAAAAAAGGTGCAGCGTTGGGACCAGCAAAGTCTGAGGGACTCACCATGTGCAGGAGGGTCAGAGCAGGCCCAGAGCAAGCAGGGGAGCCCACTGGGGCCACAGAAGAACACAAGAGGACCCACAAGCCAAATGCACAGGAGTCACAAGAGGACTTCAAGCAGCTCACTAAAGATGTAGGCCCAAGGTTCAGAGGATGTGGTGAGGACAAAGATCTTGGCAGGAAGAGATGCTGGATGCTGGAGCTTCTTGTAGCCCGAAGATCTCTGGAGAACAGAGTCAACAAACCTTGGCAATGGCAAGTCAATGGTATGCACAGGGATCCTGGTCCAGCAGTTCTGACAAGGGATACTGGCCGCAAACTTGTTGAGAAGATAGTGCATGTCTTGAGGGAGTTGCAGAACCACCACATGTGTTGCTGATACTTTCGGAGTCTGTGGAACAACAGGAGCAGCAGACTGGTCGGCTTCATTGCGGTGCCTGCAGATGCAGGAGACTGACTCCTTCACTCCATAGGAGATTACTTCAAGTGTATTTGATGCCCACAGGCCTGGAGAAGAACCTGGATGAAGCACAGGTACATATGACGCAGAAGATTGGCAGGACAAAGAGACCAGGAGCAGCAGGAGTCTTCCTTGATGCAGTCTTGGTTCCATGCAAAGTCCAACAAAGTCCAGGTGCCCAGATGGTCGAAGATGAAGTTGTAGTTGTTTCAGGTTCGAATCTTGTCCCACAATGAATCTGAAGATCCACCCACAGGTAAGCCTTTAAGTGTTCTAGGGAAAGCATTGGGACAATTTAAGAATCCCTCCCAAAGGAGAATCTGAATAGAGGGGAGGATACTTCCACGCCCTTTGTCCAGTTTCGCACCAGAGAGGGACCCAACGCCTTCCTGAACTGGCTCAAACTGGAGTAAGCAAAGAGAGCACCAAATGTGCCCTTCAAAGCAGTCTGGTGGTGCTGGCAAGCACCCCACCCCAATACACTAAGTGCTGTCTGGGAGGTGGTCACACCTCCCTGTGACAGGAAACCTATTGTCCTACCTTCCCCTGCTCAGCTCAGCAGCAGGAGAGCAGAATCGTGTCGGTGGTCGGCAGCAGCACTAGCATGCTGGTAGACCCTGGAAGGCTCATATCAGGAATCCCGGGGGTGGGCTCCCTAGGGAAGCCCCCAGTACATGGGATCCTACATCCAACACTGGAATCGGTGTTGGGGTATGATTCCAACATGTTTAATACCAAACATGACAGGTTTCGGTGAAGACAATATATAGTTAGACATCTCGTAATTGACTTGATGTCCACTATATGTATTAAATGGCTGACCGCTCTTACATAGCCTAGAGAATCGACTCCGGGGATAGGTGGTGTCCTGCTCATCCAAGGCACCCTCAGAATTATAACCTAGCACCCTACCTTCAGGACTGAAAGGCCTGCCTTAGGAATGACTTATAGGTTTTAAGTGCAGTGACCTCAGATATAAGGAAACATATATATGTTGTAATTGGTGCTAGCACCAACTTACACAGGCTGCAATGGCAGGCCAGTAGTCCAAGTTTGAGTGGTCTCTCATAATACATGCTGCAGCCTATGGCAGACCCCAGGTGTAACTATGCCCTGAGTATCTCAGTATCATATACTAGGGACTTACTTGGGTACACCAGTAGCCAATTAGGAAGGTACCAAAGTACTTACCACAGTCAACTTTAGGGAGGAAGCACAGAATATCACTAGCAGAAAGTGGGGGTAACCATGAAAGCAGATACTACTTTCCTACAATAGCCTTAGTATTGGTCCTCATGAAAGAACTGATTCATTTATTCAAAAAGGCTTGGTTATAATGGGAGACAAATACTACTTCTGAGATGTTAAACTGAATGCATTGTATTTCATACTCGTAGTTTTTATAGTCATTCGTGGTTGATATAAAGAAACTGATTCTTCAAAACTTTATTCTTTAATCACACCTTTATTATTAAGTTCTGGTCAATGAAATGTATTAAAAAGTCTTTATAAGTTAAACATTTTGATCTTTATATTTTATAATATTACGTTGAGAATTAAACTACCTAAAAGACTTTAGCAAATTCTCCAACATGAAACAACTCACCAGTGCTTGAGCATTTCATGCACATTACCAAGGGCGTTCCACCCCAAAATCTGTGCACTTTTGTATAATGCTTCAGTCACTTAACTCCATATACCAGATAAAGAGTGTATGACTATCAGTATTTTGTATTTAATACATTTTCCATCAAGCTAATACTTTGAATTTAAAAGTTACTATCTTCTTGAAATCTACTGAGCAGAAAAACGAGTTAAAAGACTTAACTCAACTTTCATATCACGTTATAATAAAATCGTCAGTAATATTAGAGAAGTAAATGGGGCTGTTAGAGATAGGTGAGCAGGTGAAGGGGCATTAAGCGAGAGTTATAGTATATACAGTCTGCACTAGAAAACATGGAAATTAGCACTGTTTTTTTTATCGAATGTTTAATTAAAGAATAAAGGAAACAAAATATGATTTAATTTGAGCTGGTGATTTCCGGTTCTCGGCACTGGCACTTAATTGTCAGCACCTGTGCTTACGACAGCCTGCCACATGGTGGCGCTGTCTGACAAATTTAGGTATGAGCACAACAACTGTTGTTTAATAATTCAGTATACATTAACAATGATTAATACCTTCCACCCAAGCCGTTCTTATAGCTTTGGGGGCCTGGAATAGTCTGAATTGTCACATTTGTGGGAGTGTGATGGTTAGTAGTTGTGTTGGTACAGTCATTGGCAACTCTGGCAGGGACAATGGATGGTGCAAGCTCCTGACAAGGGCCCTAGCACTTATTTTTTTACATATTAAGCACTGAGCCGGCCCACCACATCAGACCAATACGAGCTTAACAGGCTCCTGTGTTTATCACAGTGTGGTTTGCCCCCCCCCCCAAATGAGGCATGCACCACAGGCCAATTTACAAGATGATGTGGTGGGCACATGTGGAGAGGGGTCAACATCCGCCAATGTCCCTAAAAGGCCGCTGCCACCTCTGTACCAGCCCCTGATGAGGAACTAACCCTCACCTTTCACCATCTAGCAGCACCGCCCCTTTATGACAACAGACTGATGTCCCACCCACATACCTGCGTCACAACAAAGTCCTCACGTGTAACAGGGTATGGTGGAGCCAACACTGAAGGGACACGAAAAGATAAAAGTCATCATGTTCATTTACCATTCACCTATTTACGTTTCAGAACCATAAAACCACCCTAGATAAATTACTCAAAAAACTCATTATTAGCACAGGAGTTTACAATAAATGATTCAACATGAAGTAAATTTATCACCAGCCCAAGATAGCATTATTATTTCAGACACAGGATATATATATTTGCTTCAATAAATTGATTAAGCACAGAAACTGGTCCGTGAAGTCTTTTGCTGGCAAGGCGGAGCCGGCTCTTTGCCTGCATCGAGACACGGTATTACGCGACATATATATATATATATATATATATATATATATATATATATATATATATATATATATATATATATATACACTCACATATATATTAATTTATATATATAGCATCTCTGCACGCTTTTCCTATGCATACCAACAAATTTCATCAGAAGACCGGAGGCTACTATTATGCATTGTTCCTTTAAAGCTAACTCCACACAGCGTTTGGACGTAATACATCATAAAATAAACAGTTCTCGAACAGAATCCTCTACACATATAATAAGCATGCACACAGAATAGTCGGCCTCTTTTAAATGCGCTTCCACCCTGATAAGTCTCTCTTTTTATATACTTTACTAACTTGTTGTTTTCTGGACCTTAATGTGTACCATTTGATGTTTCCAATTTATGGTAACCCTCTTTCTCATATTTCTAATTGCATCTTTCTAATATTTCTAATATGGTTTAATGTTTATTGTCAGCTTGGTTCTGGTTTAATGATTGTCAGCTTGGCTCCCTAGGGCTACCTCCCTCACTCACTCACTTACTGTGAGCTGAGCTCCATGACGGGCCACTGAGTGACTGTACACCCTTTCAGCGCCACTCCAGGAGGGGAACATCCTTTACAACGCGGATGTTACACCGCAGTTCCCTTACGACGCAACTTTTACAACGCAAGTTGTAACAACGAATTGCGCTGGGGGGCGCTCCAGGATAGTAAATAGTTTAATTTACTATCCAACTTCTTCCCTACTATCCATGGGGACTGGAGTTGGAATAGTAAATTAAACTATTCACTATCCAGCCCCCAACAACGCAAGTTGTGGTAATGACTTGCGTTGTAAAACATGCGTCGTAAAGTACTGCGATGTAAAACATCGCATTGTAACGACGTACATCCCTCCAGGAAGATCAGGGCCGTCAGACTGACAACTTAATTGATGAATACATCCTTGACCTAGATCAGGATGACATGAACATAGAGGGCCTCTTCACCGAAGAAGATGGTCCGTCACCCTCTAAGGGGATAATATTCAAACCCCTAGGTCAGGAGATGTTCTCCCCTCATAACATTAGGAACCCAAGAAGTGCTGAATGGTGGACTCAAGACCATGTGGGCAAGTTTATTAAAAAATGTATAAGGTAACCCCTAGAGAAAGAGGCACGTAATATCCTAAGAGCGGAATGCTCAAGACCAGTGGTCCAAGAAAAAGTTTACCGAACACCAAATCTGGACCCAGAACTTATCACTTTTTTTTTTAACTGGGGAGAGATCCCAGAAAAGGCATGGAAAGATCCCTGAAAGTTTGCCAAGACTGCCTCCTTGACATCCTAGGCACTTTAGCAAGAATAATAAACATGGTGGAGGCGACCCATATCAATGGGACCCAACCAGATATTAACCGACTTAGGGGTTGGAGCCAGAGGGCATTGATTCTTTTTGGAAATGCCAATGCAAGATTTAATGCCGAAAGGCATAGTCATTCTCAGTAAAATTAACCCACAATTAGGCGATATGGCCGACAAAGAACCCTCATAAAACCTCACAGGGCTCCTATTTAGGGAAGAAATGATCAAGGCAATTGGAAAGTACATAGCTACGTTCACAGCTTTGGACAAAGCTCAAAGCAATATGGGAAGAGTATTTAACACTAGTGTTTTTTGCTGTGCCGGAAGAAGGGGCCTTTCTACCGGCCGAAGAAACTTCAGACCCAACTTCAGGCAAAGAGTGTTCAAGGAAAGGTTACCACCCAGGTAACCCACAATCCTTCTACCCCCAACGAGGACGAGCCATCTGCAACAGAGGATTCACGACCCGTGAGCAAGTAAATAAGTAAGTAAGTAATATTTATTATGCATGATTAATAAAAACCATTTGCATACACATTCACTTTACAAATTCATTTACGTATCTCGAAACAAACCGAAACATAGTAAAACCGTCTTTTAAAAAAAAATATGGGCTGCTTAATGTTCGTTGTGCAAATTTTGCTGTGCAAAGTGTTCCCTAAAATATCTATCTATCTATCTATCTATCTATCTATCTATCTATCTATCTATCTATCTATCTATCTATCTATCTATCTATCTATCTATCTGACTGTCTATCTATCTGTCTAACTATCTATCTATATATATATTTGTATATATATATATATATATATATATATATATATATATATATATATATATATATATATATATATATATATATCTTGCTTTGATGTATGAGTCCTTATTGATTTTCCGGCTTTATGTGCTTCCAGGTTTGTTGAGAGACGGTTTTCAGTGAGTTTTGTGTAGAGTGATAGCATTCACAAGGGTTGCGGTTGGGTTGAAGCAGAGTTTTACTGCCTGCCTACAGGTCCTAATGCCTTTTTGTTGGAAGATGGGGCGGAGCAGTGTGGGTCTAAAGTCCAGTAGGTTTGGGCAGATGCAGATTATGTGCACAAGATCCTCACTTCCATTTCCGCAGAGGCGGCAGATGTGCTCTCTAGGTTCCTTTTTCCAGAAAGAGGTAAGTGACGGAGTATCGGGAGGATGCCCAGGCGATATAATTTTTTTTCTCCTTTGTCATGTTTTGAACCCTGCACTCAAGTATGGTTGTGGTTTGAGGTCTTTATAGTCATTGAGAACAGGCCCGCTATGTGCCCTTTTCTCCAGAGCTGCTTTATCTTCGATTGTAGATATAGCTTTTGTAGCTTTGGTTCCTACTTTTTTGAAGCTCAGGTTGGTTGCTGGGACATCCCACAGATTGGTTAAGCCTAGTTTCGATAGGAAGTTTAGGAGGTACTCTCTGGCGGGTGAGTTTCCCCAGTGTGACAGCTCAGCCCACAGTGAGCCTTGTTCTGGTCCCCTGATTTTATGCCAGCTTTTTATGAACGCCCTCCTTCTGGCCACAGTCTGTTTCTGTAGACCAAATTCTATCCAGATTTGGGCTGGGGAAACGTAGTTCGGGATTTGTAAGATTGCTCTATAGGCACGGACGATGATTTTGTCCAAATCGATCTCGCATCCCTTCCTCGCATTGGCTTGCTTTTGCAGGTTAACATTGGTTGTAGCTTGGCCCGTATGTGTAGTAGGATCACCTGGTTTAGGAGGTCTGGTGGAATGCCCCAATTTTCTAATTTCTGCCATAGCCTTGCAAGGTCTACGTGATCGAATGCGGAGCTGTAGTCTATGAAGCATAGAAATAGTAGTTGCTTTGCCTCTTCAACTGCATCAATCAGCAGTGAAAAGGTCATGATGTTGGTGGTGTTTCCATTTGTCTGCAGAAGCCAGTTTGGTTTACTGGAATGATGGCTTTTGATGAGGGCCAGGATATAAGTTCTTCTAGGATCACTTCTGCGTAGTATTTAACCTACTTATCAATTAGGGTGACCAGACGATAGTTGTTTGAGTTGCCCTTGTCGCCCTGCGTGTAACTGGGAGAGATCATGGATCCATTCCAGGATTCTGGGATGGTTTCTTTCTCCAGTGCCGCATTGAAGACTGGTGCCAGGGGTTTACTCCAGTGCTCTGGGTCATGTTTGTACAGGATGGGTGGTATTCCGTTGGCGACTGCAGCACGTTCTGACCTCCCTTTGGTTATTTGCCTCCTGATTTGTTGAACTGATATGCTATGCAGTTCCACGTTGCTGGTTTGAGGTGCTTCAATGCCCGCTACGTCTACACCTTCGTTGGATGTGGGTTGGCTCTGTGTGGTGCCTGAGTGAGTGCCCCCTTTCCGTTTAGTGCAGGATACTTCCCCGGTCTTTTCTCCTCCCTGATCCAGGATATTTGAGTGATGGTACTGGAGTTTTGGTTTCTGGTTCAGTGTGGTACCTAGGTGCGTGTCGTCACCTGGCGTGGCACAGGGTTGTTCACCGATCTTTTACCCTCCTAAACATGGCTGTTAAAGTGGTGATGCAGGTGTTTTGCACAGTCTTCCTCTGAAATGTGGGAGCTTATTCTTTGGCAGTCTGACCGCTGTAGGTTGTCGATTGTCCGCCAGAACCATGCAGAGTTCTTGCTTTTTGAATCATGCAACAGCCTTGCCCACGATGATTCATTTTATAGCATTTATTTCTCCGATTTTCTTCTTTTCAGGATTGCCTTTAGTTTTTTTAGTTCTTCTTGCAGGGTTGAGTTTTGAGGATTCCTGCAGAGTTGCCTTAATATTTAGTTTATGGAGTGTTTGAGTCTTCTGACCTGGGAAGTGATTATGTTTGAAGAGTGATTCCTTGCTGTTGGCCCCTTTTTTATTCATAGCTTGGTGGTGTATGTATCCCTGAAGGTCTTCATGAAAATCTACCGTGTGGTTGAGGGATGTGTTGTCGTGTCGAATTCTTGATGAAGGAGGGTTTTTGCATTTTCTGAGAGCTTCTCTAATGACGCAAAGCTACACTTAATCCGCTTGTCGTCGGTGGTATATTCTGTGCCAATTGTTTTTCTGACCTTGTTTAAAACTTCGGGTTTTACTTTGAGTGTTACTTCCTGCGGTAGTTGGTCACTTTGCTTGATGTTTACTGTTGGAACTGGGTAGCCTGGCCTAGGGCAAGACATGCATTTCAGAGGCACAGTGTTAAGGTTGCAGACCACCCAAAAGTAAAACCACGCAATAACACACAAAAGAAAACGCTACACCAAAAATGTGGAAAAATAAGTACTGTTTTATAAAAATAATATACTCTGTTCTCTTATACCTTTAGAATTTTACAGTTCAATACCTTACAATAAATCAAGCGAAGAACATCCTGCTAGAGTTTTGGGAGAGAAAACTACCATTCAATATCAAAAGCAGATGTCATAAAAGTAATAGTATTCTTTTTAGCAAGATCACTGGTATTAAGAATCCACATTAACAGTATCTTTCAATACATTTAAAAGTCATGTGCACAATAGTACTATTTCCAGGATTTCCAACTTGTTTCAAAGTTTTAGTTATTAAACAGCAAGCTTTATATTGCTCAAACCTTCATTTAACCATTAAGTTCCACTTATGCTGCTCCCCAGCCTTTCTTATCTAGAAAGGATAACTACCAGTGCCTTAAGCGCTTCACTGGAGAAGTTAGCGCCGCTTCCCCCTGTAATTCTCCTCCTTACTTGTTGGTTTCTGGCTGGTCTCGTCCTGAATCAGGCTTAGTAAGGGAGGGGGGCAGCAGATATAAAAGGGGGGGGTCAGGGAACCAAGGCAGGCGGGGCCCTCAGACCTCAGAGGGCTCCTCAGCATTCACTTCCCCACCCTCGAGCCAGCTCCTCAACGTGGCTCTAGAGGGGAGGAAAACCAGGGCCTCTTCACACTCTCTCCCTGCTCGGGCCAGCTCCTCAGGGTGGCGCTCGAGCGGGAGGGAGAGGGCGGATTTCCCGGCAGTTTGACAAAGCCGGCGCGCCTCCTCAGTGTTAGCCGGCGGGGACTGCTACTCCCGCAGTCATGCGCGGAAGGCGCTTACGCTGGTGTCTCCTACTCACAGCGCCTGCTCCTAGAAGGGACGCGCTGCTCACGGGCCTGCTTCCTCTTGGTGCCTCTCCTTCCGGGGATCAGTATCTGGCGAGCATGCGCGATAGCGCTTCCACTTCCCTCAGATCTAGGTCACTGTTGACGACTTCTCCACAGCGCGGTAGGCGCCCCCGGGGTCCCGTTCACGAAGGGAAGCCTCGCAAGGCTTCTCGGGCTCAGTGGAGCCTGCGGGGGCGCTGCCACATAGCGCGACAAGTGCCCCAGGGGTCCCGCTATCGGTGGCAAGCAGGATTCAGGTTCCTCAGCTCTCTCACAGACCTGACAGGTGAGGAAGCTTGCTACCGTCACAGGATCAGCTTGGGGATATGCAAATCTGATATCAGTCCAGTGAAAGATCTTCTCTTCTTCACTATGACGAGGAGGGGGGATACAAATGGAAAGGCTCTTTTAGAATAAGTCCACAGAGCTCTTCCTCCGCACTAATCCCCTATCCCTCCTTACTGGACAGATTAGGAACACAGGGGAACTCTCAGGTCAGCTCCCACGGTTACTAAAGTTAACCCCTTCACCTATCTATCCAGGATCAGCAGGATGGGCTAACTTGGCTAGGACAACAGGACTTAGGAGGTGGGAAAGTCTTGATAGGGGGCTACTCTTGTAGAGGGAACCACCCTTCAGAATCCTACCACTACTAGACCTCAACCTTCACTCTAGCTGCTCCTCACTGACAGACCAAATGGCTGTCCAGCATTCCGCCTTTTATAGGCTGCCCTTCAATGGTCCAGCATGGACCAGAAGGTTCTGGAATGCCCTATGTTAAGCTATGGCCAAGTTCTAGGTGCGACAGTTGGGGCAGTTGGTGGCCACCATTTTAGGTGGTGCCAACTTCCCTGTCAGAACAGGCCTCAGGGCCTGAGGTAAAAGATTATGGGGGGAAAAAGAACACCTATCCCCTGACCAACACCTAAAAGAAATAGTAGACAGAAAAAATAGTAAGGGTATGAGGGGCAAAAAGGGGACAAAATAAATAATAATGAGGAGGGACTGCGCAAAAAAATCCAGACAGGTCTAACATTTACCAAATGGGAAGAGGAGATTTTATGAAACAGGGTGACTGTAACAAATGTATAATCAAGATGAGAAGTCAATGTCGTTGAGTGAAATGTAGGGGCCGGGAGATTGTCCTCCATGAAGTGGCCATTCAGGACCCTCAAATTGAGATGTTCTAGTTCTCGTAATAAGTATATTGATGCTCTGGTTTGCCTGTTTAAGTGCGTTGGTCCCCGGGTTGGAATTTCCTGCCCCTCTGATAGATCCCGAAGCAAGTCCTCATCGCTTGAGCTTCCCAAAAGGTGAAGATTGAATTCTCCCGCTAGTATCCTGTACTCCTGTGTGACCTTCTTCTGTAATTCTTTTTGGTTCTTTAATCAGTTGTTTGGATCCTTTAAACCTATGCCTTGGGTGTAAGTAGGTATTTATGATTATGATTGGCCATTCTTCTTCATTGAAGGTCATTGTTGTAGTTACTGCCTGTAATTCACTTGGGGCCAGTATGGTTGCCCTTAGTGGTTTGATGTTTCCTATTGTTGATATTGAGGCATAGATTGTCAGAACGCCCGATCGATGGCCGTATCTGGCCCCCTTTCTTACGGGGATTTGTTGGGATTCTATGGCTTGTTCCTCCCGGGTTTCTTGAAGAAGTATGAGATCAAAAACCTTCAGGTAGTCTAACACCTGTGGGTACTTTGCCTTGCTGGTGATACCGTTGATATTACAGATGCACTTGCGGATCAGTTTTGGACCTTTCAGAATTGGTCTGGTCTGGGAGATTGTCTGTCATTGGGTGTGATCGACCTTAATTATTCATGATAGGTGGCTCAAGTTGGTATCAGCTGTTTCTGGCTTTGGCTCTTTTGGCTCGTGCCTCCCCCATGGGAAGTTGTTTTTGAATTTGATCACTGCAGAGCTGCTTCTGGCTCCTTTGAGTATTGATTTGGTGGTGTGTTGGTCGTGCGGCCGCGTTTTACGCGTGATTCTAATCAACAAGGGGGTTGGGTCACCCGCTTGTTGTCAGGAAATAACCTTATCCCCCATTGTTAAGATGTGTTTGCTTCTTTCATGACCTTGTTGGCTGTCTCATTTGTTTCCCAGGTGATTTCAGTTACCTCTGAGCCCTGCGGGTTGTCGGCCTGGATAAACTCAATTGATAATAGGTCAGATGAGCTTAGGTTATCCAGGTTTTTTATTGTTTGTAGAAGTCGCAGTATGTTGCCTCTATTTAAAATATCTCCTCGCCCTCTTGATTTGTACTCTGGCAAAAATATTATGGTGTCCGTTGATCGTGGGTCATTTGCTGGCACTCCCCATAGTAGGATTGTGGTAGATTGTGTTGGCCATTGAGGCGGTGTGTTGGGGGTGCATATACCTGGAAGATTGATGGCTGACTGACTGCTGGTCTGGTTGTTTCTGGTTTGGAGGGCATCTGTTGGACCCCTTTGGGCCGAGACTCTTGGTGAGCCCGGTATGGTGGTTGCCCGGATGACCGCTGACCCCATTGTTGTTGCAGGGGACGTTTGCTTCTAAGGATCATTTCCTTTCTCAATTGGTTTGGCATTTATGCTTTGCTCTGTTCTGTTTGAGTTTGGGTTGTTGTTGTTGTTGTTGTAGTGGTGAGTATTCTGCAGTCATTGAGTTCCTGCTGTTTGGTTCTTGTTATCTTCTGTCTGTCCTTCAAGGAGCTCTGTTTTGTTCCTTAGCTTCTGTTGGCGCAGTCACCGATGTGCCTTCCTTGGATGGTGCAGTATTCGACATGTGCGGTAGCACCCCCTGAGGGTTCTCTTCTCAAGGATTTGTTGGTGCATCAGGTTGCTGTGGTAGTGCTTGGTGTTGTGTGCTCTCCCTTGGGTCCGGTGCTCCCCATGTGGGGAGCCCACCCTGAAGTAGCCTGTGATCTCGGTCTTCTTGTTTCTGCCTTTTCTTCTTTGTTTTCTGTGGGCGTGTGCGTTGTTGGAATCTATGTTGCCGGTCTTTTCTTGAGTTGGAGTGCGTGAAGTGGGTGACGATGCCGCTTGATTTTTGCCCATGAGGAGGTTCCTTTCATGTGGGGCCCTCTCCGTCCCAGTGTCCTGGCCTGTTACACCTTCCTCTGGTTCCGTGTTTTCGTTTGTGATATTGGAGGTGCAGCTGGATTTAGCATTTAATTTTAAATCTGTTAGTGGGCTCCGCAGCACGATTGGGAGGGTGGCAAATTTCTCTATGATTGTTGCGTATGAGCACTCCAGTTGTACAAATAGGGTGGCTATAGCAGCTGCTTGTCCTCGTTTCATCACGCCATTGAGGACTGCAAGCTTCTTATTCATCCCTGAGTTGAAGTCAACTAAGGTATGAAGAACCGTGAGCTGCATATCCAACTTTTCGGATTGGTATTTAAGGGCGGTAGCTGAAAGCTGTATAGTGTTCAATAGGGTTGCCCAGATAGTTTCTGAAGGATGACCTTCTAAGCTGTTTTCACTGGGTGATGCCACTTTGTGGGGCCGGGAGTAGGCTTTAGTATGTATGAAGCTACCAGTTCTTCCCATTCCTAGGATGCGAGGTACGACATGTCATAGTCTGATCCTTCCGAGCCTTCATTTAGTTGGTTACAGAGCGAGTTAGAGTTAGAGTTTTGCCCCATTTGACAGTGGGCTGTTAAAGCGGCAGCCTGTTTGTTTGTTGACTTTGAGGGAGAGCTGTTTTTAGGTTGTGTTGTGTTCAAGGCATTCTGCCCGGTCTCTGAAAAATGACTCAGAGAATGCATGGGGATTCTGCTTGGATCCTGCTTCTCTCCTGTATTTAAGCAGGCTGGATGATCCAAGGGGTATGTCGGTGTTGCTTCCTGTACCTGTTGAGGTTCTCTTTGGCAGGTGTGTCCTTGGTTGTCAGAGGGCCTCTTGTTGGGCTTTTACCATGCCCGGCTGGTTTGGCAGTGATCCCATCTAAGTCTCCGATCTCGTCTGGACCTTCGTTTGTATTTGGTATTGTCATGTCTTTGTCTGATGAGTCATGGACCCCTATCTCTTTTACCCCGTTGTGGGGTGAGGATGGTCCCCCTGAACTATAGGCAGGACCCCTCGGTGGTTGTAGGGGGGTTTGGAGCCCCTTAATATCCTCATTCTTCAGATAGATTGCTGTACCGGGATCTTTCAGGAACGCAAACTTGGTGGACATCTTGTATTCAGGAAGCGATTGAAGACATTTTTGTTTCACTGAGTGTCTTCTTCTGTCCATGGTCTCGCAGCGCTGGGATGCCTCAGGGTAGCCATGCGCTATACAAGAACGTATTCATTTCCTTTCATTTTTGGTTGGTGTATGCAGAGGCTTGCTTTCAGGGACATTCTGTCTGCTTATGAGCTCTTCTGCCTTTCCGTGCTTTAAATCCTTGCATTCCGAACCAGTTTTTGGTGACTGCATTATAGCTGCTGTGCTGCTGTTGTTGCTGCTGTCATTGGGGTCATTGTTGGAGATTTTGTTGATCGCTATGTTTCTTGTGTTAAGATTGTTGCTGGCAGTTTTTTGGGGCCTTGATGGAGGCCCTCTCTCTCTTCCTGATCTCATACTGTAGATGTTGGTGCTTTGCCAAAGTCTTGTTGAGTTGTTTGGCCGATTTGCTTGTTGCTGTGTATCCAATGCCTTCTGTGGGCGCCCCTGAATGCACACCTTGGTTGTGAAGGGGCAGCACGTGTTGCTAATTTGTTTCTCTTAAGAGCTCCAGGTATGAGCTCTAGAGATCCTGCTTTAACAGTGTCCCCGCCTCGGTCTCTGCTTACCACCCCAAGCTCCTGCTGTCTGTCGAGCACCCTGCCTGAGGGGCTGGTTATGAGTTACTGGGGAGTTGTGGGGAGTGCTGGAGTTTAGGCTCAGGTGGTTCCTGGCTTCCCTTTCCCTTTCATCGTCAGGCTGGTCTGACTGTTCGCCCGCTTGGCTTTGGGGGGTTTCGGGCTATTGATATTGCTTCTAGTGAATTCTTTTTTTTTTAAAGGTAGTGGTGTTGTTGAGCTGCTTTTTCATACTTTGATCAGGTCTTGAAATATAAGCTTATCCCCTCCAGGACTAGGCAGGGTTCAGGGGATTCTGGCTTCATACAGAGCTCCCTCTGTTTTAGCCCCTGTTCTACCAGTTTGCCACCCCCAACTCTTTGGATGGAAGGTGGGTGGTGAAGAAGGGTGATGTCTGATGCGGGCCAAAGACTGGGCAGAGGCAAGCCTGTGTAAAGTGAATGCAGCTGCCTGGTCGCAGGCGTGGGGTGGTCACAGGGCGGGGTCTCCTTGGGGGGAGCAAGCCATGCCAGCCTACTGCTGGCTGCCTCCACTCCACTCCAATGACCTCTGCAACTCTAAGTCCTACCTGCTACTGCTGTTGCAGCCGCTCTCCCTCCCAGTGGAACCAGAGCACCAAAAGGAACTGCCAGGTCCCGTGGACAAGAATCAAATAACTTTCAGAGGGAGTACAAAGACCCCTCCTATTTGCTCTTCCATGGGAAAGGTGGAGGGGTAGACTCAGTTTTTTTCCCAAGCCTAGAAGTCAATCACACAAGACCCTTGTGTTCTGGAAACCATTCAAGGCTTCAAAATAGGATTTTCAGAGACTCTGACCTAAACTTTATACCTGAGAGAATTAAAATGTACCCTGGAGCAAGAGAAGGTGGTAGGCGAAGATGTGGGCAGGGTTGTGCTGGGGCATGAAGATTTAAATGTTACTTGTTTGGAATAATTCCAATCATTCGCGTTAGTTTGTGCAAAGCGTATTTATTGGCACATCAAGTGAACAGCCAACACGTGTTTCACCCCTAAATGGCCAGCAGGCCTGGGGCTTCTTCAGGGCAATAGTAATACGATTTTTAGTCCCGGCTCTTAGCGTAGTCAGGATGGGTTAAGATTCGATCTATTAGTCACGGCGTAATGCCTGGTCTATCCAGCTCCGGTTCGGGTAACTTGCCGGTCCCCCTGCTGAGGGCGGAAGCACAAACAGATTGGAAGCTCATTAAACTGGTTAGTAAGGGTTTGTGATCTTCTTACCCTTCCAACTCATGCAACTGCGGTAGGCAAAGAGGTGGCTCTAAGTTACAAAAGGGTGCCGTTGTAGAAGTCCAGTGGGAATGCATGATCTTTGTAAGTGAACTTTTTCTGATGGAGAAAAAAGACAAGGATTGGAGACCGGTTATAATCCTCAGAGAACTGAACAGGTTTCCAATATACAGACATTTCAAGATGGAAGGAATCCATCTCCTGAGTGACATGCTTCTAGAGAAGGACTGGCTCGTGAAGTTACCCCAGAAAGATGCCTACTTCACCATTCCCATGGCCATAGAATGTCAACGTTACCTTCAATTTGTACGGAACCAGAGCCTCTTCCAGTTTCAGGCCGTTCCTTTTGACCTATCCTTTACCCCGTGGTGCTTCACTAAGGTAAAGAGAACAATTGCATCCTTTCTGAGGGAGAGGGCGATATGTCTGACTGTCTATCTAGCTGACATCCTCATGATGTCCCAACACCACACTCAGATTCTAAAGGGTCTGAATATAGTGGTGATTCTTTTTGAAAGCTTGGGTTTTATCAAAAGAGAAATCTGTTATTGTCCCCCTCCAGATCCCTAGATTTCCTGGGTTTTACAGAAGATACAGTAAAATCCCCTCTCTTATTACCGGGAAAGAAAATGACCAACATACAAATGGAAATTACATGTGTGCTGAGACAGGATTGTATAACCTTAAGAGAACTAGCCAGACTCCTAGGTCTCATATGCTTCCCCATCCAAGCAATTTTTCCAGGGCCATTACACTATCAAGCTCCTCAGAGGGTGAAGGTAGAAGCACTAAGAGGGGTGTCATGGTTTGGAGACAAAGGGGCACATGCATCGTTGTTTTTTACGGTCACAAAGGGGCAGATTTTTTTGCAACCTCAATTTTTGCATTTGTGATGCATCATCCGAAATGCAAAAATGCTATTTAAGTAATCGCAAAATTTGCGATTACTTAAATTGCGATTGCATTTAGGGAATCGCAAATTGCGATTCCCTCAAGGCAATGCAACAAAAAAAAAAATGTGTTTTCACTTTCAAGAAACGCAAATTAGCATCAACTTAAAGTTGATGGTAATTTGCGAAAACTTTGAGAAATGCAGAAAAGTGCATTTTTCAAAGCTCTATGTTGCACTCAAACATGCCCTTGGGGCATGTGTGTGTGTGTGCAACATGTGTTTTAATTGCACTTTCAGGGGTGCATCAGGGTGTCCTTTAGGCACCCTCCACATTTGAAATTGCATGCGCAATTTGCAGTACCTATTTGGTACTCGCAAATTGCGCATGCAATTTCTATTGATTCCTATGGGCCTCTAGGACCATAGGAATGAATGGGAAGCAATTCCTTATTCGCGATTCACAATTTGCGAGTCGCAAATAAGGAATGTGTAGGAATCGCAAATGTTTTTGCGATTCCTAGATGCATAAGGAATTGCGATTTCTCAACAATAGCAATTTAGGAATCGCCATTCCTAACTTTAATGCACGCGGCCCAAAGTGACCCTGGATCAAGAAGCCAGATTAGAGCAGAGTTTGTGTTTAGAGAACCTAGATGCTTGGAATGGCAGAGCTATCTTTGGGAGCTCTCCATATCACTGATCTATGACAAATTTGACACCCAAGACCCTACACCGCATCACACTACAGCACTAAACCCAAACCTACCCTGCTCAACCGGACCCTGCTCACCACGAACGACACACTCAAGCCAATGAAGAGTATCCACTCCGAAGTCCTGCATGCTCCACATATTTCACAGAGTAGCCACCTCCATTGCCCCAGAACTCCAGGGCACCATCAACTGCTCCATCAAGACTGCCACCTTTGCAGATGCCTGGAAACACACCAAAATCAACTTCCTGCTGCTGAAAAATCCGTCCGCCGACCAGACAGAACTCAAAAACTTCTGACCATCTCCTTGCTGCCCTTCCCAGCAAAGGTCGCCGAGAAGACCATCAACGCCCAACTCTCCATATTTATCGAAGTAAACTACATCCTGGACATCTCCCAATCTGGCTTCTGAAGCAATCACTGCGCCAGACCGCACTCCTCACCATCGCCGACATCCGTGTCCTCGACCAGGGTGAAACCACAGCTCTGGTCCTGCTGGACCTCTCTGCCACCTTCGATACAGTCTCACACCGCACCCTAATCACAAGACTCCACGATGCTGGCATCCACAGAAAGACCCTGGACTGGATCCACTCCTTCCTCTCCGACTGAACTCAACGAGTCAGACTACCCCGTTCTGCTCCGAACCTACACAAATCAACTGCTGAGTGCCCCAGGGCTCCTCCCTGAGCCTCACCCTCTTCAACGTCTACATGGCTCCCCTCGCCGCCATCGTAAGAGACCACGGACTTAACATTGCCTCCTATGCCGACGACACCCAGCAGATCCTATCCCTCGTCAACGAACCCTTGGCCACCAGAATCAACTTCCAGAGCGAGATAAAGGTCTTGACTTACTGGATGAAGGACAGCTGCCTCAACCCAACTTTGACAAGACCGAAGTATTCATCCTGGGACCCACCCCCTCTGCCAGGGATGATTCCTGGTGGCCTGCCACACTGGGAACCTCACCCACACCCACAGACCACGTAGGCAACCTCGGCATCAAACTGGACTCCTCACTTACAATGAACCGCCAGATCAATGTCGTATCCTCCTCATGCTTCCACACACTATGCTTGCTTCGTAATACTTTCAGATTCAACCCTGTACGCAACAACTGCCATCTCTTGATGCTGAGCACCACCCAATGCCCGTTCCCCTGCTGACACTGCTGCCGCACCTTCACGCACCTCCGGACCCCAACAGCTACTGCCAACTCACCGGTCGCAACCGTACCCATACCCCTGAGCTACATCATCATCAGCGTACGCTCCCTGCACAGACATGCCATAGAAATCTGGGACCTCCTCTACATCTTCTCGCCCAACGTGACCTTCCTCACAGAGACCTAGCCCAACGCCAGCTACCCACCGGACATCGCAACCGCCATTCCCAACGTGTACAAGATCCAGAGGAAAGACCTCCCCAACCACCCTGGAGGAGGCCTTGCCATCGTCCACAAAAACTCCCTCTTACTGACAACCTCCATCTCGAACAACTCCTTGCCCACTATGGAACACATCCACTTCCAGATCCAGGTCAACCCCAGAAAGACTCTACGCCATAAGTACTCACAAACATTCTCCCGGGGGCGAAATTTACAGTGTGGTTTGTGGCCGAGGGCCACACCGGTGGGGGCGGGGTCAGAGGGGGAGGTGGCAGGGCTAAAGTAACACAAATAATTGTGGCCATGAGGTTGAACACAGGTCCCTGCAGCAGACGCCTTCGTCCACTGAGCCACCAGACCCAGCATACATACATCTCTCTCTCTCTCTCTCCCCCTCCCTCTCTCTGTCTCCCTCTCTCTCCCTGCCTCTCTCTCCCTCCCTGTGTCTCTCTCGCTCTCACCCTCCCTCTATCTCCCTCCCTCCATCTCCCTCCCTCCGTCTCCCTCCCTCTGTCTTCCTCCCTCTGTCTTCTTCCCTCTGTCTCCCTCCCTCTCTCTCCCTCCACCCTCCCTCTGTCTCCCGCTCTCTCCCTCCCTCTGTCTCCCTCACGCTCTCTCCCTCGCTCTTTCTCCCTCGCTCTCTCTCCCTCCCTCTCTCTCCCTTCCTCTCTCTCCCTCCCTCTGTCTCCATCCCTCTCTCTCTCTCTCTCTCCCTCCGCCCTCCCTCTGTCTCCCTCCCTCTCTCTCCCCAGTCTCTCTCCCCGTCTGTCTCCCCATCTGTCTCCCTCAGTCTGTCTCCCTCCGTCACCCTCCCTCTGTCGCCTTCCCTGTCTCCCTCTCCCTCTGTCTCTGTCTCCCTCCCTCTCTACCTCTCTCTCTGTCTCTCTCTGTCTCCCTTCCTCTCCCTCCGTGTCCCTCCCTCTGTCTCCCTCCCTCTGTCTCCCTCCCTCCCTCTCCCTCCCTCCACCCTCCCTCTGTCTCCCTCTCTCTGTCTTCCTCTGTCTCCCTCCGTTGCCCTCCCTCCGTCGCCCTCCCTGTCTCCCTCTCCCTCTGTCTCCCTCCCTCTCTGCCTCTCTCTCTCTGACTCCCTTCCTCTCCCTCCCTCTGTGTCCCTCCCTATGTCTCCCTACTTCTGTCTCCCTACTTCTGTCTCCCTCCCTCTCCCTCCCTCTGTCTCCCTCCCCGTCTCTCTCCCTACCTTTGTCTCCCTCCCTCCCCTGTCTCCCTCCCTGTCTCTCTCCCTCCCTGTCTGTCTCCCTCTGTTTCTCTCCCTCTCCCTCCGTCTCTCTCCCTCTGTTTCCCTCCCGCTGTCTCCCTCCCTCTGTCTCCCTCCCTGTCTCCCTCTCCCTCTGTCACCCTCCCTCCCTCTCCCTCCCTTACCCTCTGCCATCTCACCTGTGTGTGTATGTGTGTGTGTGTGTGTGCCTGTGTGTGTGTGTCTGTGTGTCTGTGTGTGTGAGTGTCAGTGTCAGTCTTCAGCCCGGGCTGAGACAGCTTCCTCAGCGCACGCACACAGCAGTACCCAAGTACTTCACAGGTCTTTAAAAGACCATTTACATGTTATTGAGGTTTTGTTGTATTCACCTCTTAGCACCCCTGCATCTCCACTCTGACACTCACTGCACCCCCGGCCCCCACAGAGCAGAGTCTCTGAGTTCAGCGCTGCTGCGGCGGTGTTTTCTAACACTATTTAAAAAATGTTTTAAACACAGGTACATGTCTGCAAGGTCCGCGGGCCGCCAGGTAAGGCTTGCCGGGCCGCTGGCGGCCCACGGGCCGTACTATGAGTACCCATGCTCAACATTTCCTTCAGTCACACCACGCAACCCCTCTGGACGGACTACTACTGCATCCACTTCTCCTTCTCGAAACCCACTGCACACAAGCCAATGCCATGCCCCGCGCAGAAACTGGAGTAAGATCACCGAAGAGCTTCTCACCTCTGCCCTCACCCGCGCTCCTTCCCCCACTACGACCGATGCCAACTCTGCAGCCAACAAACTCCCCAAATGGATCGCAGACTAGCCCAACACGCTTGCACCCCTCCAGAACTCCAACAGACTGCACACTATGAAAGCCACCTGGTTCACCAGGGACCTCGGAGAATCCAAATGCTTGTGCTGACGACTCGAGAAAGCATGGAGGAACAGCAAAACCCCAGAAGCACGCACTGCCTACAGGACCGCCACTACAGCACACCACCAACTCATCAGATCTACAACGAGGAACTTCATCCAGGACAGAATCCTCTCCAACTCCCGCAACACCAAGGAACCCTTCAGCATCATACAAGAATTCACCAGACCCCCCAGCGAAACCTCCCAGGACCTCTGGAACAAACCCAGCTCCTTCTTCCACCACAAGATCAGGGCACTCTACGACAACTTCAACGAACAAGATCAAGGCAACGACCCAACACCTTCCACCAGCAACGCCACCCAGCCGATCATTTTCACCTGGACCCCTGTCACTGCAAAGACCCTGAGGAGCATACACTACGGAGCACCCACTGACCCTTGTTCAAAGCATATCTTCCAAAGGGCCACCTCGACATGTCGAAGCTCCTATAGTTGAAGTGGTTAACGTCCTAGTAAAACAATTTGATAAGGCCCTTAGCTATAGATTTCTTAATTGCTACAGATTGGCAATTTCAGCTGGACATGCACTGGGAGAACAATAGGGAAAAAATGTCATTGTTTGTAGAATTCTCAAAAGTATTAGGTTAAGGAGACACCCAAGACATAAATATGAGACTCTTTGGGACGTTAAACTCATCTTAGATCTGTTCACAATATGTATTTAGATAAGATAAAGCTCTCTATGAAACTATCCTCTCTTCTCTGTCTAATCTCCTGCTACTGTGTATCGGACGTTAAAGTTTTAGATGTAAGTAGGCGAATTTATGATACCTATGGAGTAAAATTTGAAATCATTAGTAGAACTAAAACTATGTTGGACATAATTTTCTACCCTAGGTTTGATTCTTGTAAGAAACTTACAGCCTGATTCATCATTCTCCCGTTTTGCGAGCCCCTAATAGCGATTCATAAGGAATCGCTATTAAGGACTTGCAAAACGGGATTCATGTAGAAATTGCATAGAGAAATGCGATTCCTACACATTCCTTATTTGCGATTAGCAAATTGCTAATCGCAAATAAGGAATAACTCCCCATTCATTCCTATGGGCCAAAAGGCTCATAGGAATGAATAGGGAGGATTCCTTATTTGTGAATAGCAATTTGCTAATCGCAAATAAGATAGCGATTTCAAGGGTGCCAGGGGTGTCCAAAGGACACCCTGTAGCACCCCTGAAATGTAATCTACATTGGTGTTGCGCACACACATGTCCAAAGGACATGTGTGTGTGTAACATGCAACTTAGAAAAATGCATTTAAATGCATTTTTCTAAGTTTTCGCTATTTACCACGAGGTTTGACCTCGCGGTAAATAGCGGCCCAAAATAGCGATTTCAGTATTTTAAAATGGTTCATGAATTGCATTTAAGGAATCTCAAATAGAGATTCCTTAAATGCAATTCCTCGCAAATATGCGAATTCTTTAATAGCGAATTTTGCATTTGGGATGATGAATCCCAAATGCAAAAATTGCACTCGCAAAGGGCCAGATTCTCAGAATCTGGCCCTTTGCGAGCGCAATTAACCTTGATGAATAAGGCTGTTAGTGTGGTAGACTGCATGAGAGAGTACGATATGAGAATGAATGAACACTGTCCACATGGTGTTGACCAACCTTTTAAGGCCATAACGTCTGAATCAATTGCATGGTGGGTCAAATGTACAATGCAGTTAGCTGGCATTGACCTTAAGAAATTTCAAGCGCATTCTATAAGGGGAGCTATGGCTAGTCAATCCTTGTGGAAAGGTGGCAGACTAGAAGACATTCTAAGAGCAGCTGACTGGTCTAATTCAAATACATTTGCTACACACTTTTGTAAACCGATTGAACATATGTCAGTTGTGGTCTTACAGGACTACCAACTTGCATAATGGTAGCCTCTGGTCTTGTAATGAAACAGCAATTCTCCTAATTACTTGCGAAGAGAATCTGGATTTCATTAAAGACCCAGAAGCTAACATTATCCCACACTCCCATCCCAGAGATGGAGCTGAGGTATAGATTAATAAATGACAAAATTTGCTGCTTCAACTTTAAGTATAAGTTTATTAACATTAAAGCAATATGTCTACAACTTTTATACGTTATGCATACCGTAATTTCACTCGGTAACCGGAAGGGCCAGCCAATGCCCTCTCTTTTAAGGATCAGTCTACACTAAATTGCACTTTATCTGATGCTAAAACCGTCTCCATCTGACTGCACCTGTTAATAACCTGCTGCTATTTGTTGAACACTAGATTGTACCCATTACCTCAACATTGCTAACTGCCAGCACCACAATCTTTCTGTGTTTTAACGCCATGCCGACATCGCTGCTTTGCACATCATGTTGTTTTAATCACTCGTATGCTATTGAAGCTCTCTATTGTAATTTGGAAGTTCTTATCTAATCATTGTTTTTATGTCGCGCTTCCCTTTTTCTTTTTTAATAATGTGTATAGCTATAGTTGATATTTTTTATGTACTCTTTTAAGGATATTTTATATTCAAATAAAGACATTATGAACCGCAATATGTCTAAAGTCATATGTCAGTCCATTGCATGTTTGCAAGTTAATGGCTACTTTAATACAGGTTGACAGAACATTGGAAAAATTACACTTTTCTTTACTTTCACAGACTTCAACATAACTGTTCTTCTTTGATGCTTCTTACTCTGGAAGTGTGAGACGCCGGGAGATCTCCTTACACAGCTTAATGTTGAAGCTTGGTGCTGTTTCAGACTTTGCAACAAAAAAATGCAAAAAAATTAAACTATAGATAAGGGAAAAGGAAAAGAAGACAGAAGAAATCAAAGAGAAAACGACATCTGACCGCATTTCAAAGAGGCAGTCTATTCGATGTGCATGCTTGTTATATGCGTAGAGGATTCTGTCCTAGAACGGTTTGTTTTGTGATGCATTACTTCCAAGTGCTGCATTGAGTTAGCATTAAAGGATTTATGTATAATGTTAACCTCCATGTCTTTAATGAAATCCTGATTCTCTTGCCATGTAATTAGGAGAATCGCTATTCTTGCACAAGGCGTTAAACGTAAACAACCCTAGTTACGTCTTATAGGGAGAGGATCAATTGTCTGACCTAGTTCGTATGGGGAAAATGTTTAAGCGGTCTTAGTCTAAATCCTATATGGGGTGTAAAATTGTTAAGAAGGGAGCGGTGTGCCACTAGCTCGTCATCGGCATGGGGGGGACTGCGTCGGTGTCTTCAGGTTGGAGACTGCACTGGAACACATGTCTTGTCCCTTGAGCTGGGTTCATGCGCTCTCTAGCAGACGCGAAACGATCCAGCAACAGGTCACGTGTTCCAGTTTGTTGCATTTTCTTTTTTTACATACCAGGTTTTAAAATGTTGATCCTATGTCTTATTTATCATGGTGGTATTCCCACCCTTTTATGATTTTAATGAAATCAAATAAAAGTATTTTTGACTTTGTGTCCCAGTTTGGCTAGCTGCACCAAGCAATTGATATGAGCACTGCTCGTAATAAAACATTTGGGCACACAGCAACTTCTTTCTAATGGTAGGGTGTGTGTTATTTAAGTATAAATACCATAACAACTTAAGGTAAGTATCGTCATCATTTTCAATGCTTGGTCTTTATTGGCAGAAGATAGTAAGACACTGTTTATGCGAAGCACATCCCCAAGTGCTGGTCTATGCTGCCCTCTACTGCCACGAAACGATGTCACAGTCTTCAATGGTCCTTTAAAGTTTTCTTTTAATTTTTTAATTTTATTTCATTGCAGCTGTTAGGTTTCGGCCTGGCGAAAGGAGCGCATGCGCTGCTCTGCCATGAGAGGCCTTTTGGAATCGATACGATTCCAGCGTGCACGCGGGGAGACAAACTGAGACAGAAGATGTGCACGCGGGTATTGGCTCTTTTACTGGCGGCGTGATACTCTGTGGACTTTTGTTTCGCTGCCATTTTTTCGCCGCCAGTAAAGGCAGCTGCTGCGTGCACATCTTCTGTCCGTCCCATGCGCTTGTTATTTGTATGTATTTACTTTTTATTTGTTGAATTCAGGAACAGTTCTCAAACCAGGAGTTGGTCTGTACTGTTTATTTCTGGAGTTGTTCTTCAAACAAAATTTGTGTACATGATGACGGTGAAGTGGTGCATATGACCAATTAAACAGGGTCTGAGCATGTAAATTACTGAGTTTTAAGTTTCGTGTGGAAGTTAAGATGGCAAAAATAACAGTGCTTATGGTGCCAATACTAATTGGACTCATTTGGTTATGAAGAAAGGAACAAAAAAAGTGCAGCACGTATATCGACACTTCATTGTCCAAACACGAGCAATCATATCGGTGGCATAGAAATAATCATATAAACTAAAGATATTTGTAAGCAAACCTGGTGCTATTCATTCCCTCTCAGTGTTTACATGAGCACCAATTAAAAGATCGAGGGCCATATTATCAAGAAAGGGCGATACATTATCGCTGCTTTTATCGGCAGGAAACTGCGGCTAAAGCGGCAATAATGGGCTTGATAATATGCCCTTGTGAATTCCCATAGGTTCTGGTGTAAACCTGGGCTTATATGGGAATTCACAAGGGCATATTATCAAGCCCATTATTGCCGCTTTAGCGGCAGTTTCCTGCTGATAAAAGCAGCGATAATGTATCGCCCTTTCTTGATAATATGGCCAGAGGTTCTTCTTTCCTGTTTTTATGGCACCAGAAGTTAAATAATTTTCCTAGAATGACAGGATGTTGAGCCAAAGACAAGACTCGAACCTGGTTCTTCAGTTCCAGAGTCGGCAGCTCTGGCTGATAGGCCACATAGATAACCCTGATGACACATTCCAGATACTCATAGCACACGCAGTGTAGGCATCCCTCTATATGCAAGCTTTCTAGAAGTTTGGGAAAATTCAGTTTGGGAGACAATTAAATGTTTTCCTTGGTAGACAATCTTGAGCCTTACAAGACGTCCAATGCAACCAGATCCAGCGTTTTCAGTTCTCTTTATAACCCATTGCCACATAGTGAGTGGAAGAAAAATGCGAAGAGCACACCAGGTGGTGACCCTCACAAGTATACTACATATAAGGTCTTGGCCATCCCCAAAACTAAAAGAAAGCAATAAAATATACACAAAGTTATGTTATGTTATAGAGGGTTTTGTAGCGCGCTCAAATACTCAAGAGTGTCCTGGCGCGTATTTAAGTGGAAGGAGGGGCACAGTAGCAACATCGATGCTGCCAGGCCCTGCAGAAAAAGCAAATAAATAAATGCATAAAAACGGAAAGGTTGGAGTAAAAGAACTGAATGGTGGTTGGGAGGTTAGGAGTAGAAACCTATACCACAGCGGAGGGGAGAGAACAGAGAGCAACAAGGAGCGTATGGGGAGTGGTGGTTAACAAAAACAAGCATTGGCATAGCCAATAGGTCTCGCCTTAGGGACCTTATAAGTGTTTAGGCATGCAACAGTTGTTGCACCAAGGATATTGTGCTGCATAACTAAATACTTATAAGGTCCCAAAGGCGAGACCTATTGGCTATTACCAATGCTTGATTGTTTAGCCAACAGCAAATGTAATCTATTTAAATACTTACAATATTAAAAATAAACTACAAGCACCAGAATGCAGTAAGTTTGACAAACGCCAGAAATAGCTTAAGACGTCATCATGGCATGCCACAATAGTTAACCCCTCCTATGAGCCACGGCGCTCCGGTCGTGCCTGTTAAATGGAATGCTCGCACGCTGGGCTGATTCCCTGCTGTGCTGAGCGTTCCATGGGAACGGGTGTGGCCATGACGAGCTCAGCTCATCATGAGCACCGGGCGCTGTGCGCGCCCCCCCCCCCCCTCCCGCCCCCCAGCACAGCGGGGGAAACAGCCCCGCAGTAAAGGGGTTAAATTATGCTAGTGTCAACCTCGTATTCCAGACTTTCCTTTCAGAATGTGCTTTCTTTCTTGCGCCTGTACAAAGCAACCAGTGAGGACAGAGACCTCCGTGCACAGCTTATGGCAGAAAGGGCAGGAGGTCTCAGCCATTGGCTTCTGTGTCATTCACATGTTAATGAGCACATGGAACGCTAACAGGATTAGGACCTTCTGTCCCTTGACTGCAGGTAGTGGGCCCAGTACTCACGCACTCGGGTGCTGGTTTACAACCCCATAGCAGGAAACACCTGCGTGTAATGGTGGGAAAGTGTGACAGCATGGGGGGAGGGGAGAGTTCAAGGGGGAGCGGCGTGGATGTGCTTTGTCGTCATTAGTTGGACAGTCCATGTAGGTGGTCACCTGTTGGGGTTCAGAGTGTGTGCATTTTGTCTTTTATCGGTGGTTTATGTACCTGTTTGGTGTTTATGCTCGTAGTGTAATGTAAGTGGTGTTTCATGTCTTTCGTATATGTGTACTCTCTACAACTCTCTCTTTACTACTCTCTACTACTCTCTCTCTACTACTCACTCTCTACTACTCACTCTCTCTCTACTACTCTCTCTACTCTCTCTCTACTACTCTCTACTACTCATTCTCTACTACTCATTCTCTACTACTCACTCTCTCTACTCTCTCTCTCTCTCTGCTACTCTCTACTACGGATTCTCTACTACTCACTCTCTACTACTCTTTACCACTCTCTACTACTCTCTCTCTACTACTCACTCTCAACTACTTGCTACTCTCTACTACTCTCAATCTACTACTCACTCTACTACTCACTCTCTCCTACTCACTCTCTACTACTCACTCTCTACTACTGACTCTACTACTCACTCTCTACTACTCTCTACTCCTCACTCTCTACTCCTCTCTCTATACTACTCTCTACTATTCAGTCTCTACTACTCACTCTCTACTCTCTCTCTCTACTACTCTCTACTACTTACTCTCTACTACTCTCCACTACTCACCCTCTACTACTCACTCTCTACTACTCACTCTCTACTACTCTCCACTACTACTCTCTACTACTACTCTCTACTACTACTCACCCTCTACTACTCACTCTCTACTCCTCTCTACTACTCACTCTCTACTACTCTCTACTCTCTACTGCTCACTCTCTACTCTCTCTCTAATACTCGCTCTCTACTACTCACTCTCTACTACTCTCCACTACTCACTCTCTACTACTCACTCTCTACTACTCTACTACTCTCTACTACTCTCCACTACTCACTCTCTACTATCACTATCTACTACTCTCTACTGTTCACTCTCTACTCCTCACTCTCTACTACTCACTCTACTACTCACTCTCTACTCACTCTCTACTACTCACTCTACTACTCACTCTCTACTCACTCTCTACTACTCACTCTCTACTCTCTCTACTACTTTCTCTCTACTACTCTCTACTACTCACTCTCTACTACTCTACTACTCTCCACTACGCACTCTCTACTACTCACTCTCTACTACTCTACTACTCACCCTCTACTACTCTCTACTCCTCACTCTCTACTATTCTCTACTCCTCCCTCTCTACTACTCTCTACTACTCACTCTCTACTACTCACTCTACTACTCACTCTCTACTACTACTCTACTACTAATCTACTCTACTCTCTACTACTCACTTTCTACTACTATCTACTTTCTACTACTCTCTACTGCTCACTCTCTACTACTCCCCCACTAATACGCTCTACTACTCACCACTACTCTCTCTACTACTCACTTTCTACTACTCTCTACTTTCTACTACTCACTCTCTACTACTCACTCTCTACTGCTCTCCCACTACTACTCACTCTACTACTCACTACTACTCTCTCTACTACTCACTCTCTACTACTCACTCTCTACTACTCTTTATTACTCTGCTACTCTCTACTACTATACTACTCACTCTCTACTATTCTATACTTTCTACTACTCTCTCTACTACTCACTCTCTACTACTCTCCCACTACTACTCACTCTACTACTCACTACTTCTCTCTCTACTACTCACTCCTCTCTATTACTCTCTACTACTCTCTCTACTACTCACTCTCAACTACTCTCCCACTTCTACTCACTCTACTACTCTTTACTACTCTCTACTACTCACTCTCTACTACTCACTCTACTACTCTCTACTACTCTCTCTACCACTCTCTCTACTACTCTCTCTCTACTACTCTCTACTACTCACTCTACTACTCTCTACTACTCACTCTCTACTACTACTCTACTCTCTACTACTCATTCTCTACTACTCACTGTACTACTCTCTCTACTACTCTCTATCTACTACTCTCTAGTCTCTTCTACTCTCTACTACTCACTCTCTACTACTCTCTACTACTTACTCTCTACTACTCACTCTACTACTCACTCTTTACTACTCTCTACTACTCACTCTTTACTACTCTCTACTACTCACTCTTACTCACTCTCTACTCCTTACTCTCTACTACTCTCTACTAGTCACTCTCTACTACTCACTCTCCACTATTCTCTACTACTCACGCTCCACTACTCTCTAGTACTCACTCTCTCCTAATCACTATACAACTCACTCTCTACTACTACTCTACTACTCTCTACTCTACTCTCTACTACTCACTCTACTACACTCTACTACTCTCTCTCTACTACTGTCTCTACCACTCTCTCACTACTACTCCCTCTCTACTACTCACTCACTACTACTCACTCACTACTCACTACTACTCACTCTACTACTCACTTTCTACTACTCTCTACTACGCACTCTTTACTACTCTACTACTAACTCTCTACTCTCTCTACTCTATACTACTCACTCTCTATTCTGTACTCTTCTACCTCTCTCTCTACTACTCCCTCCCTCTACCTATCTCTACCTCTCTCTACGCACACACACATATGTGTATATATATATATATATATATATATATATTACCTACTGGCGATAGCCAGTAGGTATATATAGTTAGGATTGTTTTCCATAGGGAAATCGCAACATTCTATTGGGAATAACTTTGGCGTCGGTTGAGGAATCTTCCTGAAATTTTCCTTAACTTTGCCTCGCGGCGCTCCGCTCCTTCCCTAAAAGTTTAGGGGGGATTCGTCAAGCGGGGGCCGAGATAAAAGGGGGGTCCCAAAACATGTTTTCCCCATGTTAATTTTCCTAGGGCGGTTGGACTCACTTTTAGCCCGAACGGCTGAATGGTTTTCCACCAAACTTGGCAAAATTGTAGGGACTGGTAGCCCGATGTGCCTTTGCTATGTCTCAAGATATGTGCTCCAGTGGTTTTTATGAAAATTAACTTTGAAAAATATATATTGGGCTACATTGGGCTATATATATGTTAGAGCCCAAATGTAGCCCAAATGTAGCCCAATGTAGCCCAATGTAGCCCAAAGATGGCCACCAGAGACAAAAAAAAACAAATGTAGCCCAAATATCTGCCAGATGTAGCCCAACTATAGCCCAATGACAGAATGTCCCAGAGTGTTCTAAAGAACAACTAGAGCGCTAACAGTCTTGCTTATGACAAAAGTATGGCACACCTGAAGTCATCTTGATTGGAATAAAGTGTTAACACTTAAAACATTTAATTTGCAAAGGAACAAAATGAGGGGGTTCATTTTGCCATAGAAATTATGATTAGTGCTGAAGAAAGAAAAATTAGGGCACATTTTGAGTGACTTCTCAAATCCTCTTATATTTCATTAAAAAAATTCTGATATGCAGTCTCCCAAGATGGCCACCAGAGACAAAAGAGCCCAAATGTAGCCCAAATATCAGCCAGATGTAGCCCAACTAAAGCCCAATGACAGGATGTCCCAGAATGTTCTAAAGAACAACTAGAACGCTAACAGCCTTACTTATGACAAAAGTATGGCACACCTGAAGTCATCTTGATTGGAATAAAGTGGTAACACTTAATACATTTAATTTGAAAAGGAACAAAATGAGGGGTTTCATTTTGCCATAGAAATGTTATATATATATATATTCACTGAAAAAACCATAGGTTACACACCAGTTATAGTTAGGAATTAGCATTTAAAAAACCTTTGAAATTCACTGAAAAAACCATAGGTTTCACACCAGTTATAGTTAGCTGGAAATTTTACTCGCATAAAACCATTGAAATTCCCACGTTATAGTTAGTTGGACTCACTATAACTTGCACGTCTGCAATGCACTGCTGATGACGTCACATATTACATCACTCATGCATATATTTAAATATTTAAACATTACTCGCTAATATATGTATTCACTAAGATACACCTAATAAGCCAGTTAACCAATACATTTTTTTTTTTAAAACACTGAAAAAAACATAGGTTTCAGGCCTTATATAGTTAGGAATTAGCATTTAAAAAACCTTTGAAATTCACTGAAAAAACCATAGATTTCAGGCCTTATATAGTTAGGAATTAGCATTTAAAAAACCTTTGAAATTCACTGAAAAAACCATAGGTTTCAGGCCTTATATAGTTAGGAATCAGCATTTAAAAAACCTTTGAAATTCACTGAAAAAACCATAGGTTTCAGGCCTTATATAGTTAGGAATCAGCATTTAAAAAAACCTTTGAAATTCACTGAAAAAAACATAGGTTTCAGGAGTTATATAGTTAGGAATTCGTTTTTCAAAAACCTTTGAAATTCACTCAAAAAACTAAAAGTTTTAGTAGTGTTATAGTTAGCTGGACATTTTACTCATACAAAACCAATGAAATTGCTCCTATATAGTTAGTTGTACTAACTATATTTCGCGCACCCGCAATCCACTGCTGATGATGTCACATATTAGATCATTTATGACATGTTTTATTTATTTATTTATTATAGAGTTTTGTATAGCGCGAACAAGACCCGTGGGTATCAGAGCGCTTAACATCGAGGTAGGTTACACATTGACAGTCTAATATCAATTCTAAAAACAAACAGATATAAGGTAAAAGACGCTATGGCTATAAGGGGTGCCTAAATAAATATATTCCAAATACATGTGCAATTAGTAATAAAAGGTGAGAAAGGCCTAGTTCATAACACGATCCATATCAGTAGCTAAGGTGGGCCTTGCGAGACCCCAATTGCATTAGGACAAGGGGTTGAGATTGCTTGGTTAACCCGGACTCGTTGAGTTCTGTTGCTTAGGAATGGATTGAACCATCTCAGCACACTACATCACATTACATCGAGGTAGGTTACACATTGACAGTCAGATATCAATTCTAACACCAACAGATATAAGGTAGAAGAAGCTGTGGCTATAAGGGATGCCTAAATAAATATATTCCAAACACATGTGCAATTAGTAATAAAAGGTCCTTATAACACAATCCATATCAGTAGATAAGGTGAGGTATAGGTTATATAGTTTGGCTATGAAAAACAGCTATTGAGATTGCTTGATTAACCCGGAATCGTTGAGTTCTGTTGCTTAGAAACGAATTGAACCACCTCAGCACATTACATCACATAACATCAATGTAGGTTACACATTGGCAGTCAAATATCAATTCTAAAAACCAACAGATATAGGGTGAAAGAAGCTGTGGCTATAAGGGTGCCTAAATAGGTATGTTCCAAACATATGTACAATTAGTATTAAAAGGTGATAAAGGCCTAGCTTATAACACGATCCATATCAATAGATAAGGTGAGGTAGAGGTTATATAGTTTGGCTATGAAAACAGCAATTGTTCACACAGGACTGTGGTATCGATCAGGGTACAGCCGAGGCTTGTGAGTGGAGTCAGTCTCTTGCCAATATTAGTATTCATGAAGAGGGACCACTCTTCAGCTGATGTAGTAGTTCATATCAGCGATCCGTTGGCTTCCCTATGCCAGGTATTTACTCATCATATGGCTTTTCAATTCCCGTTTGAATGTTGCAATATTTTGGATCTTCCTAATGCTTGGAGGGAGTGAGTTCCAAACTCTGGGGGCAGCTCCAGTGAATGCTCGAACATAGGTCTTTTTCTTTCAAAAAAAGGCCGGCCTCAACAGCAGCTCTTTGGCGCTTCTCGTTGGTCTGTTTCCTCCCGATAGCTTTATTTTCTTGCTTAGGTATCCTGGCGTGTTATAGTGCACCGCTTTGTGAGTAATACATGCTGTCTTCATTTGAATTCTGGCCTCATAAGGTAGCCAGTTTAGTGCTTTCAGGTGAGGAGATATATGATCAAATGTCCTCGATCCAGTGATAAGTCTTGCTGCAGCGTTGAGACAGGCTTTTAGCGGTGCTGTAGATGTTTTAGGTAGACCAGTTAATGTAGAGCAACCATATTCGATCCTGGATATGACTAGGGACTGTATAGCCAATTTTAAGTCTGCCTCTGAGATGAATGGTTTTAATTTTCTTAAGTAGCTCAGATGGAAGCGGGCACTTTTCGCCATTGAATTAATGTGGGCTTTCATGTCGAGGTTCTCATCTAATATGATTCCTAATGATTTAGCTGAGTTGACTAGGGTTGGTGTGCAGTTAAGCGCAGTCACCAATTTGGTCCATTCCTTTACTTCCGGCTGGCTCCTTGGAGGTGCAATTAGCACGAATTCTGTTTTCTGGGCATTTAATTTCAGATGATTCATCGTTAACCATTGCATAGCCATCTTTAGTGTCTTATTCATTAGATCTATGTCATCAAGGGAGGCGATCTTTAAGTATATTTGCGTGTCGTCAGCATACATGTGGTAGGATATCGTTGATTTCCGAAGAATGTCTGTGAGAGGTTCGACATACAAGTTGAATAGATCTGGGGATAGTGTTGAGCCTTGCGGGACCCCAATTGCATTAGGACAAGGGGTTGAAATTGCTTGGTTAACCCGGAATCGTTGGGTTCTGTTGCTTAGGAACGAATTGAACCATCTCAGCACATTACCGGCCAAACCCATCCTGTCCTGTAGCCTGGACAGTAGTGTTTCGTGGTTTACCGTGTCAAAAGCAGATGACAGGTCTAGGAGAATCAATAGGCATGCTTGATTTTGGTCTAGGGCTTGTAGCGCGTCATCAACAATATGCAGGATCGCTGTTTCTGTGCTGTGCCCTGCTCTGAACCCTGATTGGCATTCGTCTAGTAGGGAGAACTTGGTGATGTGTTGCTTCAATTGGCTCTGCACGCATTTCTCAATTAGTTTGGCCAGTAAAGGGATGTTGGTTACTGGTCGATAGTTATTCGAATCTGATGCGTCCGCTGTCGGTTTTTTGATTATTGGCACTACTTGTCCTGTTTTTAGGCAATCTGGGAGGATCCCTTGTGTAAGTGAAGCGTTTATTATTTTGGTCCAGATTGGAACCACAATGTGGCTGATTTCTCTTACACATTTTGCAGGTAAAGGGTCTTGATAGTGGTTGTTTGGTCTGATTTCTGACAGTGTTTTGGCGATCTTGACCTGGTCATATAATTCAAATGTGTCCCAGTTTGCTTCATTCTTTTTTATTTTATTACTCTCTGTTGTCACACAGGTCTCGCTCCTCGGCAAAGTTTGGTTCGGGAGGATAACCGCGGCGTTTGAGAGCTCTACCTCTAGAGATTTTGTTTTCTCAGAGAAGAATGTAGAGAATTCCTCACAGCTTAAGGGAGTTTTTGAGTTTTCTTGGGTTGATTTGGCTAGTTTATCTGATTGCTGTTTTAGTATCTCGAAGAGTTTTCGTGGTCTGTTTTTGGCATTGTCTAGTTCTGCTCTTATAAATTCTTTTTTGGAATTGATTACCTTTTTGTTATATTCGTTTCTGATTTTTCTGAGGGCTTTCAGCTCAGGTGAGGAAGGGTGTTGTCTCCATTTTCTTTCGGCTGTTCTCAGTTTGCGCCTGTCCTCATTCAGTGACCCACTAAACCACGGATTCTTTGGCTTGTCTGTAACTTTTTTCATTTTTAGAGGCATGGTGTCATTGACGATATTTCCTATTGAGGTTATGTAGTGCTCAGTCAGCTCATTTACATCCTGCATGTTGTTAGGTGGCTTTAAGTCTCTCTCGCAGCTCTCGACCAATAGCTCAATATTCGCCTCTGGTCAGTGACATCACTGATGACACCTCAAATGACATCACTGATGACATCACTGATGACATCATCCACGTGACAATCACATACACCTTTTCATACACTATTACAATTTTTCATCACTGTTTGTAAAATCCAGAGTATCATATTTAAATCCATTGTCACAGCAATACAAGTATCTAAAAATCCACTCAGTGATTCATAGATGTATACACACATCTAATCACTTACCTATGGATTCACTCATACATGCTGTCAATGAACAATAGAACACTATCAAAAATACTTATACATCTATATCGACATTAAACAACAGCACGCATCCTATTCACATATGAAGTCATCCTACTCACTTATGCAAACAATGGATCATACTTACATATTTACTTAGCAAAACACTTATACAAACACCACTTCTTCTATTCATTTAGATAGTAAGTCATACTTAGTGAATTATAAAATCATTATTACAAGTATACAGTTATCCATACAGTCACTCACACAATCATTGTGTCTTATGTATACTTATTTATATACAACAACTGACACATACACTGCCTTTTATTTTTCTAGTTTGTTGGACCTGTACCTTTGAGAAATATATTTGCTCATCACCACACCCATAAAGAGATTCCCTCACCCAAACTGTTAGAACATGTAGTTTTAACTTCATATATCTACTGAATCAACTATTCACACATCTTTGGACAGTCACACACCCCCCACCGAACCACACACACTTTCACACTCCCATACAAATACTCAGTTAACTAATCAATAACTAATATAGACTTTCACATAGCTAGTAACCAACTGTAGAATCAGTTTACACAACAACTGACAAAGTGATACAGATATTCACACAGTTTAGTCACTATCCACTATATTTAGTGAGACATTATAAATTGGTCAAGTAAACAGTCAATTACACTGCTACTAAATCCTCCATCCAAATATTTATTTATATATATCCACTCATTCTTCAATGTAAATTGCTATATATATAATGCATATTTCATTTCATTTCATAAAGCTTTATTCGGAGCATATAAAAAACATGTCCATAAAAGCACACATGGTTACAGATACTAACAATTCTTACAAAATTTCATTAAAGAAAGCACACAATAAAAACAATATAGAATAGCAATTGTTAATTACAGAGAATTCATTACACAATACATATATCATTTGAAAAACATATAATGCAAAATATCCAGAGGGGGATGGAATAAATATTTAAAATAGTCCGTTATTTTCAAAAACACATACTTTTCCTAACGCTTATAGCTTTGAGCAGAAAAGTAGCAGTAAAAAAGCAAATGTCCGGGTGATTCAAATTAAAAAGCAGCTTCATAGCATCCGTAGTATTTCTCACTCCAAATCTGTTTAACATAGGCTTCAGGTAGAATTTCCGTAATTCCCTATACAAATCGCATGTTAGTAAAAAGTGCTTAGTGCTTTGTTCTGTTTTATTATCACATTCACATGGGCCAATAGGGCGCATTTTAATATTGGGGCACGCGACCAGATAATGTACTACTCCCATCCTCATTCTGGTTAGTACAAACTGGTGCGAAACTCTTGTTACTTGTGACAAATATTGACTAAAACCGGTAAATTCATTCATGCTATTGTACAGTGCACATGTAGTTAACTTAGAATCCTCCAGATGATGCCTTTCATTACAGTAATTCAGAAAGACTGTTTTCACATTAGATTTGGATATATCCGAGACACTATAAGGGTCATCAAGCACATTGGCCCCAAGGATCTTTTGAGAGCATTCAATAATATATTTGATCCAGGGGATCTTTAGGGGATGGTCCAATGAAAGACAGTCCTTGATAATTGCTCTATTCAATGAGGTACCATCGCTAAGCCAAATAGAGCGCCACAATAGTAAGGGCCTTAACATAATCAAATCACTCAGGGCTTGGGTCCCTGTTTCCCTGTGAACCAAGGAGTTGGAGGTAGACTTGGGCAAGCACAAGAGCCTTTTCAGGAAGATATTCTCCTCTACTTGTAGGCTCTTCGCAGATGACACACCCCAGACACCTGCCCCATATAGGGCTGCAGAAAGACATTTAGCTTGATAAATTTTTAACATGTCTTTAATACGTCTATTCCCCAACTTCTTGGCAAACAAGAAGACCCCATTGGCACTCCTAATCATCTTTGTTCTGACGACTTTGTGTTCAGTGGCCCAGCTCCCATTATTAGAAAAGGTAATTCCTAGGTAACAAAAATGTTCAACTATTTTAACCCGTTCACCCTCAATCAGATAGTGAGTTTTACCTTTAGTTTTTACTTTTCCCGGTCCGCACTCCATTACATATGTTTTAGACTTATTAATCACCATTTTCCTATTTTTGATGAAAGATACAAAACAATCCATCAAACGTTGAAGACCCAGGGGGGTCCTTGACAGTAACACTGCGTCGTCCGCATAGAGTAGTACAGGTATATTAAAATTATTAACTCTCGGGACGTCCGCAGCGACTGCTTGCAGGGCAGATTCAACCTCATTAATGAAAAGAGTAAAAAGCAGGGGTGCTAAAACGCACCACTGTCTTATACCTCTTCTAATCCCAAACTTGGTCGTACATTCCCCATTGGGTCCATAACGGACGCTGGTGCGGAGCTTTTCATACAAGCGGGCTAGGAAATATATTATGCCTTCAGGTGCCCCCATTTCCAATAATTTGACCCACAAAATAGCGTGATCCACCAAATCAAAAGCACTACTAAGGTCGGCGAAACATAAATAAAGCGACCCTTTTTTTGCCTGGGTATATTTCCCTACCAATAGCTCTAAATTCAGACACTGTTCGATGGTACCGCGGCCTTTTCTAAAACCAAACTGACAGTTACTTAGGATCTCATTGGTTTCTACCCACTCCTCTAATCTTACTAAGAGGACCCTACTCATAATTTTAACAGATGAATCCAGTAAGGATATTGGTCGGTAATTTTTTGCATCCCCCCGATCGCCTTTCTTATAAATGGGGATGATTATTGACTCTTCCCATGATGGCGGTATTTTACAGCATATGGCTGCATTAAAGATTTTGGTCAGCAATGGACCCCAAATCTCCGGTGCAGTCTTATACACGTCCATGGGAACGCCATCCGGGCCCTGGGCCTTACCTCCTTTACTGGTTCTTATACTAGCCATAACTTCTTCAATAGTAATATCTAATACTAATATTGGCCAGCCTTCTTCATGTGAAACTGTTAAATTACTAGAGTCGAAAATATTGGAAAAATGACTAATCCACGACTCCATGCTCACGTTAGATGTGAGTTCTGGGACCTTGTCATCTTTTAGGAATGGGTTATTCACCGTGGACCAGAACAGGGTACAGTTATTCGTATCTGCGGCTTGGGTAAGGTTATCCCAGGCTTCCTGCTGTAATTCTGCTTTTCTACGTTTGAGGGTCATATTATATCCCTGTCTAAGTTGGGCCACCAAGTTCTTATCCCTTGGTTTGGCAGCTAGTGCATTTTTAAGATCAGTCCGGGCATTAGAGCAAGCATGATCAAACCAGCCCCTTTTACACCTAACCTTTGCCCCTGCCTTTGTAGTAAACTTCTTGTTGATGATTGAGTTAATTTTGTTAAAGTGGTCAACACTGTCAGACGAGGCCTCATCCTGTTCTAATATTGCCACAATCTCTAACACACAACTAGAAATGATGGAGTCTGATGTTATTTCCGCTTTTTCTCCCTTCCACCTCAGTCTATATCCATTCTGTCTATGGGGTTCAATGTTAACAATTATATCCTGTTCACTACCATAAACATTTTCCCCAAAAGTTAATTCGGTGGTCAGACAGTTATGGTCACTTAACATAATATCAATCACCTTGGGCATGGGGCATAACGGAGCAATGGTTGAAGACATGCACATAAAATCGATAATCGTGTTGGCGCCCCTTCCTATAAAAGTTGGTATATTTTCATCCATATCATTTTTAGCATTGTCCATAATTTCCATGTCATATTGTACCAGAAAATTATTCAAGGTTTCCCCATAGGTGTGATGAGGAAAATGGACTTCAGCTTCCCCCAGTCGGTTATACACACCGCAAACCTTCTGAGTGGAAAGTGGGCACACAGAAACATTAAAATCCCCCACAAAAACAAATTCAAATACACCATTAAAATTCTTCACGATATTATTCAGTGTTGTATCTAATTCATTAATTGCAACATGTCTAGTGCCATCAAAAATATTGTTATAGAAATTAATCAGAAGAATATTTCTGCCAGTTTCTTGTGTAAGCCATAAAATTTGTGAATGGGCCCCCACATTAACAAACTTTTTCACTGAGATGGGTAATTTGACTGAAATCAACACCATCAACCCTCCTTTAGCTCTTCCGTGGGTTGAAGGTGATGCTGGTAGCTCATATGACACATAGCCATTAATGCCTTTGAACTTTTTGCACCAGGTTTCCTGTAGACAAAAAATATTAAATAGATGCACAAATTCCTTCCATCCTAACGCATCCTCCTTGGCCGCAATTCCAGCAATATTCCAGCTGGCGATGTGACAAATTACCTTCACTCTCTCCTGGCTAACAATAAATAAGCTGTTCAACACTGGATATGGACATGTTATTCCCTATATTAAAAGGCTCTATGTTAGGTAACAAATTTGAGACTTTATCCCCTGACAATGTACAGTCCAATTGCACATCATTGCCCAATTCATCTATAGGCGTAATTACTTCATTGTTCAAAGTACTATTTACTGCACCACTTAAAAGGTCAGCCTCATGTCAGTCATTTTGATCTAGATAACTCAGGGACTGAAACCTGTTCTGAGTTGGAACCTGATAAACCATTCTACTATCAAACATAGGGGTACCTAGGGGGAAAAATGGGTTGGGGGTATGTATTAAGTAATTATTCCCCCCCAACATAGAATTCCCCATAGGCGTTGGTGGGGTGGATAAACCATTTTGTAGACCTGGGCAAAAGTTAGGCATCACAGATCTATTTACGAGAGATGGATAGGTAAAATTACTCAATACCCTCTCCTTACCATTAACGGGAGGTTGCCTACTTAGATGGTTATAAAAGTAGCCCAATGGTCTAGCAACTACTTCTGTCTCGGACAGTGTGATTGCGGCTGCTCTAAGCAAGACAGTCGCAACATGTTGCGGGTGCTTGAAATTGATTATCACACAATCCCCTCCACAGACTTTTTTGGTATTACCGATCCAGTTGACTCTTCTGATAGAGATGATTTGGTCAGAGTAGCCAACTGGATAACCACAGTGACGATTTAACCAGGAGACAGTTTTATTCCTCAGAGAATCTGCTGTCTCATGATCATTTGGGGGCTGAGTTAAGATCGGGACATTAGGTACACAATCAGGTGGGAGATCAACTGGACGTCTACATATCCGTATTGGTACCCCGTTAGGTCCCCCTGTCGCAACCGGTGGAGCTAACATTACAGGTGCCGTTGCTGGCATGGGGGCTGATGATGTGGCGCCCGCCATTATACTTGTGGCCCTAACATTCGATTGCTTTGAGGATCTACCTGCCTCCTGGGTCGTAATAGGTAGTGGTTTTGGAAGTTCTTTAGAGGGGTATTTCCTGATGTTTTTGGGGGAAGCACTAGTTGAAGCTTGTGGCTGTTCGTTATTTTTGGTGGAGACAGAGGCTAAGCATGCTGGCTTATTGATATCTTGTAAAGACTTTTCTATTTTATCTGCATGCTTATCCACCACACCCCTCAACCTAACTACTTCCTCCTGTAGATCTCCTATTTTGGTTAGCAAAGGCTCAACCACCATACTAAATTTACTCAGAATAGTACTCAATAGTTGGTCGATTTGGTCAGGCTTGATGGAAACATATTTATCTTGGATCAGTGAACCTATATCCTCAGTATTCTCCATATGTATAGTATCTTTTTTCTTTCTTGTAATATGACTACCTCGCTTAGGAGCCGTTTTCCTACAGGCTCGCATAAATTTGGCGGCCCTACCAGATTGTTGAGGGGTCCCCACAGAGTTATCACATGGGTCGTCATCCCCCCTTATCGATTTGTCAGGAACCATAGTTAGATCAACATTAATACTCTTATCAAGCTCTACTACAGTGTCCGACTCCTTCTCGGTATTGTCTAAGTTAATACCATTGGTGTCAACGAAGGACAAAGTCGGTGGGGGGTCTGAAACAGTACTTTTTCCCAGTGAATTCCGTCTGTCACTATTAATTCTGGAGACCACTTTTAGTAAATAGTTGTCCGGTAATGTACTTTGGACTGACATCTTAGGGTTTGCTCAAAAGTCTCAAGTATATAAGTATTAAAAACAAGGGGAACAAACGGAATTTCCACGGAATGTCCTCTGGAAGTACTCACAGATTAAGCCAAGGGGGGTGGCCCTGCCCGGCCTCCTCAGGCCCCGGACGGCCCCGCCCTTGTCCCGGGCTTCTCCCGGATGCTCCCGCGCGCGACTCGCGGGGGCGAGGGGGGGTGTCAGGCTTTATCTGGCGCCTCCGGGCGCTCTTTGCGCGTCACGGGCGCGCTGCAGGCACAGGGAGTGCTGGGGAGTGAAGTCCGGTAACACTGGACGCCTCCCTCCACCTCCCGGCGTGTTGTCGTCCCGCCGTTTCCCTCACGGCAATGCCCGTCGGCAGGAAATTTCCGGTAAGCTGCTTGGTGTTCCCCCACTAGGCTCCCGGGGGGTCAGGCTTTATCTGGCGCCTCCGGGCGCTCTTTGCGCGTCACGGGCGCGCTGCAGGCACAGGGAGTGCTGGGGAGTGAAGTCCGGTAACACTGGACGCCTCCCTCCGCCTCCCGGCGTGTTGTCGTCCCGCCGTTTCCCTCACGGCAATGCCCGGCGGCAGGAAATTTCCGGTAAGCTGCTTGGTGTTCCCCCACTAGGCTCCCGGGGGGTCAGGCTTTATCTGGCGCCTCCGGGCGCTCTTTGCGCGTCACGGGCGCGCTGCAGGCACAGGGAGTGCTGGGGAGTGAAGTCCGGTAACACTGGACGCCTCCCTCCGCCTCCCGGCGTGTTGTCGTCCCGCCGTTTCCCTCACGGCAATGCCCGTCGGCAGGAAATTTCCGGTAAGCTGCTTGGTGTTCCCCCAACATGCATATTTAAATAACGAAGCAAACCACATTCACTGGTTGATGTCATCAGTGATGTCATTTGAGATGTCATCAGTGATGTCACTGACCATGTCATGAATGATCTAATATGTGACATCATCAGCAGTGGATTGCTGGTGCGCGAAATATAGTTAGTACAACTAACTATATAGGAGCAATTTCATTGGTTTTGTATGAGTAAAATGTCCAGCTAACTATAACACCACTAAAACTTTTAGTTTTTTGAGTGAATTTCAAAGGTTTTTTAAAAACTAATTCCTAACTATATAACTCCTGAAACCTATGGTTTTTTCAGTGAATTTCAAAGGTTTTTTTAAATGCTAATTCCTAACTATATAAGGCCTGAAACCTATGGTTTTTTCAGTGAATATATATATATATTCACTGAAAAAACCATAGGTTTCAGGCAAGTTATAGTTAGGAATTAGCATTTAAAAAACCTTAGAAATCCACTGAAAAAAGCATAGGTATCAGAGCCGTCATAGTTAGTTGGGTATTTCACTCGGACAAAACCATAGAAATTCCCCCGTTACAGTTAGTTCAGCTAGCTATAACTCGCGCGCCCACAATGCACTGCTGATGACGTCACATATTACATCACTCATGACATGGTCAGTGACATCACTTATGACATCACTGATGGCATCTGAAATGACATCACTGATGACATCATCCAGTGAATGTGTGTTTTTCTGAAAATTAAATATGTTTTATATATGTATATCTCAAGGTCGATGGAACAATAAATGGGTATATAAGTGTCTAAATGGATGATTTTTTTTGTAAAGTCGATTGTATAACGGACTGATTAAGTGTATCTTAGTGAATACATGGGTTAGTGAGTAATGTTTAATATGTAAATATCTGTATCAGTCTCTCACTTTGTGTATAAGTGACTGCATGGATTGGTGAGTAGCTACATGAGTGTATATATGGGTTATTACTTGTTTTTTCGAGTATCAGTATGAGTGTCTGAGTGTCTGTATGGTTCAGTGGGGGTTATTAGTTAGTGCATAGATGCATGAATGAGTGTGTCACTGTTTGTATGTGTTGAAGACAGTATGTGTGCAGGACTGAATGGGTGGATGAGTGTGTGTATGGGTGTGTTAGTGAGTTAATGGCTGTCTCAATTGTGTCTTTATAAGTAACTTCATATATTTTAAACTAGTATATGTGAGTATTGGTGTATATAAGTGAGTATATGTGGGAGTGAGAGGTTGAAAGAGTTCCTGTATGAATAAGTATGTGTTTCTATAAGTGATTGTTTAAAAGACTAAGTATGTGTAAGCTTCTGTAGAAGTAAGTGTGGTGGTGTGTGTATAACTGTGTATGTAAGTAAATGGATGTTTGATTCTTTATTAGTATGAGTGACTATGTGTGTGAGTAACTATGGATGTGTGGTGGTGAGTAACTATGAATGTGTGGTGGTGTGTAACAGGATGTATAGGTGTATAAGTAAATGGATGTTTGATTCTTTATTAGTATGAGTGACTGTATAGAACTGTTGGTGATTGACTGGAGGTGTATGTAGATCTTGGAATTACTGAATAGATTGTTGTAACTGGTATTGGTATGTCCATTGTTTTGAAAATTTTAGGTTCTATTTTTGAATGTGTGTATCGAAGGTTATATTAGGGTGAGAGGAGGTCTGCCACTCTATCACAAGGATGATGTCATCAGTGATGTAATTTGAGATGTCATCAGTGTTGTCATGAGTGATTTCACTGACCATGTCATGAGTGATGTAATATGTGACATCATCAGCAGTGCATTGCGTGCGCGCGAGTTATAGTTAGCTGAACTAACTATAATGGGGGAATTTCTATGCCTTTGCACGAGTGAAATGCCCAACTCACTATAACGCCCCTGAATTTCTAAGTTTTTTTAAATGCTAATTCTTAACTATAACGTGCCTTAAACCTATGGTTTTTCCAGTGAATTTCAAAGGTTTTTTAAATGCTAGTTTCTAACTATGCCTACAGAGGTAGGACATGTAAAGAATGAAGAAAAAACACACAAAAAGAAGAAAAAGAAATGCAGAAAGAAGCAACAGAAGTCCTCAAAGACGAAGAAAAGTGCAGGAAGAAGGAAGACATGCAGAAAGAACAAACAGAGGAGCAGAAAGCGGCCTTTTTGCAAAATCATCCTGTACCCTCAACTTTTTCAGATGGGTACTGGTGGTAACTGACTCTGACTAACCAGTCCTAGAGCCAGTGCTATGCTAAAAGACACTTAGAATATAGTTAAAACACCTACATACACTAGGGAACACTATGTGTTGGGGTACCCCTGTGATTAGCATGACCTCCTCTGTAAGCCCCAAGTATATAATAGGGCAGGGGGATTAAAACTACCTCTTAAAACGCGTCACAGGGCTCATTTGCACACTGGTGAAGGGAGGGGGGGCTGAGCTGACATCTGCAAACACGCCCTGTGGCCATTTTAATTTGGTGGATAAAGTCCCCTTGAATCCTGAGTGTCCCTTGGGTACAAGTAGCCCACCAGGTATCTACAGTTAGAGCCACAGAGCTGCATTGCAGAGAGGTGTAATAAGGGGCACGGCCTGGACCACCTCTCTACAACGCAGCCCAGTGGCACTTACTGGAAGCACCTGGTGGGCTAGTTGGCCCCCAGTGGCCCTCTGGATTGAAGGGGAATTATTTCCCCAACTTAAAACGCGCCACAGGGCGTGTTTGCACACGTCACCTCAGGCCCTGTCCCCTCCCTTCCCCACTGTGCAAACACGCCCTGTGTCCGTTTTAAGTTGGGAGATTAAGTCCCCTTGAATCCTGAAGGTCCCTAGGGTCAAACTAGCACACTAGGTACATCCAGTAAGCGCTGTTGCAGAGAGGCGTATGGCCTGGAACACCTCTCTGCAAAGCAGCACAATGACGCTTACTGGAAGCACCTGGTAGACTAGTTGGCCCCCAGGGGCTCTCAGGATTGAAGGGGAATTATTTCCCCAACTTAAAACGCGCCACAGGGCGTGTTTGTACACATCACCTCAGGCACCGTCTCCTCCCTTCGCCCCTGTGTAAATGCGCCCTGTGTCCGTTTTAAGTTAGGATATTAAGCCCTCTTGAATCCTGAGGATCCCTAGGGTCAAACTAGGGCGTATTTGCACAGTTTTGAAGGGAGGGGCGGGGCCTGAGTTGACATGTGTGCAAACACACCTTGTGGTGCGGTTTAAATTGGGGAATTAATTCCTCTTCAATCCTGAGGGTCCCTAGGGTCAAACTAGCCCACTAGGTACCTCCAGTTTCCCTGCTCTCTCTTTCAAAATTCAAATCAAGTTTGCTATGGCAGGGCGGGAGCCACGAGGTTCCCGCCCTGCCATAGCAAACTACAGTGTCCCGGGGGTAGGCACCCCGGGACACTGCAGGATCCGGCCCTGGGGGGTGGCGGTCCCCAGGGCCATGACAAGGCTTCAGAAGGGGGCCGTGCAGCCCCCCTCCCACGATTTTCAAAGCCCCAGGGGAGGTGGTCGCCGCGGACCCGCATTTTAAATATTTAGAGCCCCGGGGAGGTGGCGGTCCCCGGGCGTGTGGGGGGGGCTTGAGCCCCTCCACATAGGGTATTGTTTTATAAAAAAAAAGCCCAGGGAGTGGCAGTCCCCAGGGCTTGGGGGGGCCTTTGAGCCCCCCCACCCAGGTATTATGAAGACCCAGGGGTGGCGGTCCCCGGGGCTGGAGGGCCCCTCTGGACCCCTATTCACATAAGCGAATTGCCCCCGGGACTTGGCCCCCCCCGGGGGCTAATTACCAATGAAGCAGCGGGAGCCCGCGCTTCGTTTTTTCTTTTGACAGGATCCGCGCACCCTGCACTGATTTTGCTGGTTTTTAATAAAAAACATTTGTTGGGGGCCCTGGGGGTCCTTGTTGGACTCCCTAAGCAGGCCTAGGGGGTCAGGGTGTTTCTACCCTGCCCCCTTTTTGCGTTTTGCAAGTTTTTTTCTCAGCTTTCCTGTGCCTCGGTTCTACCAAAGCACAAGATGGCTGCCAACACTTCCTGGGTTGGAGTGTTAACAGCCAATTAGCATACAGCTTGTCATTGGGAGGGTGCGCGGATCGTGCGCGGCCATAGATATATAAGTGATTTTACTTTTGATTTTCTCAGGAACTACTGAACGGATTTACACCATTTAACAAAAAAGCACGAGTCTGAACTAAGGGCTACCTCTTTGCCAAATTTGGTGTAATTCCGTTCAGCAGTTCGGGTTGTAGCTGTGGCTAAAGGTTCCTATGGGAAATTGAACGGGGAAAACATGTTTTGGGACCCCCCTTTTTTCTCAGCCCCTGCTTGACGAATCACCCTGAGACTTTCAGGATAGCAGTGGACCAGAGCTGGCCATCAGTTTTGAAAAATTCACGAAGATTCGTCGACCGGCGCCAAATTCATTGCAAAGGGGGACGGTGGCAGCTTTCCCTGACTCCGTTTTGGCGCCATCTGCGAGCATTCTGCTCCTGTTGTGTTTTAATATTGCTCTAAACCGGCTCCGTGAGCTCGTGCAGAATTTTAGCTGTGTAATTGATTTATGTGCTTTTAAAGGGGCAAAATAGTTTGTTGCCTGTGTCTCACTCTGTTGTAGTGTTGCACTTGTATAATTAGTTTAAAATTGGTTCCGCATACTCACACGCACTTGTTGTTTGTCCTGTGCCTGCACGCCCTCCCAGACCCTCAGCCAATCACGGGTGGGGAGGGCGGGACAGAGACAGAGGCAGGAACATCCTGGGAAGCGAGCGGTTAGCGCTCCAGCTCTCCCCTAACTCGAGGGCTATAAAGTCAGCGAGGCGGAAGCCGACTTTGCGGTAAGGGGGACGGTGGCAGCTTTCCCTGACTCCGTTTTGGCGCCATCTGCGAGCATTCTGCTCCTGTTGTGTTTTAATATTGCTCTAAACCGGCTCCGTGAGCTCGTGCAGAATTTTAGCTGTGTAATTGATTTATGTGCTTTTAAAGGGGCAAAATAGCTTGTTGCCTGTGTCTCACTCTGTTGTAGTGTTGCACTTGTATAATTAGTTTAAAATTGGTTCCGCATACTCACACGCACTTGTTGTTTGTCCTGTGCCTGCACGCCCTCCCAGACCCTCAGCCAATCACGGGTGGGGAAGGCGGGACAGAGACAGAGGCAGGAACATCCTGGGAAGCAAGCGGTTAGCGCTCCAGCTCTCCCCTAACTCGAGGGCTATAAAGCACCTCGGCGACTCAACGCGCAGTGTTGACGCGCAGTGTGGCGCCTAATCCTGCGCCTAAGACGAGCCAAAGACCAGCCCGTCTGCGCCCGTCCGCGACAGGACGGGGCTAGGGGCAAGGGGCCATGGCATCCTGTACCCTCCTAACGGAGAAGAGTCATGTCGCAACTCAGGTTTATTCACGCCAGACTCTATTGGAAATAGGCAGGTATGTTACCACACTGTGCCCCTACTGGACTCGTTCCAGCGTGGGGGGACCTTTTTCTTGTTTGGGTTGTCATTTGCAATTTACCAGCACTGCGGTAATAACTGCTCATCACTTAAAACCTGCCTGTCCTGTGCGGAGCCCTAATCCCGTAACTCAGCCTACTAGCGCACCTAAAGTTCCGCCCCTAGCGTGTAAAAACTTTCTGTGCAATGTTCGCTCCCTTGTCTCTCATGCAACACAGGTGTGGGACCTCATTACAACGGAGAGACCTCATCTGTGTTTCTTAACGGAGACCTGGTTGAAGCCCCATACAATCCCAGCCATAACACTGGGGGTACCGACTGGGTACAAAATAGTAAGGCTGGATCGCCCGATCAAAACGGGAGGAGGATTGGCTATTGTGTTTAAACAAGAGTTGGAGGTTGCTGTCATTGAAACTGTGTGTACCCCGGAAATGGAACTTATGATTTTTACGATCAATCCCACTTCTAGGGAAACCAGGAAGGGTGCACTTGTGTATCGACCTCCTGGCCCATGTGGGACCTTTTCCATTAAATTAATGGAAATTTTGGCAGCTCACATGCAAGTTAACTCTGAGTTCATTTTGGTGGGGGATTTCAATATCCACAGTGAGATCACCACATGTATTGACGCACGGACTGTGCTTACAGATTTGGCCACATTAGGATTAAATAAAATGAATCAGGGGCCAACTCACTCTGCGGGCCATACTCTTGATCTAGTACTATGTAATTCAACAGCCATTAACTGTCTCAATCCCTACCAAGTTGATTGGACAGACCACTCGGTTATTACGTTTTACACTCGTACTAACTATAAAGTCAAAGCCTTTCATAGGCCAATGGCCAATGTCAGAAGGCCCTGGAACAAACTAGTCCCTGCAGACTTTAGGGACAATTACTCTGAGCCCAATTGGGAAGATTGCGGAGAAAACGCTACCTTAGCCTTAAGCGCTTTTAGTGAAGCTGCGTCAAGAACCATAAATCGTGTGGTCCCGCTGAAAACTTATAAACCCCGCCCGGCCCCAAAACAAGAAGTTTGGTACACTGGAGATCTCAGACAACTAAAACAGACCATGAGAAAGTTGGAGAAAAAATGGAGAGCTACACATAAGGCAGAGGATAAGGAGGACTTTATGAGGTCGTTTAAAATCTATCATAAAGCAATCCGCGCTGCTAGGAAACAACATATAGCAGTTCAATTATCAGCTGCGGGTTCTAACGCAAAAACTCTGTATAACATTCTACAGACGTTCACCAAACCCACTGCCTGTGACACTGAGGGGATCGAATCCCAAGAACTCTGTGACAATATCTCACAGTTTTTTGTCAGGAAAATCGACGCCATATATAATAAAATACTTGCGTCCAATTCCATCTCCAACAATCCAGTTGCAATTGACAATGGAGTCCGGCTGCATACTATGACCCCAGATAATGAGGCCAAAAAGCTTGCCGCTTTCCCACCCATCTCCACTGAAGAGCTGATTGCTCTTGTCATGCAAACAAAGAGTGGGTGCCCGACAGATATCATCCCAGCACGTATTATGCCACTTCTGCTGGATGATCTGGGGGCTGGAATGCGACATATAGTCAACTTATCTTTGTGTACGGGGGAAGTCCCTTCAGCCTGGAAACAGGCTCAGGTCAGACCTCTTCGTAAAAACAATTCAATCCCCTGGTCGGATTTGTCAAATCTGAGACCGATCTCTCTTCTCCCTTTTATAGGGAAGCTTGCTGAGAGATATGTGAATCAGTATTTGTCAAAATGTATTGAACAAACGGGTGGACTCGACCCCTCTCAGTCGGGTTTCAGGCCCAGGCACAGTACGGAGACCGCCTTGCTGTCCGTCGCTGACAATCTCCAGATGTTACAGGACAAGGGTTACTCCGTCGTCCTGGTGCTTCTGGATTTGTCAGCGGCGTTTGACACGGTGTCACATGAAATCATGACCTCCAGACTAGTTGACATCGGTCTGGAAGGCAAGGCTATGGCCTGGCTAAGGAGTTTCTTTAGTGAACGCACCCAGAGAGTCATTTTGGGACCGTACCAATCAGAGGAGGTGGTGATCTCAAAGGGGGTGCCACAGGGCTCGTGTTTGAGCCCTACGTTATTTAATATCTACGTGGCACCCCTAGCAAACATCATGAGATCCCACGGGTTCATTCCAGTATCATACGCAGATGATACACAACTCCTCTTCCCTTTTAAAATCATGACTCCTGAGGTGCGTGACTCCTTTGCCCGGGGGATGAAGGAGGTGGCACGCTGGATGGCAGCCAATTTTTTGCAGTGCAACGTCTCCAAGACCGAGGTGATGCTCTTCGGAGAGGCCAAACGTCTATGGACTCCTGACTGGTGGCCTCAAGATCTTGGCCCCGTCCCTGAGCCCAAAATGGTAGTTAAAGATCTGGGAGTGAAACTGGATCATGAGCTCACCCTAACACAACAAACCAATCAAGTGGTGGGTTCATGTTTTCATGTAATTGGTCTTCTCAGGAAAGTATTCCCTCTGCTACCGGATTTCACCAGGAGAACGCTGGTCCAGTCACTAGTGTTAAGTAGGCTGGACTACTGCAATGGTCTGTTGCTGGGGGCCAATGAGGGTATCTTGGCTAGATTACAAGTTGTACAAAACACTGCTGCACGACTAGTTTTAAATGCCCCGCCTCGCACTCCCTCAAAACCATTATTGGCCAAATTGCACTGGCTTCCGGTAAGGCAGAGGGTGATGTTTAAGATCTGTTGTGTCATCCATAAATGCCTTATAGGTAAGGGCCCTGGCTACCTCACTGAAAAATTCATCCCTTATGTCCCATCTAGATCCTTGAGATCAGGAGATCAGGAATTGTTATGTGTTCCTAGGGCCATGAAAGCTAGAAAGGGGGGTAGGGCCCTTTCTGTAGCCGGCCCTAAGTTGTGGAACCAACTCCCTAAGGAAATCAGAGTATGCAGGGAACATCTCCCTTTTAGGAAGAAACTCAAAACTTTCCTGTTTAATCTTTAGCTGGTCCAGGGCCTTGAATTAGATCATGACGAGTTGCTGCTCTTTAGTTGCTGCCAAAGGCGCGGAGATACTCCTTCGGGAGTCGATTCGCAGCGCCATAAAAACATGCAAATAAAATAGAATGTTGCGGATTTCCTATGGAAAATAGGTCCTAAGTATAACTACCTACTGGCGAGCGCCAGTAGGTTATATATATATATATATGCATTTATATAGATATGTATGTATATAAATACATACATAAATAAACATATATATACATCTGCATATCTATATAAATACAAATACAATCAGAGCAATTAACTGCAGCGTACTAATGCCATCCAATCAGAAGAGTCCCATAGCTTACCACATCGCTATGTCAGTTGTTCACTGTTGCATCCCACCTACATCATTTCTGTGCATATGCTCATATCTCATCTATCCTGATTTATCCGGATGTGGACCCAGTCAGGCAGTTACGGGCGCCCACGTATCGTTTGGTTGGGAGGCTGCAGGCAGTTCCTTCGCATACATGTTAAGCTGGTCCCTGCAGTATCCAATATCTCTCAACCATTGATCGACCTTAGGAGCATATTTCTCCCCAGGGCCGGACTGGCCATATCGGGCACCAGGCAATCCTCCGGTGGCCCGCACATGTGGGGGGCCAGTTTGGGGCCCCTGAGGGCCGTTTTTGTTACAGGGCAGTTTTTGCAGCATAGCTGCAAAATCGGCCCTGTAACAAAATCGGCCGAAAACCGGCCCTGGCAAAGAGCTCGGCGGCACCCACAACCCTCTGGGAGGGAATGAGGGTGGGGGCGGCCAAGCACTTTTCCAGGGCCGGTTTTGGTTCCCAGTCCGGCCCTGTTTCTCCCCCCAGTGCCTTGCCACTTGTTTTTAGCTAGCAATGTGGAAATCGCCACTAGCCTTCAGGTGCACGGCTGTAATGTTGCGCCTGATCCCAGCAGGCATAGTTGAAGGGTGCTCTCCACCTTCTCCAGCACCATCTCTGATAAATTCTCAGCCACCCTGGTCCAAAAATGTACATACAGGAGTGCATTGCCAGCCCGAGTGTATAAAGTCGGCATCTATTTCGCCGCATCGGATGCAGCTAGCGCTCTCCCTAAGGCCATATCTGCACAGTTGGCTGGGGGTGTAGTATGTTTGCTGCAAGAATTTGAAATGAATTATTCTGAGGTTGCAATTCGCAGTGAGGCGTCCTGTTAGTGCACAGCATGATTCCCAAGTCTGCACATCTAATGGCATCCAAAGTGCGACTCTCCATTTGTCTAGGGCGCCCCCCCGCCCCCCCCCCGGCCTTCTTGGATGCCTTGTATAATCTGGTTATAAGACCTTTCCGCGAGTTACACGTCAGCATCACCTGTAATGCTGTGAGTGGTGTTGGGGATACAATGCCCATATAGCAGCTCTGAGTCTGGCATATACAAATATCGAAAGTGCAGTTGAAGGCTGCTGGCCAGTGAACGTATCTAGTGATAAGAACTGAACATTTTGATATACGTCCCCTAATATAGTGAGTCCCGCCTTGGCTAGAATGGCCATTATATCATTAAGGCTCCCTGTTTTCCGTTTTTACGGATTTATACAGATAAATACAGACGAAAACAATGGACCACATGGAGGTAGCCAAATACCGGTCGGTAACGGACGAAAATCTGTAAATTTGCCGTTACCGACCAGTATTTAGCTTTTTCCAATGTAGGAGGGTATAAATCAGGATTCAGTAATTTACCGATTCAGTAATTTAAGGAATCTGTAAATTACGGAATCCTTAAGATCCTCAATGTAGGGAGCACTCAAGTGAGTGCATTTGTGATCAGAGGATTCGTTATTTACCACCAACTATAAGTTGGTGGTAAATATCGAAAACCATTTAAAAAGCAAATTTGTGCTTTTTGAAAAGTGCGATGTGGCCCTTAGGGCATGTATGTGTGCCACATGTGCACACATGCACGATTCAGGGGTACAACATGGTGTCATTGTGGCACCCTGCCACCATTGTATATGTTCCCCCTATTACAGATTCGGTATTTACTGAATCGGTAATATTGAATGGCTTCCCATTCATTCCTATGGGCCTACAGGACCATAGGAATGAATGGGAATTACCAATTCGGTATTTACAGAATCGGTAATACAGAATATTACCGATTCGGTAACATTTACCGAATTTTTATCTACATACTAATTACCAATTCTGAAATACCGAATTGGTAAAATTCGGTATTTTAGAATCAGTAAGTAGGGATTACCTACATGTGGCCCAAAGTGTTTTCTGTCTGCATTTATTTTTAAAAGTGGATAAATACAGAAAATTGTGCTGCTTTTATGTGACTCTCCGTGTAGTCTTTCATGAATTAGAGCCCAACAGTTGAGCAGATGGACAGCATGGGAAATTAAAAACCAGGATAAAATTACTTCAAATAACAGATGTGTCAATATACATTTGTGGTATTATGCTAGTATTTTCAAGTGGCTATATTGTTATATAACATTTGGCACCTTAAATAGATAAAACACGATAGACATCAAAGTATGAGTGCGCATCTATCAGTTAAATAGATATGGAAATGTACAGTTTTACACCTTAATTTATACGCAACACACAAAATAAATATGAATAAATACAGATAAAATGGACAAAAGATAAATATGGCTAACTACAGACGGAAATGTTAAAAAAATAAATACCGTAAAACCGGGAGCCCTTAATTATCATGCATGGCTTGAGCGTTTTAAAAAATGCCTCAGGTATGGATATCGGTATATTGATAAACATAATAATGTTGTTCACTTGGGGTCCACTACTGCCTACTTACGTTATTTTATATGTAGTCTGGATGGTATATCCTGAGCCTTCATCAGGTATCTGCGGTAGCTTCTGGCATTTCCCTTTGTCCCTGAAGTCTTATTATGGCCTTCCCGCGAAGCCTACCGTACATCCTGCCTCCGCGGTGTTTCCTGCGACCCCAGGCCCACCGGAACACTCGCCGCTCTCTTCTTCTCCTTGGGAGGCAGCACCGCCCTCTCGCGCTCGCGGACCTAGCTGCAGAACTTCGGGGCATATTATCAAGAACAGGCGATAAAATTATCGCCGCTTTATCGGCAGGAAACTGTCGCTAAAGCGGCGATAATGGGCTTGATAATATGTCCTTTTGAATTCCCATAGCAGCCCAGGTTCTGGTGTTAACCTGGGCTGCTATGGGAATTCACAAGGGCATATTATCAAGCCCATTATCGCCGCTTTAGCTGCAGTTTCCTGCCGATAAAGCGGAGATAATTTTATCGCCTGTTCTTGATAATATGCCCCCTCCAGCGTTCACTCTTTTCACTAGTGCAGCACTGAGCAGGCAGCACCCCAGGCCATCCAGCAGTTCTCCCTTACCAGTTCGGGCCGGTCCGCCGGCAAGGCTTCCAGTCAGACTCGCGGAGCCGCACTCGTCTGCCGCTCGTCTCCGCAGGGTCTTGCGCTTAGCACCTGGGCAGTTGCACGTACATCAAAGAAGGTAGGGGCATATTAGCAAGAACCTCGTTAAAATTATCGCCATTTTAGCCGCTGGAAACTGCCACTAAAACGGCGATAATGGGCTTACTAATATGCGTTATAGAATTCCAATAGAAGCCCAGGTTAGATGTCCTGCACATCTAACCTGGGCTTCTATTGGAATTCTTTAATGCATATTAGCAAGTCCATTATCACCATTTTTAGCGGCAGTTTCCTGTTGCTGAAGCGCGATAATTTTACCGAGGTTCTTGCTAATATGCCCCATAGAGTGGGATTTCTCTCTCCTCGTTCTGCCCCCAGATGCCCCACCTCGCCGCTTTCAGTTCGGCTACCAGGGGTCACAGCGGCAGTACCTCCACTCACTCCGAGGCTGCTGAGCAAGTGGCCGCCGTTTTCTCCTGCCAGTGGGAGTGCTTCACTGTTCTTGTTTGGCGGGTTGCAGTGGCCCCAGTACTTAGGGGCTCATTAGGATGGCGGACGGAAGAGCCACCGCGGCCCTGGAGTAGGCGGAAAAAGCCTTTTCCGTGTCCGCCAGCCGCGGATACTCCGTCCGCCATATCAGGATAGGAAAACGTGTCAAGTTTCCGTCCGTGACGGAAAAGGACGCACTGCCGCCGAACTACACACGACCACGTGGCGGACGGAACACTTCCGGAGGCCCCGCCGTACGTACTGACGTCTAAGACCGTCCCCCAAATCAAGATGGCGGAAAATACACATAAAACCGCAGCGGAAAAACAACCTGTCTGAACACGGCGGAATCCCCACAGCGAACATAGGTGACATAGCAGAGATACCCACCGCAAGCTGACCACCACCATGGACCCAGCGCTACACGCTTTCCCGATGCTCTTCGCGATCCACCACGTCCTAGTCATGGCCCACTATGGACGACGACGCAGGTAAGGCACAAACCATTGGCTGTCTGGAGGGGAATACCAGCAAGGGACGTGACGTAGGGAGGGGGAGTGTCATGTTACCGAAACCACTGATGAGAAGCATATACGAATACACATTTGTAGTATGCAAGCAGGAATGACAACGACAGACCACGAGACTTGATAGACTACCTTTATTGTACAAAATAGGGGTATAATCACAGTGTATGCGTGAGCATGGGCAAAGTGGGCACCAGAGCAGCTACATCATAGGCAGGTAACGAGAGGGCAGAATGCAGTATCAGAGCATCAACAGGGCATTGTAGAGTACAGAGCAGGTACATCATAGGCAGGTAACGAGAGGGCAGAATGCAGTATCAGAGCATCAACAGGGCATTGTAGAGTACAGAGCAGGTACATCATAGGCAGGTAACGAGAGGGCAGTATGCAGTATCAGAGCATCAACAGGGCAATGCGCAGTACAGAGCAGGTACATCATAGGCAGGTAACGAGAGGGCAGAATGCAGTATCAGAGCATCAACAGGGCATTGTAGAGTACAGAGCAGGTACATCATAGGCAGGTAACGAGAGGGCAGAATGTAGTATCAGAGCATCAACAGGGCAATGCGCAGTACAGAGCAGGTACATCATAGGCAGGTAACGAGAGGGCAGTATGCAGTATCAGAGCATCAACAGGGCAATGCGCAGTACAGAGCAGGTACATCATAGGCAGGTAACGAGAGAGCAGAATGCAGTATCAGAGCATCAACAGGGCATTGTAGAGTACAGAGCAGGTACATCACAGGCAGGTAACGAGAGGGCAGAATGCAGTATCAGAGCATCAACAGGGCATTGTAGAGTACAGAGCAGGTACATCAGAGGCAGCACGTGAGAGGGGCTAAGTGCATCAACAGTCCATTGCACAGAACAGGTCCATCAGAGGCAGCACGTGAGAGTGCAGAATGCAGTATCAGAGCATCAACAGGGCAATGCGCAGTACAGAGCAGGTACATCATAGGCAGGTAACGAGAGGGCAGTATGCAGTATCAGAGCATCAACAGGGCAATGTAGAGTACAGAGCAGGTACATCATAGGCAGGTAACGAGAGGGCAGTATGCAGTATCAGAGCATCAACAGGCAATGTAGAGTACAGAGCAGGTACATCATAGGCAGGTAACGAGAGGGCAGAATGCAGTATCAGAGCATCAACAGGGCAATGCGCAGTACAGAGCAGGTACATTATAGGCAGGTAACGAGAGGGCAGAATGCAGTATCAGAGCATCAACAGGGCAATGCGCAGTACAGAGCAGGTACATCATAGGCAGGTAACGAGAGGGCAGAATGCAGTATCAGAGCATCAACAGGGCAATGTAGAGTACAGAGCAGGTACATCATAGGCTGCACAAGTACGTGTCCCTACCAACCCGTCACAGGAACCACAAGAGTGCCACGCAGTTCTCAATGGACACACCATGTGAAATAACATGTGAGTGAAGTGATCAGCACCTCACATCACAGAATCAGGGGGACTGCGTGAACTACCTGCCTCGGACACACTGGCAGCACCAGCAACAGGAGTGTGAGACACAGCCACAGCCTGAGTGACACACACATGGGCCACGGACCCAGACACACTGGCAGCACCAGCAACAGGAGTGTGAGACACAGCCACAGCCCGAGTGACACACACATGGGCCACGGACCCAGACACACTGGCAGCACCAGCAACAGGAGTGTGAGACACAGCCACAGATGTAGTCACTGACACATGAGCCACTGACCCAGACAGACTGCCAGCACCAGAAACAGGAGTGTGCAACACAGCCACAGATCTCCTAACTGACACGTGAGCCATAGACCCAGATACCCTGCCAGGATCTGCAACAGGAGAGGGCACAACTGACACTGTGCCACCATCTGATACATGAGAGTCAACTGCACCAGCGCCACTGTGACAACTGAAATGATGAGCCACAGGGCTGTATGGGCCTGGAGGCAGGGTGGGCCTGGGAGCTGAGGATAGCTGACCTAGAGCCAAATCGGGGTTGGCAGGTGTCAATGGTGTGTGTCTGCGTTTCTTAGGGAGGTGTGAGTGCACCCTGGACAGGACAGGACTGCCAAGTGGTGGGGACGCCAAACAATCACCACCCACCATAGGTGGAGCATCTGCTGCCGGGGATCTGGTTTCGGGGGACGTGCTGGAGCCTGCTTGTCGTTTGCTCTGTGCCTGCCGCCTGGACTCGGAATGATGTGTAATGGGGGATGCAACAACAGGGGACACCCTCCTCTGCTTCTGACTGGCCTGGATGGGAGTGGAGGTATGGGGGGACTCCGCGGCAGAGACATCAGTTTGGCATTTAGTAGAAAACATCAGCCTCAGTGCAGCCAGGGGTGAAGTATGCCTGTCCTTGATTGCGCCATTGTCCATGCTAGATGCCTTGTCCGTAGGATGTGCCTTATCCTTAGGTGGAGTGTTGTCTCTGGATGTAGCCTGTGCCCTGGTCGCCGCCCTGTTCCTGCCAGCAGACTTGTCGTCTGTGGTGCACCTGTCTCCAGTAGACACCTGCTCTCTGTGTGTGTCCCTGCCCTTGGGAGATGGACCTTGCTTTGCTGTGGGCCTGCCCTTGGGAGTCTCCCTGCTCTTAGTAGGTGCCTTTGTCTTGTCACTGTCCCTGGGAGTGTCCCTTTCCTCTGCTGTGGGCCTGCCCTTGGGAGTCTCCCTGCTCTTAGTAGGTGCGTTTGTCTTGTCACTGTCCCTGGGAGTGTCCCTTTCCTCTGCTGTGGGCCTGCCCTTGGGAGTCTCCCTGCTCTTAGTAGGTGCCTTTGTCTTGTCACTGTCCCTGGGAGTGTCCCTTTCCTCTGCTGTGGGCCTGCCCTTGGGAGTCTCCCTGCTCTTAGTAGGTGCCTTTGTCTTGTCACTGTCCCTGGGAGTGTCCCTTTCCTCTGCTGTGGGCCTGCCCTTGGGAGTCTCCCTGCTCCGAGTAGGTGGCTTTGTCTTCTGACTGGCCTTGTCCAAGGTACAGTCCATGGACATGTGAGTATCCCTTGCCTTGGGAGTACCTTTTGTGTTGAATGCCTGTGTAGCTCCTGAAGGCATGTCCCCCAACGACACTTGCGGATCCTGTGTGTGTACTCCAGTGTATCTGACGTCGTCTACTTGAACAGATTTAGCTGATCTAGGGGATGGGGTCTGTGCCCTGCGTGCCCTGACGTGCTGTCTGACGCTGCTTCTAGTGCAATAACCTGTATTTGAGTCCTGCTCAGAATAATCACTACCCCCTGAGACATCCAGTGGTGTAGATGGGGAAACCGAAGTAGCACCCTGTTCATGCGACTGTACTATTGCAGACGACACACTGCTTGCCAATGACTGCACTGTCCTGTGTAGACCTGCAAGATTGCCATGCATCCCTTCCATGAATGCCACCACCTGCCCCAACTTCCTATCATGGTCCTGGAAAGCATTTGTCATATTGGTCTGCCCCACACACAGCTGTCGCAGCAGATCAACGGCCTCAGCACACAGTGCATTTTGGCTCACCGTGGCAGGGGCAGCGGTGCCTGCACCGAACGCCACTCTGCTCCCCCTACTCCTCCGGCCACAAACAGTACATGGTGCAGTTTGTGGAAGTGTGGGCCCTGTGTGCTGTCTTCCGACAGAAGGTGATGAGTGCCCACTCCCAGTCTGTGACAACAGTGCAGGCTCACCAAGAGTGTCCGACGAGGAGGACGATGGTGTCTCCACATGCGAGTCCTCAGGGACGGTCCTGTCCCCCTCTCCGGCGCTGGCCTCCTCTGTGTCAGTCTGCGTGTGTGCGAAGTCTGAGCCGGACTCATTTCCTCGACTACTCTCCACCGTCTGTGGCTGAGTGTCCTCTGTCATAGCTGAAATGCACATAAAAGATGTGTGAGTCATGGGCAGACTGACGTACAGAAGGAACAGGATTGCCAAATTACATAGCTGACAAAGATTTTGTAGCCCTCATCCTGCACATGGCCCACCTCTACCAGTCATCCTCACATTTCCTGCCATGGGGCCATGGACCACTAGGGGATGTGCTTCAACACTCAACTACTAAGCAAGTGGCGTGTCAACATGGCGGACCTGGATGTCAAATGAGAACCACCCAATGGGACCAAAATGGCATCAAAGACATACATACGCAACACGGAACTCAATAGTGTGTCTGTGCACCAATACATGCATAGCACTCACAGGTTTCCTACACAGACAGTATGCTCACCGCTAGTTTGCTGTTGATCGGCACTCAGACGTTCGGCCAGTTCAGGATGCGTCACTGCAATGATACGGTGCATGAGAGGGGTCATGGAGCGTCGGGCCAGACGGGGCGTCCTTGGAATCAGGCCCAGTGTTACTTCCGCTACATTCTTGCTTAGCCTGGAAATGTCGTCCCAGCGTTTGTGGCAGTGTGTATGTCGTCTGTTGCACACCCCCAATGCCCGTACTTCCCGTGCTATGCTCCTCCACAGGTCCTTGCGAAGGTGCAGCTTGACCTACCATGATGGGAGACAAAAGGGTTTAAGTCAGTGGACAGGTGGCCTGTCACACACATAGGGGCAAGACGTAACTGTCAGCAGCCATGCACAATCAGGAACATATGTCTAGCCCACACTACACAGCTAAGATAGGAATAGGCCAGATTATTTGGCCCCCTCACGCACACCAACATGTCCCACACTGCACTTACCACCCGTCCTGGTGCGCCGTAGAGGCGTCCATAGTTGCGGAGTACACCGTCCACGAGGACATCAAGCTCCGCGGCGGTGAAGGGTCGAGACCGGATCTCTTTGCCTCTCGACATGGCAAGATCACGGAGTATGGCACTAGTGCAGCAGTCGGTGGTCAGCTCAGCAGCAGCAGCAGCAGGTCGAGGTGATGGTCACAGGCAGCAGTCGGTGGTCAGCTCAGCAGCAGCAGCAGCAGGTCGAGATGATGGTCACAGGCAGCAGTCGGTGGTCAGCTCAGCAGCAGCAGCAGCAGGTCGAGGTGATGGTCACAGGCAGCAGTCGGTGGTCAGCTCAGCAGCAGCAGCAGGTCGAGGTGAACAGGCAGCACTGGTCCCCAGGGTAGGAAGTGTCATTTTGGCCAACACACATATATAGGGCCCTCAGCACGTGTCAGTGGCATACGTCGCCAGCAATTGGTCAGCCCTGGAAGCGTGATCGTGAAATGGGCCAATTACTGGCCCTGTTGTTGCGGTGCCCAGCTTCCGCTACTTGCGATTGGCCATATGCGGCCAGCGTCCCTCTTCCCATTGGCTGCATGTGCGGGGACCGTCACGGGCACACATCGGCAACCGCACGTGCAAGCCTCAGGCACGGATGCTTCAGTTGCAACAATGTTCTATCACTGGCGCCTCCATGGCGGTGCACGTACTCAGCGGGGGAGGTGCAGGCCTATACACCCTGTAGATGTACGCAATGGACATGCCAGTTCATGACCCCCCTTACAGTCACCTTGCATCATCCACCGTACACCGGCCGGAGCGGCCGGGCCTAGGACGGCCGTGCCCGGCCATGAACACAACCGCCGTGCCCGGACATGAACACAACCGCATGGGCGGGCACGGCGGTTGTGTTCATGGCCGGGCACGGCGGTTGTGTTCATGGCCGGGCACGGCGGTTGTGTTCATGGCCGGGCACGGCGGTTGTGTTCATGGCCGGGCACGGCGGTTGTGTTCATGGCCGGGCACGGTGGTTGTGTTCATGGCCGGGCACGGCGGTTGTGTTCATGGCCGGGCACGGCCGTCCTAGGCCCGGCCGCTCCGGCCGGTGTACGGTGGATGATGCAAGGTGACTGTAAGGGGGGTCATGAACTGGCATGTCCATTGCGTACATCTACAGGGTGTATAGGCCTGCACCTCCCCCGCTGAGTACGTGCACCGCCATGGAGGCGCCAGTGATAGAACATTGTTGCAACTGAAGCATCCGTGCCTGAGGCTTGCACGTGCGGTTGCCGATGTGGGCCCGTGACGGTCCCCGCACATGCAGCCAATGGGAAGAGGGACGCTGGCCGCGTATGGCCTTTGGGAAGTAGCGGAAGTTGAGCACCGCCATGGCGGCGCCAATTATGTTATCTTGTCAGACGCTGCACCGTGATGTGTTGTGTGCAGTTGCGTCATGAGGGATGTGAGCATGATAGGGAAAGGTCATATGTCATACAATGTAGCATGTGTGTCCATGCAATGCCCATCGGTCGGCACACAATGGGCAACAGATGTGCATTTGTACGTGTTGACGTCGGGTGTGACCCTACATACGTTCTTACATCTTCACAACTACACAGTACATCATGGCTGTGTGCCCAAATTATGCATCTGTTGTCTGTGTCTTGTTCTGGCGAGGTGACTACAGTGGTGGTGGTACACATGCATTCCGTGTATGTGTTTTGTACGTTGTGTCACCATGCATGTAATTACCGTATGTACATCATTATTGGTGTTGGCATTTGTGCTTGATGACATGGCGTGTGTATAATTATCGTTTGTGTGCGTGCAGTTGCATGTGTGTCTGTGATGTGGCTACTAAACATTAGGGTGAAGACTGAAGTATTGTCAGTAAGGTTCACATGTGATGGAGTTGTACACGTATGCGTCGTTTGCACGTTGACCTAAGTTACATCTCTCTCCCACACAGGAGGGCTACAAATGTGCATCGGCCATACACTGTGCTGGAGGATATGGTTGACGAGGAGGTGAGTCGGAAATTCCGGCTGGATCGACGTCGGTTGCTGGAGCTTGTGGCTCAATTGTCTCCTCATCTGCAGCCACGTAGGACGTATCCTGGGTCGATTACACCCACTGCAAAGGTCATGGCGGTACTACATTTCTTTGCTACTGGCACATTTCAGTACACAGTTGGACATGCCGGGGGGATGTCACAGGCCATGTTCAGCACGGTTCTTCGGGATGTCTTAACAGCTATGATGCTGTACAAGGATGACTACATACATTTCCCACGGCCGGAAGAGTTGCCAGCTGTCAAAGCTGATTTCTATGCACTGGGCCACATACCTCACGTTGTGGGCTCAATTGATGGCACACACATCGCAATCATTCCACCACGGGCACGGGAACAAGTGTTCAGGAATCGCAAACACTTCCATTCGCTGAACGTGCAGGTGGTGTGCCTGGCAAACAACATCATCTCACATGTGTGTGCAAGATTTCCTGGATCTGCACATGACGCCCACATCATGCGGAGCAGCAATGTCCCATGACTCATGGCTAATCTGCGACCCGGTCAAGCGTGGCTTGTTGGTGAGTGTGCAGTGGGGACTCTTGTGATCTCTGTGTTGCAAGGGGTACCCACCATATCTTGTTGTGATGTTTGTCTCTGTCATCCCCCTACATAGGCGACTCGGCTTACCCAAACCGGCCCTGGCTCCTCAGTCCCCTACGTAATCCGAGAACAGCGGGTGAAATGCGGTACAATGATGCACATGGAAGGACACGGAGAGTCATCGAACGTACCTTTGGACTGCTAAAGTCTCGGTTTCGGTGCCTCGATAAGACCGGAGGGGCCCTGCCTTACTCACCAGGAAAAGTATGCAGGATCGTGATTGCCTGCTGCATGCTCCACAACCTGGCAGTACGCAATGACATAGAACTGCTGTTGGACCCTGAAGACGAAGGAGTTCCTCGGCCTCCCATCCCACCCATGTCGACTGATGAGGATAGTGGTGAGGAGGAAGGTGTGGACCAGAGGCGCCAGCTCATAGATCGCTACTTCCCTTGAATGTGAGTAACTACCTCTAGTGGCGGTTGACAATGCCTCATGTATGTTTGCTGGTGTGGTGTGGATGTGGGGTTAATCAGCTGGGTGTTCTTGTTTGTGATGGTTGCTTATGTGTGTCTTCATTTCTTTGGACATACAAGTCTCCATGATGTGTGTGCTCTCATCCCATGCTTTTGTGATGGTTGTCGTTTGTGTAATGTTGCTGTGCATTGTGTTGTGATGTGTGTGAATCTGTTTCCTGACGTGTGTTTGCTGTCTCTGATTTTCTCTAGGTCACTCCCGCAGCGCCATGATCATGTACGACTGTCATCCCTGAACCTGTTTACGTCTGTTTCTGAAGGCAATCATGTGAATAAACATGGAGGCAAAACATCATTGTGTGAGTAAGTGCTATTTATTTACAGGTTGTGCTTCTGTGCTGGTGAATATTTACAAGTAAGTGGGGTGGAGGGAGTTGGAGTTGAAGGTAATGGCAGATGAAATGTACGTGCTGACACCACATTGGGGGGTGTTGTCAGGGTAGTCCAGCAGACCAGTGGGAATGATTGTCTGTGGGACAGGATACTTAGCTGGGTGAATGTCTGGCACAGGCAGTGACATTGTCATGGTCGTCCCCTCTTGGAGCGTGTGGATGGCGCTTCAACACTGCTCTCAGCCACTTCCTGCCTCGGCCGGCCCCGCCGTCTCTGAGGTGGAACAGAGTCAGCTGGGAGGGCAGGTTGTTGAAGGGCCACATCCGTCGCCAGGGGCACAGGTGGTGGTGGCGGCGGTGGAGGCGGAGGTGACGGTGGCGGGGGAGGCGGAGGTGGTGGTGGAGGCGGAGGTGACGGTGGCGGTGGCGCTACGACACTTGGTGGAGGGGGGGGGTTGTTCCGGGCAACCCATTCCCTCCACATCGTTGCCTGCTGGCCCATGATCTGCAACATCTGGCCAAGGATGCCACAGATTTCGCGCTGGATGTTGGTGTTGTCCACTGAGTCCTGGTGTGCACGATCAGCGTTTGCCTGGGACCGGTCGTATGACGCCTGGCACCTGGCAAGGGCTTGTAGGGACTGTGCCACTGGCTGGGGTAGCTGTCCTTCCTCTGCACGGTGGTGTGTGGCTCGCCTGATTGGCTGATGTCCCGTTGCCTGTGTTTGTGGCCCACTCACCCTGCTTGTGTGTGAGGCCGATGGACCAGCGTTGTGCGCTGGGTTATGCTGGGTGGCACCGGCAGGAGTCGTGGTGCTGGTGGTGCTGGTGGTACTGGTGGTACTGGTGGTACTGGTGGTACTGGTGGTACTGGTGGTGGTGGGGACTGTGCAGATCACAGAGACAGGTGTCGCTGGAGTCACACTTGCGACGTTGGTCGGTCCCGGGAGTCCCTGTGAGCCAGATGGCCCTGGCTGCGTGCTTGGTCCCGCTCCATCCTCCGCACCGGAGCTGCCTGTGTCCTCGTCACCAGAGAGTCCTGTAGGTGTGGGAGGCGAGGCTGGCGGCCGGGTACTGGTTTCCCCAGTCACTTGACGATCACCTGAGGGACAAGATAGAGCTGGTCAGTGATGTGGACATTACATGGTTATGTAGATTTTTAGACATTTCTGTTTCCTGTCGCACACACCCCACCCTCCACCGACACCACCACCACCACCCTCCCCGTGAGCATGGGGGCCTGTTGGGAGTTGTAGTTTGGGCCTCTCACACACCCCACCCTCCACCACCACCACCACCACCACCACCCTCCCCGTGAGCATGGGGGCCTGTTGGGAGTTGTAGTTTGGGCCTCTCACACACCCCACCCTCCACCACCACCACCACCACCACCACCCTCCCCGTGAGCATGGGGGCCTGTTGGGAGTTGTAGTTTGGGCCTCTCACACACCCCACCCTCCACCACCACCACCACCACCACCACCCTCCCCGTGAGCATGGGGGCCTGTTGGGAGTTGTAGTTTGGGCCTCTCACACACCCCACCCTCCACCACCACCACCACCACCACCCTCCCCGTGAGCATGGGGGCCTGTTGGGAGTTGTAGTTTGGGCCTCTCACACACCCCACCCTCCACCACCACCACCACCACCACCACCCTCCCCGTGAGCATGGGGGCCTGTTGGGAGTTGTAGTTTGGGCCTCTCACACACCCCACCCTCCACCACCACCACCACCACCACCCTCCCCGTGAGCATGGGGGCCTGTTGGGAGCCATGGACATGTTAGTGAGTTGGTGTCCAACGTGCATGGGTTGGGGCGTAGGAGATGTTTCTTCTCAGTTGTGTGAGCCTGACCATGTCGTGCTGATCGTGGTGCTTGGTTTGTACTCACCAGTCTCTTCTCCTTCGTCAAGTCCGTCTAGGCTCTCTGGGTGTAGTATCACCAGCACCTTCTCCTCCCAATCGGTGTAGGGTATGGGCTCCGGGGGTGTGCCACCGCCAGTATGATTGGCTCTGGCAAAGTTTTTAGCTCGGATGCCCTTGACCCTGGTCTTCAGGTCATGCCACCGCTTCTGAATGTCATGCTTCGTCCTCGGCACAGTCCCCGAGGCATTCACCCGAGTGACGATCCTGTCCCACATGTGGTTCTTTTGCGCCACGGACGTCTGCTGGACTTGGGCCCCGAAGATGTGGGGCTCAACACGGAGTATTTCATCTACCATTACCCTCAACTCTGTCTCCGTGAATTTGGTTTTTTTTTTGGGTGCCATGGTGTGTGGTGCTCAGTGTGTGAGTTGAGTGAGTTGGGGGGTGCAGGTGTGTGGTGTGTGATGTGTAGGATTTGTGTGGTGGGTGTTTGTGTGGTGGGTGTGGTAGGGTGGTGGTTGTGTGTCTTCTATGTGAGTTTGCAGTATCTCGATTTTGGGCTCTTGCTAGCAGCAATGCTGTGATGCAAAGGATTGTGGTAGCGTGTGGGTGTCATTTTATAGTTGTGTCTCAATGGTTGTTGGCAGTCAGGTGGTAGGTGGGCGTGTTGACTAGTGTGCATTATTGGATAATTGGGACGTGTCATGGCGGCTTGTGCTTGATGTTGGGGGGGGGGCGTTGACAATGTTCGTATGTTTGCTTTGGACTAGCGGTACACTTCCTGACATTTGTTTGCCGCTAGGGATGTTGTGCGTGTTGGCCTTCCGCAGTGATGCTGTGGTTATCGTAGCATTCTTTCCGCCGCGGACGTGGATGGCTGTGAGTTCCGTGGTCCGGGCGGATTTATCCTAATTGCGGCCACGGAGTATTCACAGGTATGGCGGTACATGTGTTATTTTCCGCGGTCATTTCCGTCCGCGGCAGTGGTTGTTCATTGGACTCCGTCCGCCGCGGACGGAGTTGGATGTGTTCCGTCCACCGCGGACGGTGTTGGTTATGATCCGTCCGCCGCGGTTGGAGTTTCATGACATGATTATCCTAATCCCAAACGCGGAATCTCCGCGGCGCGCCCGGGAGTAAAATTTCCCCCACCATGGCGGACAGTAGCCATTTCCGTCCGCCATCCTAATCGACCCCTTAATTTGGAAAATATTAAGTGCCAGGGCTCTCACCAGGAGGCCACTGAGGCTTGCACCACACATCGCCCTTGTCATCCCTGCCAAAACAACTACTGACCACCACTCTCGCATGGAAATGCGACAGTTCAGATTGTTCCAGGTCCCCAAAGCTAAAGGAATGGCTGGGGAGGCAGGTATTAGCACTATTTTAATGTATATTGTATACCTAAACAACCGTTTTTCTGCTCATCTCTAAATTAGATGAGCAGTGCCACCATGTGGTAAACTGTCATCACCATAGCTAGAACAGTTAGGTGCCGGTGCCAAGCACCGGAAACAAATTAAGTGCTGGTGCTGAGCACCAGTGAGCACCCGCTCAAATTAAGCACTGAGTGGCCCCCTTGGTTCTCACATGAGATTCAGACGATCCGCGATGTTTTCCTTAGTTCCTTGCCCCTTCAATTAGCCATGGATGTCAGTTTTTTCACAGGCAGATATTTGTGTTCAGCCGGCCGAGCAGCACTAAGGTGTGACCATCTTGCCTGGCTCTCTGGCGCCCCCCCCTCTCTCTAATTAAGGCACCTGGGAACCATCTGCCCATGTTTCGTAATTGGAAAAAGACTATTTTAATGCAAGCCGTAATGTACAAGTACCACCGCAGCGTTAAGTCACAGTACAGAACTCATGACGTTCTGTACGTATAGGGAATCTAGGGCCATATTATCAAGAAAGGGCGATACATTATCGCCGCTTTTATCTGCAGGAAACTGCAGCTAAAGCGGCAATAATGGGCTTGATAATATGCCCTTTTGAATTCCCATAGAAGCCCAGGTTAACACCAGAACCTGGGCTTCTATGGGAATTCTCAAGGGCATATTATCAAGCCCATTATCGCCGCTTTAGCGGCATTTTCCTGCCGATAAAAGCGGCGATAATGTATGGCCCTTTCTTGATAATATGGCCCCTAGTACTTGCTTTGGTATCACAGGGCGACGCAGCCGCAGTCAGGCCACCTTTTGATGGGGCAGAGGCTGCCAGAGAAGATAGTTTACTATAGTGCAGCAGGTGCAATGCCACCAGGACCCACAAATGTCAGGGGTCCACTGCACCCAATGATCTTTTTTTCATTTTGCTATCAGATATGGGGCATGGGGGTCATTTCCCTTGCTTCCATTAGGGCCCATTTGCTACGGCAATGCAGGGCAGAGTACAATAGCGCCGGGGTATACTTTGCTTGTGTTCTGCACCAGAATTAAAACTGTTAAGCACAAAGCACATGTTAAGGAGAGCTGTGCTGTGTTTCTCGTGCAAAAACGTAGAAATGGGGCCAAAGACTGGATATGACAATTTATGTCTCAAAATTTGGATTTTCCTAGCCTTGCTGTCAGAAAGGGTAGATTTTATTAAAGACATGGAGGCGAGTATTATGCTGTTTTTAATGCTCTTTATTAAACAGCAGCCAAGTAAAAAATAAAACGACATTAGCCAGAAAACCTGGATAAAGAACTAAAAGCAATGACATCACAATAGAAGCACCAATAACAAGTCGAGCAGCCCAATAATTATCTTGACTGAAAGCAACAATTCCTCTTTTCTTGAAGTGAAAGTCAATATGAGGCATGGAAAGAAACAACAACACTGAACCAGTCAATAGATCCGTAAGGCAGGCCAACATCAGTCGAGGAAACATCCTTTGTACGGGAAGAAAGGATCCATAAAGAGGTCCATCGAGTTCCATTGCAGAAGAGAATCCAGAAGCATTAGGTAACGGTGGAAGCACCGGAGGATGGCGCCCAAACTGCTGAAAAACAGACCAGGGCGGGTTAATTAAAAGTGGTGGAATAATACTCGCCTCTGTGTCTTTAATAAAAATCTAGCCTTCCTGACACCAAGGCTAGGAAAATCTCAATTTTATTACAAGACTGGAGGCTCATATTATGCTTGTTCCAGACATTGAAATAACGGAATCAGATACATATGCAATAGGTTTACAATAAAAGGTTCTGAAAGTATTAACATTCTACCAATCTGCAGATTTTAGAATGCCGTACAAACTAGCACCTGCCCCAAAAGCTTTAGATACCATAGCCCCTCTGGCGAATGGGCACCAAAGGGATGTACGTCGATACCAGCCATGGGCATAATCCATTTTAGAAAATAGGTGTGGGAGCACACTGCTTCACTTCCCAGCAGAGTCACCCCTAAGCATCATGGTTGATGCAGTCCGACAAGCGAGTACACTTGCAAAGTCTTTAGAGTGTTTCACCAGGTGGGTGCAGATTAGTGCTGGCCATCTCTGGACACGTGTTTCTAGATTATTATCTGTCATCAGCAGAGATTAGGCATTATTTGGGGTTGCTGAGCAGGCTGCCGTATTCCAACACATAATTTTGGTTGAGAAGGGAAAAAAGGATAATGAACCATAGATAAATTACAGCTATGAACCTGAAAAAAACACCAAGGGGAGAATAATGGAAGGAGGACACATCTAAGGGTTTAACATCAGAAACACATCTCAAGGAAATTAAGCAGAAAGGCATTGTCAACTGTGAGGATAATTGTTTGAGAGAAAGGTACATATTATCCTGCCATGAGATAAACATATTTAACACCAAATGTATATCTCACAATGTATTGTATTTTGGGAGCAGAGGATTAACTTGACGTACTCCCTTTAAAAGACGACAAATCAAAGGATGTTCACCAATGGGTCTTCCATCCACTCTAAGGTGTTCAGCAGAAATGGCTGCCATGTAAGTATTGATTGTGCGATATCTTTTCCCTGCAATGCAAGAGAGGCTAAAAAGTTAACAACAAGAGTCACATCTGCTAAAACTGGATCTAAATCCCTGTACATACACCAGCTACACCAGGCTGATTTGTAGAGTTTGGAAGTGCCTGGGGCCCAGGATTATTGAATTAGGTGGATAGCCTCCGAACTTCCTGGGGTTCTCCAGGAAGGTCGGAAATCCTCCGAGCAATGAGAAATAGAGAGTCCTCTAGAATCAAATTATGTTGAAGTCCCTGAGGATTGAGCAACAGATCAGGGAAGTGAGGAAGCTAAACTGGTAAGTCCGAGGAGACAGAGTTGGATACCAATGTTGAGCTTGCCAAAAGTGGATGATTAGAACTAGGGAAGAAAACTGCCTGCAGGCCTGAGCCAGGACTCGTGCAATCAATAGGAAGGGAGAGAAAATGTAAAGAAGTCTATGGCCTGGATTGAAGTAACACATCTGTTGCTAGAGCTTGAGGATCTGTTCTCCAACTGAAAAAAATGAGATCGTTGGGTATTGATTCAGGAGGCAAAAAAGGTTGATTGAAATGTTGCCAAAGATGGAGAAAAAAAACATTGAATACTGAAAAGTACAGCTGCCAATCGCTTGAATATTGAAAATGTCTGGAGTACCAATACGCTACAACTTCTGAGTTTGCTAGGTGATAAACTGCTCTTACAGAGATTTGTCACTGAAGACAATATTCCCAAAGATGCTTGATGAGATCCGCCAGAATTCTGGACCTTGTGCCCCCAAGATGGTTTATGTGTTGGACCGCTGTAAGATTGTCCATCTGTAAGAGAATGGTGCATTTTTCTTTGTCTTTTGTAAAGGATTACATGGCAAAGGAACCTGCAAGCATCTCTAAACTGTTGATATGAACGAATGACTCCTCAGGAGACCATGGAACTCCAGTCGAGAATCAACCGCATCTTGTGCCCCGTGTCCAACTTGCATCGGATTCTAAGACAAGATCTGGGGTGGCAGAGAAAATTGTTCTCCCGTTTCCAGACGCCCAAATGAGTCAGATACAAAAGAAGTTCTTCTTTGGACTTTGGATCTAGAGAAACGAGATCGGAATAAGTGAGTCCTCTTCTGAGATGTTGGATCTTTAATCTTTGAAGTGTCCAATAGTGAAGAGGGCCTGGGAAATTGCATGAATCAAAGAGGCTAGAAGGTTCACTAGATGGGTCAACGATCTATGAGAAAGAAAGGGAATGACGGATTTCCTTTTTTACGAGGGCTACCTTGTATTGAGGGAGTTGCGGGATAGGTCAAGAGGTATCTATCAGGAAACCTAGAAATTCCATCTGACGAGAAGGAACCAGAGCAGACGTTTGAACATTGATGAGAAATTCAAGGCAAAGAAGCAGGTATTGGCAAGTTTGTTAATGAGAAATTAAAACATTCTTGGTCTGAGCCATTATCAGAAAGTCATCGAGGTAGTCGTTCAGTTTGATTCCTTGTGCTCTGAGAAAAGTAACAACAGGTTTGAGAATCTTAGTGAACCTTTGAAGCGGAAGAAGTACATTTCCCATAGGAATTGAAGACATTTTCTGTGAGAAAGATGCATTGAAACTAACAGATAAGCATCTTTAAGATCCTGTTTGAATAACCAATCGTCCTAAAGTAAAATATCTCTAAGGTGGAGAATGGTTTCCATTTTGAAATGGTGGTACACTACAACATTGTTGAAAACTTTTAGATTTAACACAAGGCAACTTGTTTTGTTTTTCTTCTGCATCAGAAAGATGGTGCAGAGAAAATCTGAGGGATCGAATTCTGTTTGGTCGATTGCATATTTGGCTAGAAGAGAATGGATTTTGTCCTGAATTTAAAGTGATTAGTCCTGTGAAAAAAAGACGACGAGGAAGCTGCGATTGTACAAGAGGTTGATAGAGTTCTATTTGATCACCTTGAATGATTTGAATTACCCAGGGATCTGTGGTGAGAGAAAAACATGCATTTGGACAAAGAGTTAATATGCCTCCTACAGAATTGAAAAGTCTTACCTGATTGCTCTTCTTTGTTCCCGTATCCCCTGGAACAGAACCCTATGGAACAACAGGGATAGAACTGGGGCTGGTAGCCAGTATAGACGTCAACCTGGGACTGCTGGTCGAAGGCGCCTCTATTGAAGGATTGTGGGATAACGGCCAGCAAAGGGACTAGCAAAAACCAGAGAAGAAAACTTTTTCTTGAAGGAAAGCTGGGAATTATACATCATTGCAAAGGTGGAAACATATTTTCCAAGTTCTTTAATAAAAGAATCTCCAAATAAAAGGTCATTAGCCAAAGACCGTCTTCTTTAGTGGCCAGGCTACTAAATGTAGGATCTATTTTAAGTAGTAGGCTTTTTCTCCTTACCTTGAGATAGGGGTGTTGGCATTGCAGTTAGATAAAGTGCATGGTCTACCTGTGTGCCTTCCATCTTTGCCTCTTCGGCTAAGTCCAAAATTCTGGTCAGAGGACAAACCAAATCCAAGATCCAATCTGGACAATTGGACCAGGCAGTCCACTCCTTTCTTTGGGTCTTTCCCATACTTTGTAAAAACAATGAACATATTGGGATCAATAACGGGAGTAGAAGTAATGTTGTTGGGAAGGAAGGGTCAGGCTCATTCAGACTTCAACTTTTATGTGAAGATTTATCAAGAGTGTGGGGAAGGTAAAAGGAAACACTTGGTTGAGATGGTGAATAAGCGAGAGATCAAACATGGGCTTCCCAAGATGGTCCACTAAATCATTAGCCACTGGGTGAGAAACACCACCATTATTAAGAGAAATGTTCTACCTTTCTTCGGAGGCCCATAATTTGTAGATCCATCAAAATCTTTAGTGTCATCCAAGGCACCATCATCATCATCAATTTCAGTGTATTAAGGTTGGTAACTTGAGGGGGGAGGAAGGGAGCCCCGCAAAAAAACCTCTTGGACAAGAAGACCAGTGTTCAGAAAAACACCTTTATTAGAGGCACCAAAAGTGGCCGCGCATTTCTTGCCCTTCTTAGAGGGACCTTCACAGGGGGAAAAGGGCATTTTAGAAAGGGTGCCTCTACATTTTTGGACCATCCAGCATAGAGACTTCTCCAGCCTGCTGAACAGAATCCTTAATAAAGCATTTTAAATTGTACTTGAACACCTGAGTGTCTTCTTCCTCAGACATAATAATAATCCACATTTGTAAAGCGCACAATCACCCGTAAGGGTCTCTAGGCGCTGGGGGCCGTCGGGAAGATTAAGCAAGCTATTGCCCAGAGTCACATGGTGCTGGGCTAACCTGCCGCCGGAGCCGGGGATCGAACCCTGATCCCCAGATTCCAGCGTCAGTCGCCCTGGCCACGGCGCCACACCTCTCCCTCAGACATATTATTTATTTATTATAACACTTGTAAAGCGCGAACGAAGGCCCTTAGGCATCTCGGCGCTAGATAACTGAAATGTTTTTCCCATAAAGACGCCAATAAACTGCAAGGGGACATCAGATGTTAAAAAGCCAGGTTTTAACGCTTTTTCGGAAAGACCAGAGGGAGGAACTGGTCCTTATCGATTGAGGGAGTGTGTTCCACAGTCTTGGTGCAGCCACCAGAAATCGTCTGTCACCCCAGTTGACTGTTTTAGTGCGGGGGACCACCAGATCGAGGGAGCTAGAGGATCGCAGTGTTCTAGACGGGCAGTAGGGGATTAAGTTCTGGGTGAAGAACGCTGGTCCGGCATTATGTAAGGCCTTGTATATCAAGCACAATGCCTTAAACTTTATCCTCTTTTTCACCGGGAGCCAATGAAGTTGTCTTATGGTTGGTGAGACCGGTTGAAATTTCGGAATACGCCCTAGTAGCCTTGCCGCTGCATTCTGAATAGCCTGCATTTTGGCAAGCACTCTCTCCTGAGCACCCAAAAACAAGGCGTTACAGTAATCTAGGGTGGAGAGGACCAGAGCGCTCACCAGGGTTTTAGCAAGATGTTCAGGCAGAAAGGGCATAATTTTCTTGATGAGCCGAAGTTTGTAGAAGGCAGAAGAGGAGATCTGGTTGGCATGAGGTAGGAAATTCAAACGGTTGTCAAACATGACACCCAGATTCCTGACCTTGTCAACTGGGTCTGGAGGCTGGCCCATGGACGAGGGCCACCATGAAGAGGACCACTCTGGGGAGAGATTGCCGAAAACTACCACTTCAGATTTCTCGGAATTTAATTTCAAGCAGTTGTGGGCCATCCAACTGCTAATTGCCTGCATGCCCTGAGTAAGCATGTTGGCTCTTTGTGGCCCGTCGTTCTTGACCGCTAGGACCAATTGGGTATCATCAGCGTAGGACGTCAGGCTCATCCCGTGTGCCCTGATGACTTTGGCAAGGTCCGACACATAAATATTAAAGAGTGTCGGACTAAGGGATGAGCCCTGAGGAACTCCACAAGGTAATGACAAGGGAGAGGATTCAAAAGGTCCCACGGTGACAATCTGGGTCCTATTAGCCAAGAAAGAGGCAATAAGATTTTTGGCATTGCCTCGGATGCCCATTTTCTCGACACGGTCGACCAGGATAACATGGTCGACCGTGTCGAAGGCTGCCGATAGGTCCAGTAGAATCAGGATGGCCGAACCTCCTGCATCCCGGATGGATCTAATATCATCCGCCGCCTTGACCAGAGCGGTCTCAGTACCATGACATCGGCGAAAGCCAAACTGCGAATCATCCAGCTTTTTATTCTCCTCGATAAAGAAGGAGAGTTGGGTATTCATGTTTTTTTCCGCTATTTTCGCCAAGAGTGGCAAGCTGGCAATAGGCCGATAACTTTTAGGTTCTTCTTTATCTAGATTGGGTTTCTTAAGGAGCGGTTTTATAATTGTTCTCTTGAGGATATCCGGAAAGATACCCGTAGAGAACATAGAATTACAAATCTCTGTTATGGATGTAAAAACTACATCCATGATGGGCCGCATAACCTTCAACGGGCACGGGTCCAAAGCCGATCCTGATTTAATGGAAGATATAGTATCTAGTACCTGTGGGCCTGTAACGTCACTGAACTGGTGAAAAACAGGTCCATCTAGCTGAACACAGGCGTCGTGAGAGCTAATGGTAGTATTAGCGAAGATTCGATAAATGTCGTCAACCTTGCTAAAGAAAAACTTAGACAAAGCATCACAGATCATTTGAGACGGGGGGGGAGTAAGATCAACAGAGGAGCCGGCAAGCTGTTTGGTGGTTTCGTATAGACATTTGTTGGAATTTTGTGCAGATTCAATTTTGTGACAGTAGTACATTTTCTTGGCTTCTATAATGAGATATTTGTATGAGGCCACTGACTCTTTGTACAGAACTTTTGACTCCTGAGAGTAGTCTTTCCTCCAGTGTCTCTCTCTGTTACGGCACTGTTGTTTTGTTTGCGTAAATCATCCGTGTACCATGGGGCCGAAGGGGTGGATCTGTTCCGTGAGCGTTGCTTAACGGGAACCAGATCCTTGGCTGCTAAACTTACCCAGTTGTTAAATTGGGAAGTTGCAGTGTTAGGGTCGGTAGATAGCAAGGGAGTGGTAGCTGTAAGGAGATTTTTAAACCTACATTCATCCATATTCTCCCAAGCCAGATATGATTGACGAGGGGTGGCATTCGATTGATTGGGTGGAGGGTCACGTATTTGTATCGCTGTCAGAATGAGATGATGGTCAGACCAAGTTAACGGGAGTATTTGTGTAGCTTGAAAACCTGTAGCATTGGTAAAGATGCCGTCTAACATGTGACCTCCATCATGCGTGGGGGCATGGACCAGGGGGGCAAGGCCAAATGTAGATAGATCAGCTAATAATGTTGCTGAGTCAGGGTTATCAAGGTCGTCAAAATGGAAATTAAAATCACCCAAAATGGTGAAGGGATTGTCTAGTGCAGATACTTCCAGCGTCGACCTAAATGCATCGATAAAATCAATTCTTGGCCCTGGGGGGCGGTAGAGGAGAATCCCTCTAAAAGTGTAGGAAGGAGACATTTTAATAGCAAACTCAATAGCTTCACAAAAAATCTGTGGGATAATAGTAAACCTTACAGTGTAAGTGTCACGGGCAATAATGGCGATACCACCTCCCTTTTTCTTGATTTGCCTATCTAGCCTGTGGGTAGTATATCCCAACGGAACAGCTATGACTAAGTCTGGATCGGAAGCTTGGCCCATCCAAGTTTCGGTCATAAATAAAAGGTCAATCTTATAATCTTGGATTAAATCATGAATATCCTGGCTGTGTTTGCCCAGCGAGCGGACGTTCGTAAGGGCTATAACATGGGGTTTCAGGATGTGGGGCTTGCTATCCGAAGGTTTAGAGGGGATCATATTATGACAGCTAGGACAGTATATGACTGTGCTGGTGGACAAGGTAGTAGGGTGAAAAATCGAGCAGGTTCGATTGCACAACGGGCGAAGACGCTGGAGCTGAGCGGAGGAGTACATAATGCGGTGAGGCGAGTCAAGTGAACCAGGGGGGGTGGCCCTAGGCCCGGGCCAGGCGCGGACGGGCGCAGACGGGCTTGCCTTAGGCGCGCCTTCGGCGCGCCATCGGCGCCCCCGCTGCGCCCGCCCGCTGCGCGGTCGGGTAGGTCCCTTGTTTATATACATATAGATGGTGACGGAGGAGGGTGGGAGGGGCGCCGAGGTCTCGGTTCAGCCTTCCCTTCCCAAGATGGCCCCTGAAATTGTGCCTGGGGTTTCCCAGCGCCTGGCTAAATCGGCGTGGTACCAGTAAATAAGCCTCGGCGGCGAAGTAGTCTCGTCTCGAGGTAAGCACAGAATATAAAAACACACTGTTTAAAATATGGTACAGTTTTTAAAAAAAATATTTCAGGCGCGATTATTATTCAATCAGCTGGTAGAATGGGGCAAAGAACATGGAACACAAAGTGCCTCCGGCTTTCCGCCTCAGAGGAGTAACAATGACAGAATCACTGGGAACAGGGAGGACTCGTCCTTAAGTAACCACGGAGGGCGGGAGGGGCGCCGAGGTCTCGGTTCAGCCTTCCCTTCCCAAGATGGCCCCTGAAATTGTGCCTGGGGTTTCCCAGCGCCTGGCTAAATCGGCGTGGTACCAGTAAATAAGCCTCGGCGGCGAAGTAGTCTCGTCTCGAGGTAAGCACAGAATATAAAAACACACTGTTTAAAATATGGTACAGTTTTTAAAAAAAATATTTCAGGCGCGATTATTATTCAATCAGCTGGTAGAATGGGGCAAAGAACATGGAACACAAAGTGCCTCCGGCTTTCCGCCTCAGAGGAGTAACAATGACAGAATCACTGGGAACAGGGAGGACTCGTCCTTAAGTAACCACGGAGGGCGGGAGGGGCGCCGAGGTCTCGGTTCAGCCTTCCCTTCCCAAGATGGCCCCTGAAATTGTGCCTGGGGTTTCCCAGCGCCTGGCTAAATCGGCGTGGTACCAGTAAATAAGCCTCGGCGGCGAAGTAGTCTCGTCTCGAGGTAAGCACAGAATATAAAAACACACTGTTTAAAATATGGTACAGTTTTTAAAAAAAATATTTCAGGCGAGATTATTATTCAATCAGCTGGTAGAATGGGGCAAAGAACATGGAACACAAAGTGCCTCCGGCTTTCCGCCTCAGAGGAGTAACAATGACAGAATCACTGGGAACAGGGAGGACTCGTCCTTAAGTAACCACGGAGGGCGGGAGGGGCGCCGAGGTCTCGGTTCAGCCTTCCCTTCCCAAGATGGCCCCTGAAATTGTGCCTGGGGTTTCCCAGCGCCTGGCTAAATCGGCGTGGTACCAGTAAATAAGCCTCGGCGGCGAAGTAGTCTCGTCTCGAGGTAAGCACAGAATATAAAAACACACTGTTTAAAATATGGTACAGTTTTAAAAAAAAATATTTCAGGCGCGATTATTATTCAATCAGCTGGTAGAATGGGGCAAAGAACATGGAACACAAAGTGCCTCCGGCTTTCCGCCTCAGAGGAGTAACAATGACAGAATCACTGGGAACAGGGAGGACTCGTCCTTAAGTAACCACGGAGGGCGGGAGGGGCGCCCGAGGTCTCGGTTCAGCCTTCCCTTCCCAAGTGGGAACAAAAGTTAGATATTACCCAAAATTGAGAAAATACAGAAAGAATGCCCAGTAAAACTATTGTACGTTAATAAACTGGATAATTCTTGCAAAAGAGAAGGAAAGGGTTAACTAAGAGGAAAAGAGCCTAGGGGGGGCGGTTCAAGGAGAAGGGGCGTGTTAATGGGAGTTGCCCAGGCAAAGAGTGGTGTCCTAGGGAGGAGTAAAGCTGAAGACGACGTTACAGCTTAGCGGTGAAGAAAGAATCTCTTGACGAGCCTAAGAGCGCTATGGGAGGCTGGCAAAGGTGACACGCATATGAGGAAGGCAGCTGAAGCACTGAGGGCAGAAGCGATAAACGACAAACGCGCATTGTCAGAAAGTGGACGTGTGAGACAAGCGGTGAGAAAGCAGCACGCAGTATTTTAAATATTGAAGTAAAACAACCACACTTAAAGAAATATGTCATGTGGCACTACAAATATGAAGTGAGAAAACATGAAAACAATACTTATCTTGACTGCGGGCAGCAAGAAAAGAGGAATTGTTGCTCTCAGTCAAGATAATTATTGGGTTACTCGACGTGTCATCAGTGTTGTCATATTTTTAAAGCTTTCTATAGCCGAAAGCCAACTAAAAAGTAGCCCAAACTAGTCCAATATTGCTACTTTAGGGAAGGAGGGGCAGGGACAACATCAAGCAGACGGTGAATGCATTGGAATTGATGTTGCAGAAGTATGCCGAGGAAATATTTGTCTAATAAAGGGCTTTAACATACTACTTTGCTGGAGCGTTGTATATATATTTATAATCTGGCAACTAGCACAAACCAAAACTTTACCACACAACCGGAAAAATATAGCCCATTGTGCGTGATCTAGCCCAATCTGGCAACACTGCGTGTCATTGGTGCTTCTGTTGTGATGTCATTGCTTGTAGTTCTTTACCCAGGTTTTCTGGGTAATGTAGTTTTGTTTTGTACTTGGCTGTTGTTTAATAAAGAGTTTGAAAAGACAGCATACTATGAGCCTCCGGTCTTGTAATAAAATCCTAGCTAACATCATCAAAGGAACATTCTAGAACACCTGTTGCTGGTATTTGCTAGAGATGCTGGACTGGGTAAAGAGAGCTGTTTTTTCGACAGTGAATGGTACCTTTATTGACTATGTTCCCTGTAACACTATGTGACAGGAATGATTATTATTTTAACTCCAGTTCTAGAATATATGGGTATGGTATTGCTTTGCTCCAGAAACCGTGATGATTTCGTGAAACGGTAAAATATGGAAGAATAAACCCAGGCAAAGGCGGGTTACATAGATAAATCACATTCTTTCCAAGTAGATGGGGAAATGGTCCCAGGAGGAAACGGCTTGTCGCAGTTGAAGATAATTTATTAACCCCACCTCCTCCGCACCCACTGCCCAATGGGGAGTTTTTTTAACTTCCTCCAAATCCAGCGGTTAAAAGTGAGAATGAGATGCATTAAAATGTGATAGCAATTGAGTACAAAATTGGGCTGTTGCCTTCATTGTATGGCAATGTGCTTGACTTCCTAGCCACAGATTTAAACCAGAGTGGGTTAACTCAACATTTCATCCATCGGACATCAATAAAATGAGCATCATTGTGTTAGGTATCCATAAACATCTGGGGCCCGATGTAGGTGGCCCATTACCGGTCGGTAAACCCGAAATTCGGTAAATTTCAGGTTTACCGACCCGTATCGAGCCAATTGTGATGTAGGGGAGGATTAGGTAAATAACGAATCGGTATTTACCGAATCATCATTTACTGATTCAGTATTTAAAGAATCGGTAAATGACATGTAGGAAGCACTTTTAAGAGTTTTGTAGTTCTTTAAGGATTCGTTATTTACCACCAACTATTAGTTGGTGGTAAATACCGAATACCTTTGAAAATGCAAATCTGTGCATTTTCAACAGTGCCATGTGGCAGACATACATGCCCTTAGGGCATGTATGTGTGCCACATGTGCACAAAAGCACTATTCAGGGGTGCAACAGGGTGTCAATGTGACACCCTGCCACCCTTGAAGGTTTCCCTATTTTACAGAATCGGTATTTACCGATTCGGTATTCGGTAATTTTTACCGATTTTTTAGCTACATAGCATTTACCGAATCGGTAAAATTCAGTATTTTAGAAACGGTAAATGTACTTTACCTACATCTGGCCCCTGGTATTCAGTGCCAAGATGCCACAAGGGATGTAAGTGCACTCTACAAATACATGTTATTTTGCATGCAATCTTGTTTGTGCTTATTGTAGTTTTTTAATACTGGTTTACTGCAGCAGCGGCTGCTGCCAATCCGACCTGGGGGGCAGCACGGAGAACAAAAAATACACTTACCTTTCACGGCTGGCCGCACTGCGCTGCTCCTATGCTGACACTCCAATACCCAGGAGCAAAGGCTCCCAGACTCCTCACGCAATCCCAGCGCTGCTCTCCTGCTATTACTTACAGCATGAGAGATGAGCTGTGATTGGGCGGAGCTGGCGGTCTCATGCTCCAGCAGGGAGTGTGAACCTGTGCCCTGAGCACTGGGGATATCTCCAAGTGCATACCACCACTCTCCCCCTACTGCTGACACAACATGGCCCCGCCCCAGACTCGCGGATTAGAAGTCAAAAACAAAATGACAATAAATTGTTTTAAAGCCATTTTATTTTTCTTCTGCCTGCTGCATTTCAGTAGTGGGGCGACGCTCCTCCGCCATAGCTGAGGAGCCGCCACTGGTTTTCTGTAGTTTGTGGTGTGAATCCTTCGATTACTTGAGAGCAGTGGCGGCTCCTCCCATGAGGCAGAGGAGCATCGCCCCACTGCTCAAAATGAAAAATAAATTGACAATAACATCGTTATTATCATTTTCTTTTCCCAACTGCAGTCAGTGTTGGGGTGGGGCGGGAGGGGCTGGCCAGAGCAGCGGAGGAGGGGTTTGCACTCCCTAAGTGCGCATGAACTGTTTGGCCGGCCATCTTGGGACAACTAAAAACTTCTTCCGCACTTTGCATGTTCGCCACCAGGCTGCATTACACAGCCTGGTGAAGAACATGCACAGGCCCCCTGTTCCCGTCTGAGCACGGATCCACGGCACTCAGACCAATCAAAACACTACATTGTAGCTTTGTGATTGGCTCAGGGAAGCCTGTGTGCCCAGGTGCTTTCTGCTGCCAGCCGCGACAGGAAGATGAAGAGGAGAGAGGAAAGGCGGTGGCCGTCCGTTAAAGGTAAGCCCTTTTTAAAAAAAATGAGATTCCTCTCCCCCTCCCCCTCCCTCACCACCCCCGCAGCAGCCACTACTGATTGAGAGATGAGGATTGCTAAAAGCTGGACATTTACCATCATAAAACCGAATTCATCCAAAAATAGAATCAAACACCCAAAACATGTGGCTTTGATTATTGGTGGACATAACATTTGTTGATATCTTTAAAAAAAAATTGATGTACACAATGCATTATAGATATTCAAAAAATGCACACTACTCAAATGTTCCTCGTTTTTTAGTAGGAATAAATCAACATCTACACCAACTAAATGGAGTTATGAGATAACAGCAAAATATAGCTTTTATCAAAACCCAAAGTAGGGTGTCAAGGCAATGGAATCTATGTTACTTCATGGAATACCAACACATCAACCCAATTCTAAAACCTAACCATAACACAATCACTGACCCCAAACATGACTCTAAAGTTTACATTCATCCATGCTATAAGGATTATCCCACCCCTAAAACTACCCTTAACCCTAACCACATCCTGTATCATAACACAAACCCTAACTTTAAGTCTAATTCAATAACCTTTCTAGAACCTTAAACCATACCTAGTTCTAAACTTAAAGCTAGCCCTAGCCTAACTCTAAGCATAGCTGAAAAACCTTTATCCAAGCTTCACCTTAAGCAATACCTTAACTGTATCACTAAGTCTAGTCCTAAACCTTTAGTAAAGCCTTTCCTTGCCCTAACCCTAACCCCACATTGAAACTAAATATAGCACTATCCATTAACCAAAGTCTAACACTCACTCTTGAATTTGGTGCCTCAGTATTTTCAGTTGCAGCATTGAATGAATGAATGAAAGTAGATTTATAGAGCACACTTGTGCACCTGAAGGCTTCATGGCACTGTGAGGCAAGTATGCCATGCCAATAGCCTAATAAAAAAGATGAGTCTTGAATGCTTTGTGAAATGCAAGATGGGATTTAATCAGTGCCTAATTTGAGCCGGAGCTTTCCGGTGCTGAGCACCGGCACTTAATTGGTTTCCGGTGCTCGGCACCGGCATCTAATTGTCAACACCACACTTAGGGCAGTCTGCCACAGGTGGCGCTGCTCGTGTAATTTAGAGATGAGCAGTATAACAGTTGTCTACAATAGACATAAAAAATTACTAATACCTGCTTCCCCAGCCGTTCCTTTAGCTTTGGGGCCCTGAAATAATCTGAGTTGTCGCATTTACATGCCAAAGAGATGGCTAGTAGTTGTTTTTGAAGCGATGACAGGCGATGGGTGGTGTAATCTGCAGTGGCCTCCTGGTCAGAGCCCTGGCACTTCATATTTTACAAATTAAGCACTGGATTTAATTTGGCATAGAGATGGCAGTAAGTTGTTCAAAAGAGAAGAAGTAACCACAAAAAGTGATCACGGAAGATTTTCTTTTTTACCAATATCATTGGCACTGAAGAAGAGCATAGAACACAAGTGGTGAAATATCTAGGAATGTAAGTCTGTAACGAGGGCAGACCTAAACTGTAGAAAAGTGTGTGTGCCAGACAGAGGGATTTGAATTTCATTTGGCTATTCACAATCTATAAATGGAGGCTGGGTAGGCCTGTGATAACCTGTTGAACGTCCTAAAGTTGAAAATCAGCATAACTGCCATATTTTGGACCTTTTGTACTCAATGCATAAAGGAGTTAGTACCGGGTACACACACTCTTATTTTATGTAGAGATTGTGATGCTGAGACGATTCTGTTTAGCTGCTTACAATACATAGGGGGCATATTTACAAGCACCTATCGCCACGGGAACATCACTTTTAGTGACATTGTGTTAGTAATAGGGGCTTCGCAATATTTACAAGGCGGCGTTAAGCCACTTAAGGTGGCTTAACTCGGCCTTGTAAATAAGGCACCCTTTCACACTATACTCAGCGTGAAATGGGCTGGCAATGGGTGTTGTGGTTGACTGTGTGCATGGGTGTGTTGGTGAGTGAATGGATATCTCAGTGCTACATATCCAAGTAAGTACATATGTAAAACACAGTGCATGTGAGAGTTGGCATATATAAATGACTATACATGAGAGCCAGTGAATGTGCGAGTGGCTGTATGGATCATTGTGTACTTGTATCAGTGATTGTATAAGAGAGTAAGTATGTGTTAGTATATGTTTGAATAAGTAAGGTGTTGTGTGCATAACTGTATAGTTGAGGAAATGGAAGTGTGATTGATTCTTTGCATGACTGACTAGGTGTGTGAGTAACTCCATGGATGAGTGGCAGTGTGTGAGTGTCTGTATAGGTGTATGAGTGCATATGAGAGTGTTGTATTGATGAGTGACTGTATGTATGAGTGATTCTATGGGTGAATGAGTGAATGTGTGTGTAGACCTAGGAATCAGTGAGTGCGTATGTAGGAACGGGTATTGGTAGAATATGGATAGGGAGCCCCTCCCAATTGTACTTTAAGGTCAGAGAGTGAAGGGGAAAGACAACTAGAGACAAAAAAAGTACTCCCTCTTGACCTAAATGTTTTACCACTGGGAACCACCTCTAATATAAAGGGCATACAAAAATCACATAATCATCTTTTTTCTGTTTATTTTCTTAATTTTTTTATTTATAAAATCTTTTTCTCATTCATTGAATCATTTATTTCTTATTTTCGAAAACAGATAGTCATTTACTGTATTTCATGTCATTTTCTTGTTTGATACATATACAAAGATTCATTTACAGTTCAATTATACAAACAGAGTTTTTTATAAATATCTTAAAAAGCAAGACAGATATAATGCACCAGGTCGAGAAACACAAACACATCTACTCACTCACACACCCTACTCATGCATAACTCCACTACAACCAAAAAGACATCCTGTTGTTTGTACACCAGTAACCAAAGGGTTAGATCTAGCTAAAGGAATGGTCGACGCGTTTCGGTGGAAAGACAGCGATATGGACCACCTTCATCAGGACCAGCCAGGGGCAGTTTCAACAGTGTGTCTTGCAACCTGGGATTAATGTCTCTTCATACAATGTGCTGCGACGGAAAATCGCTAGACAATCCTTCTTCACACCTTGACTGTCTATCTGAGGTTAACGGATCATTACAGTGTGGTATCCTACGGTAAAATTTTATTCAATATCATGATTTCATACATGGAACGAGACTTCATTTGTGTGTTGGTTTAGGAAGATTTCGACTGTCAGCACTTGCTCATTCATCCAGAATGGCCTTCCTAGTCACTTCACAATGTATCCCAAATCCTTCTTACTGTATTCAAAGTTTTATAATCATCCACGTATATCCTATAGTTGTTCAATCCTCTTCTGTACACGCGATAACACTGGTAAATTTTTTATTTTATATTAATCGTGTACGAAAAATTGCTACGCGTCCCAGAGCTTCGTCAAACTGCCGGCTTGCTCCAACTACCGCAGCGCAAGGTTAGTTGGAGCGAGCCGGCATATATATATATTTGCAACGAAATTGAGTGTGTGAGTGAGTAGATGTGTTTGTGTTTCTCGACCTGGTGCATTATATCTGTCTTGCTTTTTAAGATATTTATAAAAAACTCTGTTTGTATAATTGAACTGTAAATGAATATTTGTATATGTATCAAACAAGAAAATGACATTAAATACAGTAAATGACTATCTGTTTTCAAAAATAAGAAATAAATGATTCAATGAATGAGAAAAAGATTTTATAAATAAAAAAATTAAGAAAATAAACATAAAAAAGATGATTATGTGATTTTTGTATGCCCTTTATATTAGAGGTGGTTCCCAGTGGTAAAACATTTAGGTCAAGAGGGAGTACTTTTTTTGTCTCTAGGAACTGGTATTGGTGTGTCAATGGTTTCAAGAATGGTAGTCTGTATTTAACACTGGGTGTATCAAAGGTTATATTAGAGTGTGAGGAGGTGCATCGTATTATCACATGAATAATGTCATCAGTGATGTCATCAGTGATGTCATTTGAGATGTCATCAGTGATGTCATCAGTGATGTCACTGACCATGTCATGAATGATGTAATATGTGACATCATCAGCAGTGGATTGCGGGTGCGCGAAATATAGCTAGTACAACTAACTATATAGGAGCAATTTCAATGGTTTTTTAAATGCTAATTCCTAACTATATAAGGCCTGAAACCTATGGTTTTTAAGTGAGTTTGCAAGGTTTTTAAAATGCTAATTCCTAACTATATCAGGCGTGAAACCTATATTTTTTTTCAATAAATGTAAAAGGTTTTGTAGATGCTAATTCTATTAGCGGATAACGTTTATATATGTTATTATCCTTCTGGGACCACCTGAGCAGCCATATTGTTTCTCAGGAGAAGTGAGGCACAAGAGAGCACAAACTAAGAGTGGAAAACGCGAAAAGGGGGCAGGGTAGAGACCCCCTGAACCCCTAGCCCTTCTCAGGGGGTCCCAGAAGGACCACCAAGTGCAAATATATATTTTTTTAAATCGCGGGGTACGCGCACGGTACGCGTAAGTGTCTAAAGGTCCCTATGGAAATGAACATGGGGAATACACGTTTTGGGACCCCCTTTCGGCCTCCGCTTGACAAATCCCCCCGAAACTTTCAGGGAAGGAGCGGAGCAGAGCTGGCCAAACTTCTGGAAAATTACACGCAGATTCCTCAATCGGCGCCAAAGTTATTCCCAATAGAATGTTGAGCGCATATAGATATATAATTTGCTCAAATTCAATTTCCTCAACAACTACTGGAGGGATTTTCACCAAATATAGAAAAGGGACTACTGCATACCTGTCCCTACCATTTTGCCAAGTTTGGTGTAATTCCGTTCAGCCGTTCGGGCTGTAGCCGTGTCTAAAGGTCCCAAAGAAAATGCCATTTTAAAAATTTCAAATTCAATTTTCTCAAAAACTACTGGAGGGATTTACACCAAACATACAAAAGGCACTGCTGCATACCAGTCCCTACCATTTTGCCAAATCTGGTGTAATTCCGTTTAGCCGTTCGAGCTGTAGCCGTGTCAGAATGTCCCTATGGAAATTAACATGGGGAAGACACATTTTGGGACCCCCCTTTTTTCTCGGCCCCCGCTTGACGAATCCCCCGAAACTTTCAGGGAAGGAGCGGAGTGAGGCAAATTTAAGGAAAATTACAAACAGATCCCTCAATCGGCGCAAAAGTTATTCCCAATAGAATGTTCGGAATTTCCTATGGTAACTAGGTCCTAACTATATATACCTACTGGCGACCGCCAGTAGGTAATATATATATATATATACACTCACAATTAATTGAATTACTATATATATGCAGTTTTAATTGCAGAATAATTGTTCTTAATTATTTATCTTGGTTTATTTATTTATTTATAAAGATGTACAATTGGTTCAATTATTGCCTTTAGCCTTGCTCAGTTACAACATTTAGTAGGCATGTAAAGGGTATGACTTGAATAATGAGAAGGTTTTGAGTCTAGCATGAGGGATATAGTAACATTGGGCATTATGTATGAAGAGAATTCTTGCACTTGCACTTTACTTATTATTAGAAATGGTTTGCTTGGTACAAGTAATGTAATGAAACTTACCAAGTCAATTTTCCATATTTCTATTTAATACCATGTATTTTACAGGTAGTAGATAATTGCACTTGCACATTTTGAAAACGATTGCAAAAGTATTGTACTTTAACTCCTTCGCTGCGGCGGCTATTCCGCCGCAGCGCTAAGGGGGCAGGGCGGAAATGCGGCGGCCGCATGCTGGTGACGGAACCGCTCCGTCACCACCCTCGGTTGAGCTATGCTGATGACGGAGCGGTTCCGTCATGGCCCGCCCCGCTCAATAGAACGCTCAGCGCAGGCGCGGAATCCGCGCCGCGCAGGCGTGCCGAGCGGGCCATGAAGGAACCGCTCCGTCATCAGCACAGCGCAACCGCAGCTGATGACGGATCGGTTCCGTCATCAGCATCGAAGGAGTTAAGATTTTAGAATCTGTTTTCTATGTCCATGTTAAAAGGAGGTGAAAAAAACTTGCACTGTCCCTTTAAATTGGTGATCTGTACCTGGTAGCGTGTCATGTGATCAAGGTCCCATGAGGATCGAAATGCGTAATGGCGGCGGTGCTGGGCAGAGAATAAAGAAAAAATAAGCACTGAAAAATTGGGTCCGCTTTGTCTTTTTCCGGAGCTTGTGGAAGTGCAGAGACGAGTATCTGGAATATATATATATCGTGAGCAAGATGCTTGTAGCATCGAAACGCGTAGATCATCTGCTTTTCATGCCAATAAGATCGAAATAAATCTGATTGTTGAAATCCAGAAGGTGTGCGCCCAAATTCTTGAGTGGAAACGAAAGAAGTGTGGAATATATATATATATATATATATATATATATATATATATATATATATATAGAGAGAGAGAGAGAGAGAGAGAGACAGACAGAGAGAGAGAGATAGATAGAGAGAGAGAGAGAGAGAGAGAGAGAGAGAGAGAGAGAGAGAGAGCACAATGCAAAATGTTTTCTGCATGTCTGTTTTTTTTTAGAATTTTATGGCAATTGTTTATGACATAGCCTTTCCATTTGCTCTAAGAAGGTAACCCAGAAAAACGAAACAAACACCTAATGACAATTCAATTAAGAAACAGAGTATGTAGGGCAAGGTTGAAGGCTAGTGGTCTGTTATAGGGGTGGATAGTATTGGTAAATAAACTGATTTTTAGAGGCAGTGCTAAATGCTTGCAAAATCCCCCGGTGTCACGCCATCTGTAAGGTGGAGGACACTGCACTGGTGCAGTCTGCATCAGATGCACTCCATGCAGAAACATGTATGTTAATCAGGCCCTCAGCACAGGTCTTTCAGGGACCAGAAGGTAGGGACGGTGGATTCAAGCCTGCCATTCATAAAACATACATGTATGCACAGACATGACTCACTCATGAACCAAATTTGTATCAAAACAGACTAGAAATAATTAAACACAGCCAGCTCCAGTAATGAGGGACCTGCTGTAGCCATCAACGGGCGCGTGCTGCGGCGGCACAGCGCGGGCCCCGCGTCATCGCCTTGGATGTAGTGAGTCACACTTACAACATACAGTATTTACATATTTCCAAGAATGCTTCTATCTATTCCTAGGGAATCTGGAATAATAAAATGTCCTACATTTATTGCAATGACGTCACTTCCGACAGATCAGCAGCACCCTGCAGGAAATGCGTGCAACACGAATGAAACAGACTCTTATCACCCATGTGGATGTAAGGTAATTCAAAAATTGACTAAAAGAGAGTTAACAAATTTATTAACAACCTGCCTCTTGCATCCAAATACCATAATATTCGCCTACATTTGTTTTTAGGACATGTACACCTACAATACGTAAACATTAATGCAAGTCATGCTTTATTGAAACACCGGCTGATGGAGATAGGAGTTCAAGGTGCAGCTTTTGAGCTACTATGCTCATGATGACGGGAAACAACCTTTACAAGGAAACTTTTACAACGCAAGATCCATTACAACGCATGTCATTACAACGCAGTCATTACAACGCATACCATTACAACGCATACCATTACAATGCATACCATTACAACGCATAGTACCCTTACACTATCCAACACTTACCCTACTGTTGCACCCCCTGGAGTTACAATAGTAATTGTTACCCCTACACTATCCAATACTTACCCTACTGTTGCACGCCCTGGAGTTAGAATAGTAATTTTTACCCCTATACTATCCAATACTTACCAAACATGCGTTGTAATGGTATGCGTTGTAATGGTATGCGTTGTAAAGGTAGTATATAGGCTGTTTTTGGCAGAATCTCAGGACGATATGGGCAAAACTGAGGCATCCTGGGCTTTAAAACTGGAAGATCCGGATATTGACCTGGACAGAGCCCTCGTAATGGACAAACAATTCCTACGTTCCTCCAATTTGAGAGCTCAGCACTTCAAAACTTTATTTAATCTATATTATACCCCCTCCAAGCTTTATAACTGGGGTAAGAGAGAGAACAGTAACTGCCCCAGATGCTGCAAAGGTCCAGCCGATATCACCCATATGTTTTATCAGTGTGAGAAACTCGAAGCAATTAAAACAGAGATTGAATCATTCTGGGCGGGGCTGCTGGATGCTCATATAACCCTGTCTCCGACACTATGCCAAACAGGATGCCAAAGCAAACTGAAATTAGATATTGAGACAGAAGCTTTAATTTTTATTTCCACAGCTGTACTTAGAATTTTAATTTCAGCAGCTTGGAAAGACACTGAGGCCCCAACCTTCCAAATGTGGCGGTCTAGACTACTGAGAATACATAATGTAGAGGCGGCTCTGTATGAAATCAAGGGAAAAAAATTAAGAGAAGTGGGGATGAAGACCTGGGCACCAGTAGCCGCTTGGCGTGCTAGCAGATTGTAGTATACTCATTGATCCTTAGGACTATGGCTACGGCAATGTACTTATTTGTTATATTCTGTTCTAATCTTCTATTTGTTTGCTGTAGCCGGCATAAACTGTACAATATTTATATCTAAAACACTAACTATTCCTTGATGTATAAGAATACATTCTATCAGACACTAAGTTATGTAAGTCGACAACCGACCTCTACATTACCTTTCTTTTGTTAATTTAGGTGCTTTGTTTATGCTGTATCTTGCCTCTTTCATTCAATTATGTATATTGTTTTCTTATTATGCCTCATGGATTCTCAATAAAAAAGAAAAAATTAAAAAGTAAAGGTGGTATGCGTTGTAATGGTAGTTTATGGAAATTCGTTGTAATGGAATGCGTTGTAAAGGATGTTGCGTTGTAAAAAATTCGTTGTAAAGGCATGCGTTGTAAAAGTATGCGTTGTAATGTCATACAACCCTTGATAACAGGGGGCAAGCAATCAACATGGGAGATTGCAGCTCAAAATCATTTGTTCTACCCTGTGGAGTGCCGCAAACCCCATCTTTGAGCACCAAATTATGTAATAAGAGTGGGGCTCCTCTGCTGGAAATAATTAGGTCCTACGGTTTCTCCATAGTCTCCTACGCGGATGACACCCAGATTGTTGTATCCATGACGGAGTGCAGAAAACTCCGCAAACGGAGCAAAGTTCAACGCCCAGGCCTACCAAAAATATGGACCAGGTTTCCCTGCGATTCAACAACTGTAGCAGTGCCATAGTTAACTGGATGAGCTCCCACTGTCTGAAACTAAATTCCGAAAAGACAGAGGTGTTCCTTTTCAGACGGGATATGTCCTTTTGAAACGCGTCTTGGTGGCCACCATCCCTCGGCTCTCTTCCCAATCCAGTTCATAAAGCAAGAAATCTGGGAATCATTTTTGATGGTAATCTCTCTTTTAGAGCTCAAACTAACTATCTTGTATCCGCCTGCTTCTTTGTGCTAAAAATGTCAAAGAAAATTCCCTCTTTCCTACCCCTTGATCAGCAAAAACTGTAGTTGACTCCATGGCATTATCTAAGCTAGATTACTGCAATGCTCTCTATATGGGGGATCAGAAGGGCATCTTGGATAGATTGCAGAGGCTGCAACATGCATCAGTCTGTGTCCTTAAAAATATCAAAAACGTTTTGTCAATCTTCAAGGCTAAGGAAGAGCTTCATTGGCTCCCAATATAAAAAAGAGTTGCCTTTAAAGCACTTTATATAGCACATAAAACACTTCATCACAAATGCCCAGACTTTCTGAAAAATAAAATCTCCTGGTATTTGCCTAAAAAACAGCTTAGATCAGTCACAGCCGAGAATGTGCCAGTCTGGGTGACTCATAAGGCTACGTTGGGAGACAGAAGCTTCTCCAATGTTACATCTCACCTATGGAATCAAATGCAGTGGCATTTGATCAATCAATCCAACTATATGGCCTTCAGAAAATCACTTAAAACATGGCTGTTTACTTTTCCACTGTAAATCATCTAAGGTAGTTTCCCTTTCTTTCCGTTGCACTCCTACAAGTGTGACAATTCAGACTATTCCAGGCCCCCAGAATTTCCTGGACTGTAGGTACTAGTCCTTTTTAATCAATATTGAATTATTAAACAACTGATGTTGTGCTCAGCTCTAAAGTAGTCAAACAGCGCCATCATGTGGCAGACTGACATAAGTGCTTGTGTTGACAATTGTCGGTGCTGAGCACCTGAAACTACCGGCTCAAATTAAGCACTGCCAAGAGTGTATATCAAAGGGAGGAACCAATAAGAACTGGTAATACCTGTAAGTTTACAGGAAAAAAAGCTATTAGTACCTGGGGCTGTGTGACTCAGAGTGCCTCATGGGTGTAACAGGTGTTTGTATCTAATGTTTGCGGGCCCCGAGCACTATAGTGTCACAGAAGGGGCTGTCAAAGTTTGAGTGGAATCTTTTTAATATGAATTTTGTTGTGCATATCTTGTGCCAGTGCATTGCCAATGTGGCACTTTCTGATTTGCATAGCGAGTGGCCTTGTTGCACCTGCAGCCGTGCTGCATTATAAAGCAAGCGCGAGGATAACCAAGTTGTTGGGAGGCAGGGCGGGACTGGGCATGCAAACCAGCCCTGGCAATTGTGTCCGACCAGCCGGAGGAGGGTGGGGTGGGGTGCGCTGGGGGGTGGGGTGGGTTGGGCTGGGGGGGGGGTGCGTGTAAAACACTGCAGCTGCTTTTGTTATAGGGAGCCAATAAAACCGGTCCCTGGTAACAAAAACAGCCCCTACCCTGGTGGCCCACTGGGGAAATGCCTGGTGCCTGCTACAGCCAGTCCTGCCCTGTTGGGCGGCGCAATGATTGTGAGGCTAAACATGTAGTAGGTACTCTATGAAGGTGGGTGGAGTCAGCCCATTCACTTGGCAGAAGGGAATTTTCTTCTACGACTTTTTCAAACTTCGGCCAGGACCGCCACCTGCAGTGAAAGACAAACTGGGGATTTCTCCTTCCATTAATGTGCTGTTTCCAGTGCAGATGTGATCTGGCCCCTGCGCTGAGAAGAATACATGTTTTGGCACTGGGCACAGTTTTGGTCTTCATCAGGTGCACCCAATTAAGGGAGCACTGCGGGGCCGATCTAAAATTTGCACCTGAAATATAATAGAGACCTAGGTTTTTAATATGACCTAACCCAGTACAATAAATACAGCCACTGTCTTGGTGTACTCAGGCACGTCAGATGCTTTTGCGGGGCCCACTTCAGAAAATTCATGCGGGCCACCACCTATCACCAGCACCTGTTTTCAAGCCAAAAAAAGAAAATATTCTCTAGGGAGCGAGAAAAGGCAGATTCTGGCGGAACAGCCATGTTAGCTGCCTCATCATTAATAAACTGGCTAGGCATGCTTCAAAAACTTATAAATGAATTTTGTATCTCGCTCAAGGGTCCCAGAAACAGCACGGGGCCTGGGGAATTACACCGCCTTTACTGAACTTGCTGAAGGGTCAACTTCTTACCCCAGCCACAAGCAACAATGTATGCAAGCAACAACAGATAGTGTTAGCAATATGATTGGCGGAGCCAAGCTCAGCATTCCATACATGGGGCTGGTATAATGTTAATATGCATCTACACATAATATGGGATTTTAAAAGAAAGGGACTAACTTATTTAGAGGCAGACTTGTTCGAGGCAGTTCCTCCACTAGGGCGGAGGAGCGTCGCCCCACTGCTTTCTTGTAGTGCGAGAAAGCCAAAACATAAAGCGGCAATAACTTTTAGTTACTGCCATTTTATGTTTGCTTAGCGCATTGGGGGCAGGCGAGTAGGCTGGGCTGCTCAGCTCTCCGAGCAGGGCAGGGGAAGAGTGGGTTGCCCACTCCTGAGTCCGCATAGACAGTTTGGTCGGCCTTCTTGGGCTGCCAAACCAGCCATGCGTACTCAGTCCTTCTCCATGTCGGTTGCATTGCAGTCTGCATGGAGAACATGCCCACCCCACTATCCCCTGCTTGGGTGCCATTCCGACCACTCACAACGCTGCATTGCTGCATTGTGATTGGCTTAGGCAAGAGAGCCTGGCTTTCTGCTTCCTGTTCCTGTAGGAGGCAGGACAGCAGGAGCAAAAAGACGCAGGAGCCAGCAGAAAGGTAAGTTTAACTTTATTTATTTTCTTTTTCCTGTAACACCCCCCACCTGCAAGACCTTGCAACCCCCCCCCCCCCACCTGTGAGAAATGCCGGCCGCTACTGGTTTGAGGTACAGTTATCATGAACTTGTCTGTTAAGCAGTCTGTCACAGTACACATGAGAGACAATATGTTTATAGAACAAAGACAATACAGCAAGGCTCAGCCCTAGGTTCAACAAGATGAACACTCTATGACAGCGAATTTACAGATTTAAGAGCAGATTTCTGGAAGAATTAAGCCAACAAGTCAAAGAAACAAGAGACATTCAGCTCCAGCTTGATCAGTGAAACTGTCCTTCTAAAGAGCAGTGCTTAATTTGAGCTAGTGGTGTCCAATGCTCAGCACCAGCACTTAATTGTCAGCACTGGCACTTAATTTTCGACACCAGCACTTATGACCGCTGCCACATGGTGGCACTGTTTGTATAATTTAGAGATGAGCTCAACAGCAATTATTAATTCAGTATGCATTAAAAGCAACTAATACCTGGAGCCCAAGCTTTATAGCTTTGGGGGCCTGGAATACACTTGAAGCAGTGTGCTGGTTTGAAGTTTTGTAGGTTTTGTCATTGGCAGTGGCAATGGACGGTGCAAGCTGTAGAGCCCTCCTGACTACAGCCCTGGCACGTATTTCTTTTTTTTTTTTTACAAATCACTGCTAAAGAGACAATACACCAGTTTGGTGGCTGGTGGTAGTTCTTCTCCCGTCTTTGAAGTGGCCGTTGTCGCCATGTTCAGCACGGTACAAATTAATCAAATAAATAAACCATCCTCTGGGTTCCCAAGAGAAATCCAAAAATATTATAGGGTATTTTTACAGAACACTAGTATAAACAAAGATTGGCAAAGCTAATTGGTCTGTCTTTCATTGAGGTTTTGAAGCTAGGCCCATGTTCGACAGTAGCAGAGCCGCCACCGGGCTGACATGATACAGCGCCCAGGGGAGCAGCAAAGACCACCATCTTAACATCAAGCTCTCAAACGAGCTGTGAAAAAAAAAAAACTGTGATGAAGTAAGAAAAAAATAAAAATTGCTAAGAAAAAAAGCGTGAAAGACAGACATGAAATATTGAATGTGCACAAGTAGGCAGAAAAATACACCCAAACAAACCAACAAAAAAACAATAAGACTACATTGCTATGTTGGTTGTTCTAATGTGGGATTGGTGATGCCTCAAGTCAATGGCGAATGGTTGCTGAGTCAAACAAGCATTTGCAAAGCCAATAGGTCTGGTGTATGCAGGAGCTATTGGCTTTGTTAATGCCTTTTAACTATGTTGTAGAGTAACACTGTTGCTGTGCTGAATGGTTGAAAGTTAGAAAAAAAAGCGACATGACACAGCCAGTGCTGACCACGTCCTAGTGCTTTTTTCCGGTTGGACAGAAGAAAGCAAACAACAACGCGGGGGCACGGGGCGAGCAAGCAACAACACGGAATGTGGGATGGTGGGTTGGGGCAAGCAACAATGCAGGAGTGGGGCAACAGGAAATGGGCAAGCAAGAAGTTCCTGGCCAAGCAATATGGGAGGGTGGCAGGAGAAATGGGGCAGATACAAAACAGGAGGTGGGTGGGAGGGACAGGGCATTAAGGCTACAATGCAGGGGACAGGAAGCATGGGGTAAGCAAGCAACAATGCGGGAGGAGGAGGGAGGGATAGAGGAAGCAAACTATGAGACACAACAAGGGGGCAAGCAACAATGCAGAAGGGGGAGGCGGAAGGATGGGGAAAGCAACAAAGTGGAGGCGGGAGTGATGGGGCAAGCAACCAGGGGGAGTTTCTCTTTGTGGGCGGAAGAACGTCACCCCACTTGCTGCAAGTACAGGGGTAAACACAGATTAATAAAATGGTCATTACCATTTTATTATTCTGTGTGTCACCAGCCACAGTGAGTGGATGGGGGCGGGGCAGATTCCTGCAGATTGCAGGATGACGTTGTGGGTGCTCAGTGACCACGCCAGATTGGCTGGCGGCATACAGCCAGCCAATCTGACATGCACACATCAAAGCCAGCAATCCCAGTGCTGTAAAACAGCCAAGGGATTGCAGGCACGGTCCCCCAGCCTCAAATTGAGCGCTGGGTTAGCCTGCTCCAACAAAAGCTGCAGGATTGGTTGGATTTTTGTTGCACAAGGAGGGGAGTCCTTCCCTTTCGTTCCTGCTCCTCGTCAACCCCAGAGTTGGAAAGGGGAGAGGAGCATCGGTTTGGAGTGCCCGACTGCCAGCATTTATCGTGAGTGCTTCACCATTAATTAATGTCTCCAGCCGCCACTGCTTGTAGGAGTGTGATGGTTAGTAGTTGTGTTGATACTGTTACTGGCAAAGCCGGCAGGGACAATGTGTGGTGCAACCTGCGGTGGTCTCCTGACGAGAGCCCTGGCACGTTTTCTTTATTTTTTTTATTTTTTTATTTTTACAATTAAGCACTGGAGGGGGTGGCACTATACTGGGGAGAAGGGGGACACACAAAGATGCACCCATAGTGGTACGCACATGGGATCTAGTGGTCCTGTATGAGCTTGAGGTGGGTAGTGGCAGTCAGGGGAGGAAAGACAATAACATTAAAAGAAAGAGAGAGAGCTGATGGGAATAGTTTGCGGGTTCAGGGACCAGCGGTGGCATACAGTTAGTGTCAGTCATGCCTTATATTCCTAGTTTGTTAAAGTAAGCCCCACTGGGGGCAATTACTAGATATATAGGGGCACTCACAGTGGGATGATTGCATTCTGGGGTGGGACATCAGTTTTGTTAACCTGGGGGGGGGGGGGTCATCTTTTGCCTGCAGCAGGCGCACGGGGTGCGGCCTGAGGGAGCACCCAGGGTCACCTGGAACTCGGGCAAGAGTGTAGCTTGGTCAGTATGTTTGGAGGGGTGTGTGCTTCAGATTTTCAGACAATCACGCAGCGCATGAGGATGGCTTAGCCCCTTCCATGCTTATGACGAGCTCGGCTCGTCATGAGGGATGTATGACGGAACAACGCGTACCGTTACCACGCAGGTTTTACCACGCAGGTCGTTACAAGGACTTGCGTTGGGGGGCACTGGATAGTGAATAGTTTAATTTACTATTCCAACTCTAGTCCCCGTGGATAGTAGGGAAGGTGTTGGATAGTAAATTAAACTATTCCCTATCCTACAGCGCCCTCCACGCGCGGCAATTCCCCACCTGTGCAGGCGTTCTAAACGAGTGGGCGAAGTCATGATAAATCCAGCTCGTCATGAGTACAGCTCCACTGTGCAGCATGACGAGCTGGACTCGTCATGGGTACCGCGGTGCCGCGAGCGCCACCCCCCCCCCCCGGACCGTGGGGGAATTAGCCCTGCATGAAAGGGGTTAAGGGCCAATGGAAAGGGAATGGAGGCTGGATATTGAGGCGATACTTAAAACATAGCATTTTGAAAAGAAAAAAAAGAAGACAGAGCAATATATATATTTTTTAAATCCCACGTGAAATCCAAGAGACGTCTTACCATGCCTAACTGAAATCTCCTGTACCCAACTATTTATTAAAAAATACATTTATATGGGGGATATAGCACCCCCCCCTAAAACTACACCCCTGAGTTTGGACAGGGGGCTGGAGTGGTTCCCTGGGGGTCTCTCCGTTTCCGCCTGCAACTTACCTTCCAGTACGCACTCATGGACAAATACTTCATGACAACGTGCCTCTCACATGTTAAAGTCCTCGCGGAAATAAAGAGTAGCAGCTTTCATGCAAGCCTGTGAGCTGTAGGGTTCTCAGAGTCCCCTCATCACATATTGTGTTATATATCTGATGCACACATTCAATCACACACACTCATACACATTCAGCTGCACAGACACCTTCGGACAACTCCAAACCCCCCACCAAGACCTAATAGTGAGCACTAAATCTCGGCTTTTTCAACCTAAAATAATGCTACTGGCATCAGTAGAGTGGAACAGTTTACAAGTTTAAAAAATACACAACACGGGTGCAGCCTAGACGCAGCGGTGAAAGATTTCAGCTCAAATGACAAGAACAGTACAACAGCAGCATTGCAAGCTTCCCTAATACACAAAGGTAGCACATGACACAGCGGTACAAGATTCGCATCGTCACAGAAGGGCAGCTTGGCTTGGCAGGTCAAGCACCCCCAGGGTCAGATTGGTAAGACAGGCACTCGGGCAATGGTCCAGTATCTGAGATGCAGCTGTGGAAGTTTTTTTGCCCAATGTGGTGGCGAATTTGGGCTGTGTCTGTGTTGTTCAGATGTTGCCAATGGGGGGCTTGAGCAGCCTTTCCGGAGGCAGATAGGCCTCGATTACCTCCCCTTTACCAACGGGCAGAGGTGTCAAAAGGCGCAATCCGGAAACGAGGGCCACTTTTTTTTTTTAGGGTGTCCAGGCCTATTTTTAATCCTAATCCAACCCTGAACTTCCTCTCATACCAAGGAGGTCACTTTTGCAGAGCAAGATTCCTCTCTCACAGAACGGTAATATCACCAGACAAGCTGTACAGGCTTGTTATGTTATGTTATTGGTCTCTTATGTAGCGCATGACTCACACAGGGGCATCACAGCGCTTACCTAGAGGAAATCCAAAGGGAAGGTGCTCTAACAATGCCAAAGAGAGTTAAAACAGGAAGGCCTTGAGTGTTTTTCTGAAAACAAGATAAGAAGTAGATTTACGCAAAGTCTCAGGTAGAGAATTCCAGTATTTGGGGGCAAAATATGAAAAAGCTTTGCCCCTGTACGATTACGCCAAATGCGAGGGATCTTCAGCAGCGCCAGCGAGTTTGATCTCAGGTTGCAGCTAGAAGTCTGCTTACAAAGTTCATCTTGCAAATAGCCAGGACCCGCTCCATTAATGGCTTTAAAGGTGAGGCAGCAGATCTTAAAGAATGATCTCTTTTTCACTGAAAGCCAGTGAAGCTCTCTGAGCAAGGGAAGTGATGGAGAACCTGGGGGGTGGTTTAGTATCATCCTTGCTGCCGTATTTTGGATAACTTGAAGCTTGGCTACCAAGGTTTCACCCACTTCAGCTAGTAGGGCATTCCCGTAGTCCAGGCGGCTCACCACCATCGCCTGGACCACCGTTCTGCGATGTTTCACTGCCAGATATGGAACAGTTCTACATAGTAGATGCAGACTGTAATAGCAGGAACCAATAATGTTTTTGACATTGTCCTTCATAGTCAGTTTGTCATCCAGTTGTATTCCCAAGGTCTTTACTGAGGATGAGGGGTTGGGGCCCTCCCCAACTGAGCAGGCCACCAGTCTGCCATACTGAAGTTATTGGTTCTTCCCGGGAGCATACGCTCAGTTTTCTCTGGATTAAGTTGAAGGCAGCATTCTGACATCTAATTTGAGATGGCTAACATACCTGCCGAGAAACGCCGTCTCTCCTCATTTAACCACATGCGCGCTAGCGGTTTTCCCTCCCCGTGCTGCGTTTTTGAAAAAGCCGCGTTACATGACGAGCTGAGCTCGTCATGAGCGACGCAACTCATGACGAGCTCAGCTCAGCTCAGCTCGTCATGAGCGCGGAAGGGGTTAAGTTAGATCCAATTTGAAAAATCAGCTGAGTATCGTCTGCATACGATATAATCTCAAACCCAAAAGGTCGAACAATCTTGGCCAATGGCGCCATATACACATCGAAGAGAGTAGGGCTCAAGCAGGAGTACTCCTTTATCTAGCAAAAATGTTTGAGACCTAAAGGGGCCCGGAATAATCGTTTGCCCTCTGTCTGAGAGAAAACTTTATAGCCATTCCAGAGCAAGATCCTCAATGCCACACTCCCGTAACCTCTCCACAAGCAGTCGATGAGAGATGGTGTCGAATGCTGCGGAGAGGTCCAGGATAAGCATGGGCGTAAAATCCGTTCCGCTCGCGGATTTTGCGGATTTTCAGTAAATTCGCAATCCGCGAACTCTCGCGAACCTGCCGAAAATTCGTAAAATCTGTGCGAAGCGGATTTTTTGCTTGGTCGCACTTGCCAACTAGAATACTATACAATTTCGCGGGAGTAAATACTTGCGAACACGTAGATGCGGCGGGCAGCGACAATCTCGCAATTGCGAGATTACAAAATTTGCAATTTCGCACAAGAAATCCACCAGCAGGCAGCATAAACCTTGAAAATTATGATTTTTATCAGAATAACTCCTCAGGTTGACATTTGCCTGCACTTTTTCTTTGCAAGGAGTCCATTTTGGGGGGTGGGGGTGGGAGGAAGGAAGTGCCCCACAGTCTCCAACTTCCTGTTCCTGTCCACCAGGCTCCTCCCAGTGCTTTCTTCATGTGCTGGTCACTTTGATTTGGATCTTGACCTGGAAGGATTACTTTTGTGGATGCTGCTGGATATTTGCAAAACTGAAAGCACTCAGCAGGTGCAAAAGTTCAATCTTATCATTAGTAACCATTCCCTGTAGTGCTTCCTGAGGGGCCCCTTCAGAGTTCATTTGCCTAATTGCAACTATTCTATGACCCTGCTCTGACCCTCACAGCAGGCTCAGAGAATAGCTCCAAGTATACAACAAAGGTCCTGTTAAAAAAATTACACTGCAACAGAAAGCAATTACAGACAAAACTGAAAGCACTCAGCAGGTGCAAAAGTTCAATCTTATCATTAGTAACCATTCCCTGTAGTGCTTCCTGAGGGGCCCCTTCAGAGTTCAGCAAATTACAGATAAGGAAGCAGGTGCCAGCCAGACTGGAAGTTTAAATTCAGTAACACATTAATCATTCCCAAATTAATTCATGTCAGTTGAAGCAGGGCAGGTGTGCTTGCTTTTTTTCACCCCCATAATCTACAGTGATAAACCAACCAGAGGGTGGCAGTGATGTACCAGAGGGTGGCATGGGTGTACCAGAGGGTGGCAGTGGTGAAACAGAGGGTGCTGTGAACCTGTGATGATGAACCAGATGTAGAAACAACATAGTCGCGGCCGTTGCGAGCCGACAAGTAAGTTCGCAATTGCGAACTGGTACAGAACCCTCGCGAACTGGCAGAAATCCTTGCGAACACAAAAAAAAAAAATCCGCGATTTTGCGGATTGCGAATCCGTAAATACGCAAGTTCGCGGATTGCCAATTCGTAAAATCCGCCCATGCTTAGTCCAGGAGGATGAGTATCACGGATCCCCCATCATCAAGGGTTTGTCTTATTGAATCCGTGACCACCACTATGGCGGTCTCGGTACTAAAACCCGGCTGTTGCAGGCAAGACACAGGCTCTCTCCTAAGTTTTTATTTGTATTTTATAACACAAGCGCCCAACTCATTTGCAATGCAATAGGGCTCGCATTTGCGAGAGTTTAAGCTATTGCCATTATAAATGACAATGCCTTTTATTTATCTGTTTTAAAAACAAGACATAAATAAAAGGCATTGTCATTTACAATGCCAATAGCTCAAACTTTCGTAAATGCGAGACCTATTGCATTGCAAATGCTTGTTTTTGTTGTGCCCTAGCTGATTGTAAAAATATTCTACTGTCTTGTTTCCCAGACGGTAACATGATGGTTCATGCATGCAGTACCTTTTGTTGGTTTCAGGTGGTGGTCTGCACTGTCTAATCTTTTGCTGCCACCTAGTGGAATTTGGGAGAAACTGATATCTGTATAGAAATTCACTTGCTCCACACAGGAGGGTGATTCCGCCTCTTTCAAGTCATCAGCCTGACAGTGAGAGGACGCAGGTGGTAACGCCAGGTACAGACAGATGTGTTCCTACCTATGAAAGAGGAGCCTCTGATGGCGACTTCCGGAGTGGAGCGAATCTGAAGACAATTCGATGAAAATAGGATCTCATCTCTTGCTGAAACTAAGCACTAAGTCTCACAACTATCTAACCCTTGAAGGTGCAAACTCGGTCTCAGCGTTCACTGAAGCATCAGGTGGTGCTGCAGGAGACTAACAGGTCTAAAACGCCTTCTGCAGCTCCACGTGTCTCGCTTTCAGCTGCCTTATTAACAACAAGCATTTGCAAAGCCAGTGTCACCTTTTTCGACCCATTGGCTTTGCCAATGTTTTTTTAAGCAGAGTGATCTGTTGTGACGTCATGCAGCTGTATCATTCAATACGTGCACTCATACGTGATGATACATGCGTCTCCATGCACGCACACATGCGTCAATGATGCAGTCAGCATTGGCAGAACCCACAGCATGTGATGCACTTCTTTAACGCAGGCCGCATCACAGTGGTGGTGTAAACGCCCCACCGAAATTCCACAAACCCCTAGGTGGGCTCGAGAAGAGGGTGTGACAAGGAAGTCTTCCTTTATCTGTCTCAAGGCACGTCTAACGGCAGCTACCCCCTCTCTTCTGGTAAATAAGGTACTTTTAGCATGCAGGTTTTCCAATGAGTGTTAATGTTAGCCCATTAGCAACAAATGCCTGCATTTGCGTCTGAAAGGCTGCCTCTGCCATCTCACCCACTGGGCTGTTTAACGCGTGACTGTCTACAACAAAAAAAACAATCACTTGCAATGCGATAGGTCTCACATTTGTGAGAGTTTGAGCTGTTGGCATTGTAAATGACAATGCCGTTTGTATGTTTTGAAAACCTGCAACCAGTGCATAAACACACACTTTGTACTTACAGTCGTTGCTTACGAGAAGAAAGGCTAGCAGTAACTGGCATGGGCGTCCGCAGGTGGAGGCAAGGAGGGGCACTTGCCCCCCCCCGATCACCTCGGCTCTCGTCCGTTGGGGCTGTGTGTGAGGGCCAGACCCGACAGAGGGAAGGAGCGCCCATGAAGGGGCCTACTCAGAGCTCCAGCCAGCTACTGCCCTGGTACTGAGAGGCGAACGCTTCCTCCTCAGGGGGCAGGAGGCCAGGAAGGTGTGTGCTCTGAGTTCCTACCACAGTCCTGAAATAGAGGGTCTGGAGGGGGGTGGGGGTTGGGTAAGGGGAAGAACACGCCATTGGCACCAGGGCGCCATTGGCACCAGGGTCATAGCAAAGGCCTCCGCAGTGCGGGGGGGCGCCTGAGCTCCAGTGAGCCCCATCAGCACAGTCCCCAGGCCTGTGAGATCCTGAGTGAGCCCGGAGGTGGACCCTCAATGTGCTTTGCACGGCAGGGTGGTCCCCTCAACTTTCGTGACGCCACTGGCTGAGTGCCTTTCGCCATCTAAGAAAGCGACAGCCCCCTTTGTGCCAAGCAAAACTTCCAGAAGTGTACCAGGATGGTTACCCATCAATGAATATATATGTTCCCCTTACTCGTTGGTAACCCTGATCGACTATTGGAATGTCCAAAATGGGATCTCCGGGGCTGGTTGCACTTCTTCTGACATATAGGACTTGATTCTTGTGGCTTCCCACTGCCCCCATTTCTTGACCCTCACCTAACACCTTCCTGGGGAAACATCCTTTACAACGCAACTTTTACCACGCAGTGCTTTTATATCGCAACTTTTACAATGCAAACCATTACAACGCATTGCGCTGGGGGGCGCTCTAGGATAGGGAATAGATTTAATTTACTATCCAACACCTTCCCTAGTGTCCATGGGGACTGGAGTTGGAATAGTAAATTAAACTATTCACTATCCAGCACCCCAAAGCGCTATGCGTTGTAACAGCATGCGTTGTAAAAACTGCGATGTAAAAGCATGCGATGTAAAAGCATGCGTTGTAATGTCATACATCCACCTCTCTGTGATGCATGAGCCTGTCTCCCATCCACCTGCATGCGTCTAGGCTCCCGTCCTGATGCCTCCTCTAAGCTCCCACCCACCTGCCTCTAACCTGCTATCCTCCTGCCTGTCTCCCATTGTCCTGCCTCTTCTAACATCCCACCCACCTGCCTGTCTCCATCCACCCTTTTACTATTTCTACACCACTCTTGACTCTGATGACCAATCCGCTGTTATTTAGTTTTTATTTATTTTATTTATGTAAATGTGCGCTGCATACACACGACTGTGCATGGACTGTTTGTTAGGTGCGATGCTCTATTGCCTCAGCCTCTATGTATAAGATTATTGGTATGTTATAGGGAATTTATTGAGCGCACGTACGCCAAAGGTCTCTTGGCGCTGAATTGGAAACTACCCCAGAGCAGTCTCTGTGGCTGTTTGCACACACCCGGATAGACATGCGGGCACACGGTGTACATATTACACAAAATATCTATAGATGAAGAATACTTGTGGAGCTCAGCAGTGCCATCGAGGTAGCCTGTCTGTCACGTGGACAGGAATGACCTAGGAAGTGCAGAGAGCTTGGAAAATAGCAAGAGGGGCATTCAGAGCTACACGGCTCCACCTGCGCCCCAGTGTTTCTGATGCCCCACCTGGAAAACATCATGTGGGAGGATGGTGATGATGTTAACATTCCCCCGCCTGGAAAAATTTCTGCGGGCGCCCATGGTAACTGGCCTATTTTACTGCCAGCCTTGCTTCTCCTAAGCAAGGACTTTAACCCCTTGCGTAATTCCACCGTGGTGCTAGGGGGCAGGGGGGGCCGCGCGGCGCCGCCATGCTCGTGACGGAACCATTCCGTCACGAGCCGCGGTGGTGCTGTGCTTGTGATGGAATGGTTCCTTCACGGCCCCACCCGCTCAATAGAACGCGCCACGCAGGCGCAAAATCAGCGCCGTGCAGGTGCAAAATCAGCGCCGCGCAGGCACGGCGGCGGGGCCGTGACGGAACCATTCCGTCACCAGCACAGCCCCACCGTGGCTCGTGACGGAATGGTTCCGTCGCGGCCCGGCCGCCGCGCCTGCGCGGCGCGTTCTATTGAGCGGGTGGGGCCGTGACGGAACCATTCCATCACAGGCACAGCGTCACCGCGGCTCGTGACGGAATGGTTCCGTCACGAGCATGGCGGCGCCGTGCGGCCCCCCCTGCCCCCTAGCGCCGCGGCGGAATTACCGCCGCGGCCAAGGGGTTAAATAAAAAGTGCATGTTTACGCACCACTTGCAGGGTTTCAAAACACGTAAATAAAAGGCATTGTCATTTACAGCGCCAATAGCTCAAACTCTCGCAAATGCGAGACCGATCGCATTGCAAAAGATTGTTGTAGTTTTGGGGGCATGAAATTGTCCGGATTTTCACACTTTTGTGATGATTAGTTGTGTTGGTACTGTCAATTGCAGCATGGCAAGGGCAATGGGTGGTGAAGGCTGTAGTGGCCTCCCTACGAGAGCCCTGGCACTTACATTTGTAAACAAATTAAGCACTGAAAGGACACAGGGCATTCTATCAAACAGGCCTCAGCTTCATCACAGACACCTCCCGTGCATAAACTAGTGAGGACTGAAGATCTAACCCAGACAGATGGAATTAAAGGGCCCTCACTGTCTGCAGCTCCCCACACTTGGCATTGAAGTGTTGAGCATCAATACATTTTCCAACTCGTTTTTATTAAGAGTTCAATGTATGAGCCTGCTTTGACCATCAGCAGCACAAAGGTGCCACCTAGTGGTATATAGAGGTATTACAAAACTCTGAAAAATAAAACACATTACACGAGGGGCCAGGTCACAAAAAAGTCGTACATTTACACCTGTGCATGTATGTAATCCAAAACGGAAGCGTTAAATGTACGACTTGGTGGAATTAAGAAACGCCCGTAGCAATACCCTGGATAGATGAGGCCCGCACAGAGGAGAGCAAGCCGCCAAACTCAGAGAGAGAGCGAAGCAATGGTGTGTCATCGCCCAAGGAACACAGGCACGAGCCGCCAAAGTCCTATTTTATCATTTATACATATTTTCATTTTTTGCTGTACATTGAAACGCGCAAGTTTAGCGTACAGACGAAAATGCACTCTTTTTATTTGGATCTCTGTTCATTAAACAGTACTTTCAAGAAGTAAGCGAGGGCAGTGTTCGGCTCATCCGAATCGAAAAGTACCAGAAATCTACGGTCTAGTACGGCTCACTTGTTATCCGCACCCCGTTTCAACAGAACTAGACGTGGTGGTGCCTCGTTGCAGGGGGGGCCTTAGGCATGTGCAAGCTGTGCACCTGCACAGGGCCACCAAACCCCAGGGGCCGCCACGCCAATATATGTCCTTAATATAATAATCCTCTGAGGATGGATACATATTTGCGTGGCAGCCCCTGGCAGGGATTTGGCGGCCTCCGGCTCTGTTCCACTTCCAAACACCCTGACCCCGCTCTTCACTTGCCTCCGTGCTACGCCCGGACCCCCTCTTCCGGGGCCCCCTACCTACGCTCCCTGCCCGGGGCCGCCTAGAGCTGCCTCTTCTCGTTGCTAGTGTGCGCAGCCATAATATGCAACCCACCGCCCAATACAGCAAAGAAGCATTGACAATGAATCTGCCTTTCGCAATTCCCTAAAGACCCATCCTTCCAGTCAATAATACCCACTGCCCTCCTCCACACGTCACTCATGTTGCAGCGCCGGGACACTCTAATTGAGTAGCTGTCGCGCTAATCAAATAATGTCATTCATTCATTCATCCTTCTGTTGAGCCCTAAAGAGTCACACCTTTGGCTCACCCACCCAGGCCAGGCTCCAGGAATTTTTATTTGGGTGGGCCAAGGGTGCGTTTGGGTGGGCCACTGCGGACTCGATTTATCGCATATATGTCTGGGCAAAGCCTGCGTCAGGGCCCTCCGTGTGTTTTTTCCATGTAAGGTTCCTTTGATGGGAAGAGAAGGTTTCTGAGGTGGGAGTATCAGGCAAGTGACACTTCTCGGGCTCCCTCTGTGCATGCCTTCAGGGAGAATCCCTCTTCATTACTACCTCCACCTGACCCCGGACTCTGCAGCGCACTCCCTTATAGACTTGATTATCCACTACTCCTCTCCAGTGCACCTTATCTCACAGATGACCTTGGGCCCCAGCCCCATATCAGGCACCATCGGGCTCCACTTTCATTTTTCCCGGTAAAAACATTAGTAAAATCAACTTCAAACTTAAAACATTGAAAATAGCAGTAAATATAAATAGCACACATTTTTAAAGTATGTTCCACAGTAGCCCTTATGACCCAACTGCTAATTAAATGAACAAAAACAGAAAGGCCATGACAGGGCCGGCTTTAGCGCTGAGGCGAAAGTCTTTTTTGGCGCCACACCAATAACCTCTTTCGCCGTAAATACCTTTACTACCACCCTCCCCCAGTGCCCCTTATCTCTCCCTAGCTCCCTCCTCCACCCCATGACCTCTTTCTCGGATTCCCTCACTGCCACCCTCCACCAGTGCCCCTCATCGCTCCATAGCCCCTCCCACTACCTCCTCCTCGGATTCCCTCACTGCCACCCGCCACCAGTGTCCCTCATCTTTACGTAGCCCTTCTCTCATATGCATTTCATTTGTTGTATAGCACTACTCATATCAGTGTAGTGTGTGTCAGTACTTTACACCACGCACACATTATAAGGAGACAATGAATCATACAAGTATTTAAAGCAATCTACAGGGAATGTCACATAAACCAATGAGGATTACAAGGTGTAGGAATCACATGTCATCCATACTGGTGGGCAGTATATTTTAAGAGGGTTTGGTCTGTGGAAACACAACCTTAGGATTTAACCCCTTCACTGCAGCGGCTATTCCGCCGCAGTGCTAAGGGGGCGGGGCGGCCGTGCGGCGGCCGCATGCTGGTGACAGAACCGCTCCGTCACCAGCGTCGGTTGAGCTATGCTGGTGACGGAGCGGTTCCGTCATGGCCTGCCCTGCTCAATAGAACCCTCAGCGCAGGCGCGGAATTCGCGCCGCGCATGAGCGTTCTATCGAGCGGGGCGGGCCATGACGGAACCGCTCCGTCATCAGCACAGCGCACCCGCAGCTGATGACGGAGCGGTTCCGTCATCAGCGTGCAAGGGGTTAAAGAGTATTCCATGGGGGGTCAGCTTTACTGATAAAAATGTATATCTGCCCCAAAACACTAATTTTAGCAACATTAGAATAATGAAAGACAAAGAAAGTTTTAACTATATCACAAAACAAAAAAAGCGAAGTTCTAACTATACCATTCATGTTTGTATGTAGCCCTTTGGTGACAGTTCGTTGGTCGCTGTCCTGTGTTAGGGTTGTATTCTGAACTGCAAGTAACACAAGGATCTCTGTGACAAAGGCAGTAACCCACTGAGCTTCCATATAAAATACAGTTCATCTGCATTAAAAAACTACTAACAGACAAATGCTTGCTCTCCAGCAGGATCATTAATCACCAGCGTTATTTGGGCATTTTGTATTGTCTTATTGTTGTCCTGCATCAGCTATGTAAATGATAAAAACTGTTCAAATGAAGCACACAAGAAGTATGTGTCCTGCTGGGCCTGTGCAGATTTAAAAAAGAAAAACAAATAGTAACATCCTCTTACCTACTACTCCATTAGTCAAATTTTGTGTCACAGCCTGATGTGATAAGCAGCCGCAGTGGTCAGGAAAGGTGACTAGGAATAAACAAACTTATGTTCTCCTGCACTGCATCGACAAAGAAATATCCACACAGCAGAACAGGAGGCAAAGGTGTCGCCTTCCGCCAGTGGAGATGAAGGGGTGAAAAAATAAACGAACCCTCGTTAACATGTGAATGGTCTTTTAAAGACCTGAGAAGTACTCGGGTGTGGCTGCGATAATCTCTAAAACTGTCTGTGTGTGTGTGTATTCGCCCGGGAAGCTGTCTCAGCCCGTGCGCACACACACACTGACAGCCCTTTGCGCGCCTGCCTTCAAGCCCTCCCTGCGAGGGCCAAGGCTCCTGTTTGGGTGGGCCTGGCCCACCCGGCCCACCCGCTAGAACCGGGCCGGCACCCACCTATACTGATGTCCAGGCATACTACTAGGAAAGCCATGTGAAATCTGCCATTTCCCCAAAGTGCAGTTGTAAACCAGACTCAACTCTGCACAAGGGAAAGAAAGCTTGGGGTGCAATTGCACATTTTTTTTTTCTCCATTAGGAAAACATTCATTTTTTTCTGCGAAGAAGCCAATTCCCCTAAGTGCTCAGGAAGTTTGAGGTTGTTTTGTTCCCCTTCCCAACCTACAAAGTAGGATTCTCAAGCCCTTTGCTGGAGAAAACCTCAAACTATATCTGTGGGAGGGAAAGGATCGGACAGGACTGTCTGAATGCTCACAGACTCAGATGTGTAAGCACAATAATCAATCAAGTCGTACTTGTAAAGCGCGGCTTATCACCCGAGAGAGTCTCCAGGCACTGTGCTGCAGGTATCAGTTGAAGAATTCAAAAAGAACAATTGATGGACAGAATGCAGAACAATGTCATACATTCACCCCAGTACAGAGATCTGGGCCTAAATGCATCGTTTTTTTGCTCACCATGCCATTCCAGTTTGAACGGAGCCATATGCAAATCAGTCTTGACCGTGTGCCTAATGGGAACAGTCGAGCCCGAACTGCCAGACCAGCTCCTCCCTGGACTGGAACCAAGCATCCTTGGACCGGTTTCGGGTTTCACCCCTCATCAGGATAGGTTGACTCCAGTGTCATGGAGAGCATGGGACCCACGTCTGGGCATACCCGTCCCTCTCGGGGTGACAAATGAAAAATGATAATTTATAATTAAACCCAGATCCTTGTGACTGGGGTGAATGTTTGCATTGTCCAGCATTCCGTCCATCAGTTGTTTCTTTTGCATATGTCACCCTACGTTGCAGGGTATGCCTAGACGTTGGTCCCGTGCTCACTACACCACTGGATTCAAGCTAGTCTGGCTGATGAAGGGTGATGCCCTGAAACCGCTCCCAGGATCCTTGTTTCTGCTCCAGGAAGGACTTGGCTTGGCTGTTCGGGCCGGAATGTTCCCACAAGGAACAGTGTCAAGACAGATTTGCATATGGCTGGGACCAAACTGGGGTGGTGTGGTGAGCAAAAGAATGAGGGATGAAACCCAGATCCTTGTGACTGGGGTGAATGTTTGCATTGTTCAGTATTCCGTCCATCAGTTGTTTCTTTTGCAGGTATCAGTTGAAGAGCCAGGTCTTGAGTCCCTTCCGGAAGAAGGTCAGGTCACCGCCATGGAGGCCCGCCTGAAAGACACTGCCCCTAAACCTGCACCATGCCCACCAGACACTTATGCTGAGGGAACTCTTGCGGACTAATGGACCTTCTCAACGGACCACGGCCGCTGGGACATCTATGAAACAGCCCCTTCCATTGGTCTGCGTTATCAGTTGGTTAGAGTTTATGTTTTGGATTTGTTTCCAGGGTGCGGGCGCTTATAATGACGGGTGTACAGCATGGAACAGAAAATATGAAATATCCCTTTCAACCCCCTAGAAAGTTATTGCCTGGTTTAGAAAACGTTTGGCAGGCAGGTTAAGGCTCAAGTCACTGGAATCAAGCCTGGGAGAGGAAATGATACATATGTCGTTGCACAACAAAACAAATTGTAGAGAAAGCAGCATTGTAAAATCACAAAATAAAAACACTACGCCAAGGAGACGCGCGAGCGCATCAAACAAGATGGCCGCCGCCGCAGCTGCTCCGTAAATTTATCGGCCCGATTTCTTTCTAAAAGACGATTTTTGTGTCAAAATTCGAGCGCAATTGGGAGCGCTTGCCTCCTTACCCGATTTTTCGCTTCTGTGTCATTTTTTGGACGAATTTACATAGAGGAAGCCTTGTTTCCAGCCTCCTGGTTCCTGCTCCCAGCCTTTCTCTCAGGTACTGCCTGCTTTGTGTCATCAGGGGGAGGAGTGCTGTTTAGGAAAGGGCCTGGCTTGGGCCTAACCACGCCCACAGTCCATTATAGCTGCTGCACCATTGGTTTTGAAGAGTTTTTCACTGCTCTTCTCATATATTTGCCCATTTACTCTACATTGTTGGGTTAATTTTCACATCGGTGTATTATTGACCACAAATTGTGGAATATTTTTTTTTTACCTCAAAATGGATAATAAAAATCCAATTAACAACAAAAGGAAGCAGCAAGTCTCTCCTCCTCCAGTCAAGTCTGAGGTGGTGGAATCATCTGAACCTTCTCTTTCAATAATTTTGGAAGAAATCCAAGCTTTATGTATTACTACTGACACTATTGCCTCAGAAGTTAAAAGCGTGCGTAAAGATATGGCTTCTTTGTCAATGAAAATTTCTGACAATTCCATTAAAATACAAGATAATAAAAATATAGTGGACTCTTTCACACCTTTAGTAGCTAAAATACTTCCTATGCATGCTCACCTTTTGGATATGGAAAATAGGAATAGACAGTACAACCTTCGTATTTTTAATTTGCCTGAAGAAGTTGAGGGTTCTAATTGTCGTTTATATCTGGAATCTCTGCTTCCTGGGCTTCTAAATCTCAAGTTTCCAGAAAAATTTGAAGTGGATAAAGCCCATAGAATCCCTTCTCATCGTAACTCTCGGCATACTAAACCAAGGCAAATGATATTTAAAGTACTGCGTCATCACCATCTTGTCATGATAAGGAAAGCTGCAAGAGAAATTCCTTCATTAATGGTGAATGGTAATAACATTTTTATTCACCAGGACTTTGCAAAGGAAACGGTTGCTATACAAAAAGAGTTTTCTGCTTGTCGTCCACAGCTCAGAAGCCTTGGTTTTAAATGACTTTTTGATCCTTCTACAATGCGCATATGGAAAGATAACTTCTCCAAATCCTTTCAACTTCCTGAGGAATTGAGGCACTTTCTTGATCAGCAAGTTCCACCTGCAATGGATACTCATGACCCTAACACTTGACTCCTTCTTGTCGGAAGTTAAATGACACATATTTGATTAATCTTATATTTGCGGGCTTCAGCGGTTCTGGCCATGCTTGTGGAACGTGTGGGCGTTTCTATGTTTCTATTTATGTATTTTGTTTGTCTTTCCCTATTTTCTTTTTCTCCTCTTCTGTTCCTACCTATAGAGTTACTATTCTACTCTGTATTTCAGTTATGCTTTTCTTCATCTCTTCTTGTTTCTATATTTTTTTCTCTTTCTCCTTTTTTCTTATTTATAATGGCTACTGTTCACAATATTAAAATTGTTTCTCTTAATGTTAAAGGTTTGCGACACCCAGTTAAACGTACAACATTTTTGGATTACTTAGGTAGTTGTAAAGCTGATATTTGTTTTGTTCAGGAAACTCATATTGATGATAACATATTACAGTATATGAATAAAAAGTGGGTTGACACTATTGTATCTTCTCCTGCTAATGGAAAGAAAAATGGGGTTGCTATTTTCTTTGCGAAAAGGTTACATGTCAAGTTTTAAATACAATTTCAGATTCTGAGGGTAGGTATATAATAGCCAAAATTAAAATTCATGATTCTACTTTATTTTTACTTAATATTTATGGCCCTACGGCAGATGATCCCACTTTCTGGTCTACTATTACTACTGAAGTTTTAAAGTTAGGAAATGTTCCAATGATTGTTGGGGGTGATTTTAATGTTATTGCTGACCCACTATTGGATAGGCTTTCTACAACTAGATTTCGTCCCCCTAAAGTGTTTCATGCCTTTAAATCCTTTATTCAAACTACCAAATTAGCTGATATTTGGCGGCTGCATTTCCCTACTGAAAAGTGTTTTACCCTTTTCTCCAACCCCCCATAATTCACATTCTAAGATTGACTATTTTTTAACATCCCCATCTCTTATTCAAGCTACAACTACTCCGGTCATTGGTAATATTGATATATAAGATCACGCTTTAATTTCCTTCGTTCTAAATATTTCCTCCACTTTCACTAAACAAACCAGATGGCGTATGAATACTGGTATTGCCCTCAATGAACGTAATAAACCTACATTATTACAAGCTATTCAGGACTATTTTTTGTTCAATCCAGAAAACTCTACTTCTATAGTTAATAGATGGGACGCATTCAAAGCTTATATTAGAGGTTCTACAATCTCTATTATGGCTCATGAGAATAAACTGTTTAACTCTAATATTAAAACCCTAGAGAAACAAATAGCAAAATTCGAACGACTATTTATTTCATCTAACGATCCCCAATACAAAATTAAACAACAAAAACTCCGATATGAATTTAATTTTATCCTTAGTAATAGAGCTGGAGTTCAACTTGCTAAATCAAATGCTAAATTAAGGTTCAATGCCAACAAATCGGGGAAACTACTTGCTAATTACTTGCGTATTAAAAGAGATAAAACACAGATTACCTCTATTCGTAGTCCCCAAGGCAAGATTACATTATCCCACAATGATATTGTTAAAGAATTTCTAGATTTTTATTCAAACCTCTATAACAAACCGGATCTTTGTGATAGTTCATTAATTGATGCCTTTTTAAATAATTGTGATTTACCCCAAGTTTCTCCTTCAGATAGACTTGGATTAGATATGCCTATTACTAATGAAGAAATTCTGAAAGCCATCAAATCACTTAAAAACATAAATCTCCTCTGAGGAGTGGATTGCCCATCCCCTCCCGCTTGATGGTATGATACTGGGGAGAGTCGGTGATGTGGATACACGGCCTACTACGGTCACTTGCACGGTGGATGCCTGGACTCGGGTTATGAAGACCTTGGGGCTAAAGCTACTTTACTCACCGGCGCTGCCACTTGTCTATCACCCTGCCTTGTCACTGCTGCAGGAAACGGGGTTTCAGACTATGTGTAAACGAAACAAGATACTCACATGGGGGGATCTGTTCCTTGAGGGCAATTTTCGTGCGAGGGAACAGTTCTTCCGAGAGGCAACTCCCTCTCCGTTAGATGTTTTTTATTACGTGCGGCTACGACAGGGGCTCCGTGCATTGCTACCTCAGTTCCCGAGTGAACCTGGAGTAGCTTTACCACTACACGCTATATTGGTGTCTGATGGTCGTCATTTGGTCTCGAAATTGTACAGCACCATTAGGGCGCAACGAGAGGTACCGGCCAGTCGCGCACGTGAACAGTGGACTTTTGAACTTGGCACCGACATCTCGGACGAGCAATGGGCCTATTGTTGTGGCGTGACAGCCAATATCTCTTCTAGCTGCCGACTGAAGATAATTCACTATAAATTTGTGCAAAGGTTTTACTATACCCCGGCTAAGAAACTCAGATTCCGCCTGGCGGAGGATGATAGATGTACTCGATGTCGGGCGGAAGGGGCTGACTTTCTTCATTTGGCTTGGGAGTGTAGTGCAATACGTGATTATTGGGCTCAGGTTCACGACGCCCTGCAGGTCATGACTGAGGAGGCGGTAACGTTCGATCCCATGGTGATGCTGCTGGGGTACACGAAGGAAGTGCCATCGACATATCGTAGATTTGCAGATGTGGCCTTACTGCTGGCAAAGCGGAGGATAGCCTGTAGGTGGGGAAGAGGCAGGGCGCCGAAATTTAAGGAATGGATGGACGATATGTTATATTGTCAGGATCAATATAATATATATGCTGAAATGATGCCTGTGAGGTGCAGGCCTAAGGATTTCTGGAGTCCGCTGCAGGTTTACTGGCTGACCAGGGCTGTGCAACAAGCTGACTCAGAAAGTGAGGGCCCTGGTGACCTGGGATGAGAGTGATCCTCCTGGCAGGCATTATGCTGCAATGATAGTCTGGCAAGTAAAATCACGGTATGCGCTGGGTAATCTATACTTCCGGGTTGGAGGGGTGATGAGCGCTGATGGAGGAACGCTGCAGGTGAAGTGAGCAGCTGTTGTGTGCTACGTTGAGATTACTATTTATCTTCCAGTGATGCCTGTTGACTGTTGCCGGATGTCGCTATCTACTGAAAATGTGCATTACGTATTGTACTATATTGGGAAGCTGCCAACTGTAATGTGCCTACTTTCTGTGCTCCGTGCTTTCATTGCGCAATGTTGCTTATCCTCAATGTAGACCGCTGTGTCTGATTGCGGTATATGCTGCTCGGGACGAGGAACAATGTTTTATAATATATGATGTTGGAATATGTATTTTACTCTTGTGCCAGATCTGAATGTACACCACTGACTGGTTTTGTCTTATGCTCAAATAAAAGTTTAAAAAAAATAAAATTAAAAAAAACATAAATCTCCTGGTCCTGATGGTATCCCTGCCGAATTTTATAAAGAATTCCAACCTCATTTTTTACCTTACTTATTTCAACTTTTTTCATATTTTGGTTCCTCTGGAACCATTTCAGGCTCTTTTGCTGATGCTTTAATTATTGTGCTCCCCAAGTCTGCTAAAGATCCTACTCTAGTTTTTAATTACCGTCCCATATCCTTAATAAATCAAGACAGTAAATTATATGCTAAAATCCTTGCCTCCAGATTAGCTCCTATACTCCATTCTATTGTCCATCCTGATCAATCAGGATTCATGAATTATAGATACTCCGCTAATAACACAAGAACACTCCTACATGTTATTGAACAAAGTTCTACTCTTCTTGTTCCCGCAGGAGTTATGGCTTTAGACACAGAAAAAGCCTTTGATAAAATTCATTGGCTATTTGTATTTAGAAATGTAGTATCCTTTAATTTTGGTCCCTCTTTTATTCATATGATTTCTGCCTTATATTATGCTCCCACTGCACGTTTATGTATCAATGGCCAAATTTCCACTCAATTTTCCCTATTTAGAGGTACACGACAAGGTTGTCCCCTTTCGCCACTTTTATTTTTGTTGGGAGTTGAACCTTTTCTTAATTATATATGTAATTGTGATGATATTCAAGGTATTACAATAAAAAATGTTACTATTAAAACTTTAGCTTATGCGGATGATGTGTTATTGCTTATTAGTAATCCAATTTCCTCTGTCCCGGCATTATTAAACATTATTGCCAAATATTCTATAGTCTCAGGATACAAACTTAATATTAGTAAAACAGAATTTTCCCCTCTAAATATGCTGTGTACCTCTGATTTGTTACCTGTGAATGATATTATTTGGCAACAAAATAAACTGAAATACCTAGGTATTTTATTTTCATCATCCTTACCTTCAACGTTAAAATGAAATAGTAATTTTATATTTGACTACATTAAAACTAAAACTGCTAGATGGTCTTCCCTTCATCTTACTTGGTGGGGAGAATGGAATCTATAAAAATGAATATTGCTCCTAAAATTGTTTATTCCCTTGCTATGATTCCTGTTGGAATTAGGTAGCCTGGCCTAGGGCAAGACTAACATCTAGAGGCACAGTGTAAAGGTTGCAGACCACCCAAAGGTAACTTCACGCAATAGCACTCAAAAAGAAAAACACTACACCAAAATTATATGAAAATACGTGCTGCTTTATGTAAAAATAATATTCTCTCTGTGGTCAAATTTCAGTAGCTCACATGTAAATAATTCAAAGCAGTTTAAATCACTTTCAGGGTCAACAATTACGCTTTTTAAATTATTGGCAGATTGTCACTTAATACATTTCGAGTTAACTTAGTAATAGCAAGCACTTCTAACCGGCTAGGCAATTCTCCAGATAGATTTAACATTACAATACATTTGTCATTTAGTCAATATTAACACTCTCAGGTCTATTAATGTAAGTTAAGCCTCAACAGTGCACTAGCTTAGACTCCAGAAACACTGTGTATGGGTATTATGCAATGTACTATAGGCGTCTCCCCCAGCACCAGAGTTCCCTCCTTCTTCTTACTGCATAAACTCTGAGGGTTCAAATATACCAACTTTTCATAGCAAGGATTACCCAAGAACTCAACTCCAGTAGCAGAAGGGGGGAGGGGGCAAACTGTCATAAGTGATCAAGAGCCCAGGGTGTTATAGCGACTTTATGCTCCTGGAACCCCCACTGGTAATCGGCTTCTTGAGTCAGCCAGTATTTTATTTAATAAGGCTTTTGTTTTCAGGCTCTCCTCCTCTTGTGCTTAATTAGGGTCAGTGGAAGGAAGAAGCTGAACGCGTAGGAGGCCTGACCAGCTCTCCCACGCTATCCCACACTCCTCCCTGCTTACTTGAAAAGGGGGGCCGGCAGACGGATCTTCCGCCCACCCCCTGTACCTTGGGACTGCTCCTCACACAGCCTCGATCTCTCCGCCTCTGGAGAGAACAGAACCGGAGCGCTGCACACAGCGCGTCAGCCGCTTGCCAGGCTGCTCCTCACAACCGGATCTGTCCCTCGGCGCGCAGGTCACTTACAAACACTCGCCGAAGCCGCCTCCTCACAACCGGATCTGTCCCTCGGCGCGCAGGTCACTTACAAACACTCGCCGAAGCCGCCTCCTCAGCAAAAGGTGACGACGTCGATTTCCACACCCCCGGCCTCCACTGCGCATGCGCGGGGGAAAAGCGACTCCGCTCCGGGCCTGCTCAATGCTCGGCCCTCTCTCTCACCACAGTCCTGCAATTTCACTGGGGGATTAGCGCGCTGGCGCCGGGAAGGAGCACTGCGCTCTTACTTATCTCAGGATTCACTGGACACTGACCCACAGCGCGACAGGTGCCCCCGGGGTCCCGTTCTCGGCGCTGGCCTCACAAGGTTGCCCAGGCTCAAGGGAATCCTCCACCAGGCTCCAACCACTGGTCCATTAACACAGGGTCAGCTCCTTGCCAGTTCTGTCCCAGGTAAGAGGTGCCCAGCGCCACCCAGGACAACAGTTATCTTCTTGTTTCCACTGCTGGGCAGAGGACTGCGCTCCACTGCGCTGCAGTCTCCTTACCCTACCTACACCCTACTATTTTGAAGTTAGGGGTCAGTCAGGCGCCCAGGGTCTCCCTCAACTTTCCCAGCGGGGACAGGACAAGGAACCCACAGGAGGAATAGAGAAGTGGAATTATTAGGCTGCTTCCCAGTCCAGGAGTTCAACCCTTACACTAGTCTCCTCCCACCTGCCAGGATAGCCTGTCCTCCAGCTGACTCTCACAGGTAGACAAAATGGCTGCCCCGCATTCCGCCTTATATAGGCTGCCCTTCAGTGGTCCAGAATGGACCAGAAGGTTCTAGAATGCCCTATGTTGGTCTATAGCCAGGTTCTGTTGGTGACAGTTGGGGCAGTTGGTGGCCACCATTTTAGGTGGTGCCAACTTTCCTGTCAGAACAGGCCTCTGAACCTGAGGTAAAAAACTATGAGGGGGAGAGGGAACACCTATCCCCCTGGCCAACACCTATAAAAATCCAGTAGACACAAAAATTAATAAGGGTATGAGGGGCAAAAAGGGGACAAAATAAATAAAAATTAGGAGGGACTTCGCCAAAAAGTCAGACAGGTCTAACACGCGTCCCCCCCAGCTGAAAGTGGGGAGAACTACCCAACCCCTTGGGAGTCCTCATCACTAAGGCGGAAATACCTGGAGAGACCGTCTGCATTGGCGTGGTCCACTCCAGGCCGATGTTCCACCCGGAAGTCCATTCCCTGTAGGGAGATGGACCACCTCAACAGCTTGGGATTTTCCCCCTTCATTTGCATCAGCCAACGAAGGGGGCGGTGGTCAGTCTGAACCAGGAAGTGCGAGCCAAAGAGGTATGGCCGCAGCTTCTTCAGAGCCCACACCACCGCAAAAGCTTCCCTCTCAATGGCACTCCACTTCTGTTCCCGGGGAAGCAGTCTCCTGGATAAGAAGACTATAGGTTGATCCAGGCCCTCTTCATTTAGTTGCGATAACACTGCCCCAATGCCATGTTCGGATGCATCTGTTTGAACAATGAACTCCTTGGAGAAATCGGGAGCCTTCAGGACCGGTGCTTCGCACATTGCCTGCTTCAACTTTTCAAAGGCTTGCTGACAAGCCTTTGTCCATACTACCCGTCGAGGTTGTTTCCTAGAGGTGAGCTCTGTGAGGGGCGCTACAATAGTGCCATACCCCTTCACAAAGCGACGGTAGTAACCTGTGAGGCCCAGAAAAGCCCGGACCTCAGTTTGTGTCTTGGGGGGTTCCCAGGCCATGATTGCCTCAATTTTTGCCTGCAGGGGCTGCACTGACCCCCTACCCACCAAGTGTCCAAGGTACACAACCGACCCCTGCCCAATCTGGCATTTGCTGGCTTTGATGGTCAATCCAGCTTGTTTCAGCGCCTGGAGAACTGCTTGCAAATGTTGCAAGTGGTCCTCCCAACTGCTACTGAAGACAGCAATGTCATCCAGGTAAGCAGCCGAGAATCCCTCCATTCCAGAGAGGACCTGGTTCACCAGTCGCTGAAATGTGGCAGGAGCGTTCTTGAGACCAAAGGGCATCACGCAGAACTGGAAGTGTCCCTCGGGCGTGGAAAAGGCTGACCTTTCCCTTGCTCCATCTGTCAAGGAGATCTGCCAGTACCCTGAAGTGAGGTCAAAGGTACTGAGGTATTGGGCAGCTCCTAGCCGGTCAATTAACTCATCCGCCCTGGGGATGGGATGAGCATCAGTTTTGGTAACTGAGTTCAGTCCTCGGTAATCCACACAGAACCTCAGTTCTGGTGTGGTGCCCGGTGGGGCAGCTTTTGGGACTAGCACCACCGGACTGGACCAAGGGCTGCTGGACGGTTCTATCACCCCTAGCTCCAACATCTTGGCAACTTCGCCATGGATGCTAGCCTTCACCTTGTCCGACAGCCTATAGGTCTTGGATTTCACTGGGGGGCTGTCTCCTGTGTCCACATCATGGGTACACAGGTGGGTTCTGCCTGGGACAAGGGAAAACAGTGAAGAGTACTGCCCCAATACCTGTCGGCAGTCCTCTCGTTGCTCAGGAGTGAGAGACGGGGAGAGAATCACTCCCTCCACCGACCCATCCTTCTCTTGACATGAAAAGAGGTCTGGGAGAGGCTCGCTTTCTGCTTCCTCAGCACCATCAGTCACCAACATCAGGATGACCTCTGGCCTCTCATGGTGGGGTTTGAGGCGATTGGCATGCAGCACCCGTAGGGGCTGCCTCGGGGTCTTAAGATCCACCAAGTAAGTGGCCTTACCCTTTTTCTCCAACACCTCAAAGGGGCCTGTCCAACGATCCTGAAGGGCACTTAGCTCTCCAGGTTCCATCACCCAGACTTTCTGGCCAGGCTCCAACTCCACCGGGTGAGCATTCTGATCGTACCATTCCTTCATGACTGCCTGACTGGCCTCCAAGTTGTCAGCAGCCTGCTTCCACAACTTGGCCATCTGGCTTCTGAAGGCCAACATGTAGCTCACCACATCCTGGGGAGGTTTTCTGGGAGACTTCTCCCATCCTTCCTTCACCAGGCTGAGAGGCCCACGCACTGGATGCCCATACAACAATTCAAATGGGCTGAAGCCCACTCCTTTCTGTGGCACCTCTCTGTAGGAGAACAGTAAGCAAGGTAGGAGGATGTCCCACTTCCTCCGTAAACTCTCTGGCAGACTTCTTATCATGCCCTTCAGGGTCTTATTGAACCTCTCAACCAGTCCATTGGACTGGGGGTGATAAGGAGTGGTGAACCGGTAGGTCACCCCACACTCCTTCCACATAGTCCGCATGTAAGCAGACAGGAAGTTAGTCCCCCTGTCAGACACAACCTCCTTTGGGAATCCTACCCTAGTAAAGATTCCCATCAGGGCCCTAGCCACCACAGGTGCAGTAACAGTCCTCAGAGGGATGGCCTCTGGGTACCGTGTGGCATGATCCACCAGAACCAGGATGAACCTGTGACCAGCTGTTGTTGGTGGATCCAATGGCCCTACAATGTCGATGCCCACCCTTTCAAAGGGGGTGCTAACGACAGGAAGTGGTTCCAGGGGAGCCTTTAGCTTCACCCCTGTCTTCCCACTGGCCTGGCAGGATACACATGTCCTACAGTATGTGTTGGACGCCGCTTTCATCTGAGGCCAGTAAAAGTGGAGAACAAGCCGTGCAAAGGTCTTGTCCTGGCCTAAGTGTCCTGCCAGTGGTATCGCATGAGCCAATTCCAGCAGAAAGGCTCGGTATTGCTGCGGGACCACCAAGGCCCTTGATGAGCCAGGTAGAGGAACCTTAGGTTCACTGTAGAGGAGGCCATCCTCCCAGTAAATATGGTGGTGTCCCGTAGCATCACCTGCTGCCTGGGCTTCAGCCTGACGCCTCAGTCCCTCAAGGGTAGGGCACTCCCTCTGCCCCCTACAGAATTCCTCTCTGGTAGGGCCTCCCTCCACATGCCATTCAGCAGGGATGGGCAAATCCTCCAGAGAGTCTACTTCCCCCTCCACGGACTCCTGGCCTACCATTGCAGGTGGCCGATCTGTCACATGGGGCGTGGAAGCAGGAGCAGGCTGTCCCTGTCTCCGTTTCTGACCCTTTTTAGCAGCGGGTTGGGCCATTGTTCCAGGCTCCAACCCAGGCGAACTCCCTCTCCGGGCAGTCGCAGACCTTGTGCTGACACAGGCCCAGTTAGGTGTACCCAGCATCGCAGAATGCGTCCGGTATTCCACCTCTCTCCAAGTGTTGTGTTCCATGTCATTCCCCAACAGACAATCGACTGGCACGGCAGGGCTTACGGCAACTCGAAGTGAACCTGCAACCCCCTCCCACTCAAAGGGAACCTCAGCCACTGGATAGTGGCCCATTCTGCCGTCAGCCATCGCGGCGGGGTGGAGTACATTAGGAACAACCTGCTCTGGGGACACCAGCTGACTTCTCACCATAGTCATGCTGGCTCCTGTATCCCTCAGAGCCTCCCCTCTCTGGCCATTGATGGTAACCCATTGCCCATACTTTGTAGTATTTGGGGGCACCTGGATCTTTGGCACCATCTCCCGCTCTCCCAGGGACACTAAGGTGACACCCGCCCACTCACCCCCCTTATCTAAGGGCAACTCCTCCCCGAGCGCTACACTAGCTACTCCCGGTGACTTTCCTCCGGTGGGAGGGGGTGGTCTCTTTGGGCATCTGACATCTCCCTTATAATGTCCAACGCCACCGCATTCAAAACAGTGGGGAACCCTGGGCTGCTGGCTTTGGCCAGGATAAGGGTTCCGGGGCGGGTTTGCCCTAGGGGTGAAACCTGCTCCCTTCCCTTGGAAGTTATTTTGGGGACCTTTAGAGAACTCTTTCTTTTTCTCCCCCCCTTCCTTCTTCTGGGGGGCGCCCTGTCCGGCTTTTTGAGATTCCCCTCCAGTCCCCTTGGAGGACACCCGAGTACTTGTCCAGATGTCCGCCTCCTCTGCAAGCTTCCGGGGATTGGTCAGCTTGCTGTCTACCAGGTGTTGGCGCAGCTCGGGAAAACATTTCTCGAGGAGGTGTTCTTTCAAAAATAGATTGTACAGCCCCTCATAATCCTTTACCTCACTGCCCTTGACCCAACCCTCTAAGGCCTTTCTGGCATAATCAAGGAAGTCCACCCAGTTCTGAGTGCCCATCTTGTGACTCCCCCTAAACTTCTGTCGGTACCTCTCTGGGGTGAGCCCAAACTTCCTCAATAACGCCAACTTCATGGTGGGGTAGTTTGTCTGTTCCTCTGGATCCAGGGCCAGCAAGGTGTCCCGACCAGCAGGAGGCATGTACTTGTACAAACTACCCCCCCAGTGCTTCTCCTGCACTCCATGAACCTTCAAAGAAACCTCATAAGCGGCCAGCCACTTAGCTACATCATCCCCCTGACTGAAACTCGCTATCAGGTCCTTTGGGATATAGGGTTTGGTCTCCCTGGCTGACTCTTTTGGTTCGCTGCCACCATTCCTAACAGGAGAGGACCCCCGTTGCAGACTTTGGAGCTCCAGTTCCTTCAGTCTAAACTCGTGGACCATCCTCCTCTCCTCTTTCTCCTGCTCCAACTTAGCCAACTCCCACTTTAGCTGTCTGTTCTCTCTCCTATCGGTGAGCTCGGCTTCTGTTAGGCTTCTCCCAGAGATGCTACTGCCCTTACTGGAATAGGACATTGGTTTGGTGAGTAAGTTTTCCCCCTTATCGCGGAATAACTCTTCTACCTCCCCCAGCATGTCCTGGTCAACCTCTTCATCCTCCTCCTTTGTCTCTTGGTGTGCCTCCACCCAGGCCCTAAGGCTAGTCTGGAGCTCCCCCTTCCTGGCACCCTGTTTGAAAAAGACCCCCATTTGTTGGCAGAACATTCTCAATTGGGGCACGGAATAGACCTCCAGGTTTTCCACTGCAAACTCCATTGTGAGTCTGGCAAACCTGGACACACACCAGAAATTTCAGAGGGGTAAGGGTAACCTAAAACCAACTCCACCCACCACCAGGAATAAATTTAGAAAAAACAAAAGGACTAATTGGGAGGGCCGCAAGGAGAAAACTCCTGGTGTAGGTTAGGTGTATTACGTCAAATTACTAGTAAGTAGCTGCAACCAAGTCCGCAATCCCACCGCTAGGCACCAATATGTTGGAATTAGGTAGCCTGGCCTAGGGCAAGACTAACATCTAGAGGCACAGTGTAAAGGTTGCAGACCACCCAAAGGTAACTTCACGCAATAGCACTCAAAAAGAAAAACACTACACCAAAATTATATGAAAATACGTGCTGCTTTATGTAAAAATAATATTCTCTCTGTGGTCAAATTTCAGTAGCTCACATGTAAATAATTCAAAGCAGTTTAAATCACTTTCAGGGTCAACAATTACGCTTTTTAAATTATTGGCAGATTGTCACTTAATACATTTCGAGTTAACTTAGTAATAGCAAGCACTTCTAACCGGCTAGGCAATTCTCCAGATAGATTTAACATTACAATACATTTGTCATTTAGTCAATATTAACACTCTCAGGTCTATTAATGTAAGTTAAGCCTCAACAGTGCACTAGCTTAGACTCCAGAAACACTGTGTATGGGTATTATGCAATGTACTATAGGCGTCTCCCCCAGCACCAGAGTTCCCTCCTTCTTCTTACTGCATAAACTCTGAGGGTTCAAATATACCAACTTTTCATAGCAAGGATTACCCAAGAACTCAACTCCAGTAGCAGAAGGGGGGAGGGGGCAAACTGTCATAAGTGATCAAGAGCCCAGGGTGTTATAGCGACTTTATGCTCCTGGAACCCCCACTGGTAATCGGCTTCTTGAGTCAGCCAGTATTTTATTTAATAAGGCTTTTGTTTTCAGGCTCTCCTCCTCTTGTGCTTAATTAGGGTCAGTGGAAGGAAGAAGCTGAACGCGTAGGAGGCCTGACCAGCTCTCCCACGCTATCCCACACTCCTCCCTGCTTACTTGAAAAGGGGGGCCGGCAGACGGATCTTCCGCCCACCCCCTGTACCTTGGGACTGCTCCTCACACAGCCTCGATCTCTCCGCCTCTGGAGAGAACAGAACCGGAGCGCTGCACACAGCGCGTCAGCCGCTTGCCAGGCTGCTCCTCACAACCGGATCTGTCCCTCGGCGCGCAGGTCACTTACAAACACTCGCCGAAGCCGCCTCCTCACAACCGGATCTGTCCCTCGGCGCGCAGGTCACTTACAAACACTCGCCGAAGCCGCCTCCTCAGCAAAAGGTGACGACGTCGATTTCCACACCCCCGGCCTCCACTGCGCATGCGCGGGGGAAAAGCGACTCCGCTCCGGGCCTGCTCAATGCTCGGCCCTCTCTCTCACCACAGTCCTGCAATTTCACTGGGGGATTAGCGCGCTGGCGCCGGGAAGGAGCACTGCGCTCTTACTTATCTCAGGATTCACTGGACACTGACCCACAGCGCGACAGGTGCCCCCGGGGTCCCGTTCTCGGCGCTGGCCTCACAAGGTTGCCCAGGCTCAAGGGAATCCTCCACCAGGCTCCAACCACTGGTCCATTAACACAGGGTCAGCTCCTTGCCAGTTCTGTCCCAGGTAAGAGGTGCCCAGCGCCACCCAGGACAACAGTTATCTTCTTGTTTCCACTGCTGGGCAGAGGACTGCGCTCCACTGCGCTGCAGTCTCCTTACCCTACCTACACCCTACTATTTTGAAGTTAGGGGTCAGTCAGGCGCCCAGGGTCTCCCTCAACTTTCCCAGCGGGGACAGGACAAGGAACCCACAGGAGGAATAGAGAAGTGGAATTATTAGGCTGCTTCCCAGTCCAGGAGTTCAACCCTTACACTAGTCTCCTCCCACCTGCCAGGATAGCCTGTCCTCCAGCTGACTCTCACAGGTAGACAAAATGGCTGCCCCGCATTCCGCCTTATATAGGCTGCCCTTCAGTGGTCCAGAATGGACCAGAAGGTTCTAGAATGCCCTATGTTGGTCTATAGCCAGGTTCTGTTGGTGACAGTTGGGGCAGTTGGTGGCCACCATTTTAGGTGGTGCCAACTTTCCTGTCAGAACAGGCCTCTGAACCTGAGGTAAAAAACTATGAGGGGGAGAGGGAACACCTATCCCCCTGGCCAACACCTATAAAAATCCAGTAGACACAAAAATTAATAAGGGTATGAGGGGCAAAAAGGGGACAAAATAAATAAAAATTAGGAGGGACTTCGCCAAAAAGTCAGACAGGTCTAACAATTCCCAATCAATTTCCACTGACGTTCTATAAAGAAATTGATAAATTGTTATCTAAATTTCTCTGGAATAGCAAACCTCCTCGAATTGCTTACAAAAAATTAAAAATACCTAAATGTCATGCAGGATTTGGCCTTCCTGATTTTTTTTCTTTATCATAAAGCATTTATATTAAAACAAAGCTCATTATGGTTTACTGCTTCCCCTGTAGTTAAACCTCCTATTTGGTTTGATATAGAAAAATCACTTGTGGATCCTTTTCCATTACCATCCTTGCTCACTATGTCTCATAAAGCTACTGTTGTACACCATTCGCCCATAATCAAATTTTCAAGATTGATATTCAATGACTTAGATTTAAATTTTGCTTCTCGTTTAAGTACTACAATGGATTTATCAATATGGCACAGTGCTATTATTAAATTGAATGGAAATATACATTTCTGGAATCCATGGATTAAAGCTGGCATATTCTATCTTTGTGATAATACTTTTATTCCTTTTGATAAATTACAATCGAAATTTAAGTTACCTACTACTGATTTGATTAAATATTAATTTTTATGTAACTCAATTTTAGACTCATTCCCTAATGGTGTTCCTTCTACGGTCACAACTGATTTGATAATTTATCTTAACGCTGTTTCTAAATCTTCAAACGCGGTTTCCATATTATACAACAAATTTGTTACCTCAATATGTTCCAATATCAATGTAATTTCTACATTTTGGAACACTGAGCTTTCCATTTCTATATCCAATGACTCTTGGAAAGTTATTTGGCTCAATAGTATTTCTGGTTGGTTGCCGGTGTCTCTTTATCAAACAACTGCATATATTTTGTTTAATCATTATGGACCCCCAATACGTTTGCATCGTGCTAAATTACTTCCTTCAAATTTCTTTTATGGCACTGTAAATTACATCCTGGGTCCTTACAGCATTAGTTATATGATTGTCCCATAATTATGAAATTTTGGTCTGAAGTTTGGGACATAATATTGAAAATATTACCTATTCAAGAGGCTTTTTCTTATAAATTGTTAATTTGTAAATCAGTTGTGCTTACACACCCTCTTACTGATTCTGAAGCAAAGTTGTTTAATTTCCTAATTTCTGATGCTCTAAAATCGATTACTTTTTGTTGGAAGGATGCTTCGTCTCTATCTGTTCATGCTTGCAGGTCATGGATTATCTTTACAAGAAGAGGTGCCCAACTATCACTACATGGAATTAATCATAATGTGCTTTCTTATCAATCTTTCTGGTTACCTATAGATTCGTATTTGTTGTTATAATAATAAGTTTCACAATTATTCTGTTTTAAATTTACAATCTGTATATACTCATTTTTGAATGTTAATAGTAACTCTACTTTTCATATAAAATGATTTAACATGCACTCTCCCTCTTTTCCCTCTGTCCTTTCTCCCTCCCATGAATTTCTTTTCCCCTTGATTGACTATTATTTTATCTTAATCTAATGATCTATTATAATTTAGTGATAAATTGTATTAATCAATTAATTAGATTTTATTACTATCTCATGTATTTATGTATTGTCTATTTATGTCACTTTTTGAAAATTCAATAAAATTATTCTGAACTAAGAAAAACACTACGCCAAACGATAACTATCCTCAAAGAAAGGGACAATTAAACCAATGACATGGAATGTCTGAGGCCTAAATAGTTACACGAAAAGGCAGAGTTCGAGCAACAATTCGACCCAGAAGTCACAGCATTATTCTCACAAGAGACTCACTAGTAACAAGCTGAGAAATTAGAGGGGACAGGAACGCGTTCTTGTCAAGCTCTCCTTATTCCAGAGGGAGGGGGCATGGAAGGAAAGTGTTGATCGACTTTAACTGAGTGGTATGGGGAAATGAAGACAGAAACCCACTGAGAAAAGATACAGGAACAGTAAAATCGAGACCATGAAAAGACATAATATAACGCCTTGATTTAGTTGACATTTAACAGGTCTGGTGGCATAGTGGACTAATGCGCCCACTGTAGGGGGCCAGTGTTTGACCTCATTACCGGCTGGTCCACTCAGCCTTTCATCCTTCTGAGGTCGATAAAATGAGTATCATTGAGTTGCGTAACAATAAACATTTGCTACTCAGTACTAGGATGCTCCTCTGGGTGAACGTGTGCTTTACAAAAACACGTCATGTTATATATAGAGATTGTGACATCCCACATCAAAGACCTACTCTTCGACTCTCTCCACCCCACAAACACAAACAGCAGAATAAACTATTTGTTTACATCCAGAGAACTAGTAAATGCCTGCCATGTAACTGCATACTTAGAATAACTTCAGATGCCTCCACATTAACAGTTCTATACTCAAGTGAGGGAGATGATCAACGATGCAGCTATGGAGGCTGTATGCAAACACGTTACCGGACCAACAGTTTAACCCCTTGCATGCTCGTGATAGAACCATTCTGTCACGAGCCACGGTGGTGCTGTGCTGGTGACGGAATGGTTCCGTCACGGCCTGGCCGCCGCGCCTGCACGGCGCTGATTTCCCGCCTGCGCTGAGGGTTCTATTAGGCGGGCGGGGCCGTGACGGAACCATTCTGTCACGAGCATGGTGGCGCCCGCGTGCCCCCCCCCCTTCCCCCTAGCGCCGCAGCGGAATTACCGCCGCGGCCAAGGGGTTAAGCAACACATGCGAGAAGAACTAACATTATTTAACACAAATCAATCGATCAGCGCCCTCCTGAGGAACGGAGTGGGATGCCCTGAAGGTAGTGATAAGAGGTCTACCAAGAAAATCACCACCCAGGAAAAAAGACATCAGAGTTGGTTTTGAAACTATAAACCTTTCCAAGCTTACAACAGATATGATGGAAGAACGGTAGCCCACTGGAAACAAAGAACTAAGGGAGGCCCTAAAGGGGATGCTTGGGGTCAGTACACACTGGGACCATGCATACGGGTTACATGTAGAACTATATAAAACAGTAGCTGCCACAATAATTAAAAAATATATTGCTTAAACTAAGCTCCCCGACTCTATGAGAGAGGCTTTATTGGCAGTAATCTCTAAACCTCAAAAGATCCTACAATATGCACATCATACAACCGACTCAATGCTGAATCTGGATATAAAAATATTTATTAAGGCACTAGCCAATCGGCTTCTAGAAGTCCTCCCATAGGTGGGCCACCAAGACCAGGTAAGCTTCAGGCCACATAGAAGCACTACCATCAATCTAAGAAGATGGGGACATACTCAACCCTTTGTAAAAATCGTTTTAATCAAGTTTTCGACAAAGACAAGAACAACCAAACAGTCAGCAAGGGGGCACAATGTACATATGTATGATATGAGACAATTTAACAATTGTCACGGATCACAGCATAGGATATGTCCCCTGCACAGTTCATAAAACAGGAGATTCACCAGTGCCTACGCAGCACCCCAGAGACTGCAGGACAACCAGCCATCGAACAAGTAACAGCCACAAACTATCAGGACAGCCTAGGAAATGTGTGTGTGTGCAGTGTCACACGAATACCAATTTACCTTAAAAAACAAAGACAAGAGGCGTTTGGCAAAACAGGAACAGTTGGTTTAATTGAACACTACGGCCGAGAGAAAAGCATATAGAAAAGGGTCTGAGAACTGACTCAAAGTACAATCATTTTGAATGTCTTTTTAAACATTTCTTGAAACATCATAAAACAATTCATAGATCCTGTTTTTGAGTGGAATGCGGGTTTTGTCATGGAGCCATAAATTACTCTCACCTGATGACCAATATAGGTGGGTCTCGACCTTGCCTGGACACAAGGAGGGCCAGTGGGTAAGGTGTCCAGATGTCCGGCATGGGGAGCATGTGATCACTGTGTGTGTAGTGTGTGCTGTGTCCTGATTGGCTGAGTGTTCCTAGCTTCATGTGGCATCTAACTTTTCTTTGTTTATATGTTTTTATTAAGGTTTTGCCAAACACAAGCCCCCGTGGAGGGGAAAAACATTACATTAATATCAATTGTCTACACATTTGGGGGGTGTACAGAAACGGATAAAATTACGAAATGGTGTTCTCCCATGATCATCAGTCTGGATCACAACTGGTCGTTCGGTCTCCTGGGGTCCATGTACTTCTACACAGGGGAGTATGGTGGGTGATAACAGGGTTTACAACATCCTGACCATGGGGTTGCATGTCAGTGTAAGTGACTGTACATGTTGTTCCCCTGTGAGGTATTGTAAGTGTGCATCCTTATGATGGCAATCAGCTAGGGAATATGCGCCGGTTTCGGAACTTCCGGCTAGTAACTAAAACCTTGGAACCGTAAGAGGGGTCTTTCCTGGTGTGACGAGATATGCTGGTCGTGTATGGCGGCTTGGACTAGATCATGTAGTTCTGTTCGCAAAGGGTATCATGTGCGGTGGGTTTAGGGCCGAAGCCCGACGGTGAGGGGGGAAGAAGAGGGCCCGCCGGGAGGAGAGGCCTCTCGGGCAGGGGGTCAGAGGGGGAGGTGGCCCGACAAGGGCGATGGGCCCCAGACTTCCGAGGGGCTATTGGTCAATTGGGTTCACTCAGCGCTTAGGGGGTTTGTGCATCTGGTTATTGAGTGGGGCGTCGGGGGGTGGCCTGGGCGCGAGGGGGAGAGGGGTCAGGAGTGTCTGCTGGGGTCGTTTTCTGTTTAAAGCGTATGAGCAGCTGCGCCCACTCTAGGGAGATGGGATTCTTACGCATTCCTCTCACCTCCTCCTCCCGTAAGAGTTCTTCCTCCGCCACTCCCCATTTGTTTACTGCTCCTATCCATGCCACCTCTGGGGGACCCGTGGGGGTCCTCCAATTCATGGCAATGGCTCTCTTCGCTAGTAGTAAAGCGAAGGAAGCAAACTTCCACTGCAGTTTCTCCGATTTCTTTCTGCTGGATATCCCCAATGCGCATATTTCCCAGGTGTTTATTTGTGGAAGACTAACTACTTCCAGGAGGACTCGTGGATTGCGACCCAGTATTGGTGTAGGGATGGGCAGTCCCAGAATATATGTTTGAAGGTCGCAGCTGGTAGGCTGCAGCGTGGGCAATGAAATTGAAATTGTGTGTCCAGGTAATAACGTTGAAGTCTGTCCGGCGTAAGGTACGCTCGGAGGAGAATATTGAATTGTATGTTCTTAAATCGCGCATTCCTAGACACTTTTTTAGTGTATTCCAGGGCGCGTTTCCATTTTGTGTTGTGAAACGCTAGGCCTGCATGTGGCATCTAACTTTATTTATTTATTTTTTTTTTTTTTTTTTTTGTCCTCATATATGCCACCAGGATTCTTATGCTCTAGATGGGTCTCGCTGTTACCTCTTATACTGTAGTTTTCGTGTCCACCCCGGAAACAGTATCATGGCAAACAGGGATGTCCCAGAGGTAGGCTGTTTTCCTTATCCCACTCCTCAGAGCCTATTTTGGGCGCCCTTGGCAAAGTGGAGGACAGGACCGACACAACCTCTGGCATAATCATAGGACCGCTCACCTGTTCATCCAGATCACCAGTTTAGACCAAACATTTTCAGTACTCTCGTTACAACCAGCTAAGTCCATTTTACAAACTTCCATTATATATTTCAAGCATATTACAAATCTAGGGGGAGACGCTGACTTCCACTCCATACAAATTTGTCTCCTTGCAATAACTATTATATAAAAAATAAACTTAGTGTCTAGATTGTTAATATTATAATCGTCTGTTAAGCCAAAAAATACAAGTCTACGAGAGCAAGTAATAGTTATAGAAAGTACGTCACTCAAAAAATCCGTTATCGCTTTCCAATAATCTTGAATAGCTGGACAATCAAGGAAAATATGGACATCATCAGCGGTACAATGATTACATCGAGGACAGTAGTAATTATTATGAGTAATCTTATGCAGTTTGGCAGGGGTCCAATAGACTCTATAAGCCGTAAACAAATGATTACGTCTTAAATTGGCTGGTTTAATTAGCCTCTGTGAAAGCGTAAAAGAGTCTGACCAAACTTTACAGATTTCCTCAGGAGGGTCGGATATACAGTTTCCCCATAATTCTTTCAGCTCCAAGTGCAAAGTACTATACTCTTCTGTGATCATTAAATTATACCAAAATGAAAGTTCTTTTAACCATTTCCCCCCCCTGCCAATTGCATCAAGAATGTCTGTATTTTTCTCCCTTTGCATATTTTGACTAGACCACCAGGCAGATAATTGATAATATTTGAACCTAGTCAGCTGGCCGTTGGTTAGTTGTGCTAAAGAGTTCCAGTTTACTAAGCCTGAATCTCCCCAGAGATCACCCCAATTTTTTAACCCGGCTGTTTTCAAAGGTTGTGAAAGGCGATCTTGAAGACATTGAGGTGTACCAGGAGAATCCCATATTGGAGTGTGTGAATGATAATAAGGGATATCGAATGTCTTCCTGATAAACCCCCAGTTTCTTAATGCAGTCTGTAAGATTCTGAGGCGAATTTTTTTTAAAAAATTCTGGTCTCCAAACTTAAATAAAAAGAAATCATGGTCATAAGGTAGATCGTTTAATAAGGCTTGAAACAGGCAGCCCTGCGATGATGCATCTAACTTGTTTGCAAGGAGCCTAAAATTTTTAAAGTGGAAGGCATGGCAGTATAACATTAAATCCGGGAGGGCTAACCCTCCAATTTTTAAGCCCCTTCTCAGCTTCTTCCATGCAATTCTAGTGGACTTGCAGGCCCATATGAATGATCCGATTTTGCCCTGTAAAGTATTAATGTCTTTAGGTGAAAATAATAGAGGGATGCAGTTAAATAAGAAAGTCAATTTTGGAAGAATTATCATCTTAATGAGATTGACACGGCCATATATATTCAAAGGCAGGCTCCCCCATCTGATTAAAGTTTTATTGATATCTTTAGCCGCCTTTTGCCAGCTGAGTAATGTAATGTCTTTTACAGATTGGGTTAGGTGAATTCCCAGGTACCTCATTGTCTGTTTTGCACCCGATATGTGTATGTTATTATTCCATCCCATAATCTCCGTTTTCTCCTTATTTATCTGGTAGCCTGACAAATTCCCAAATTCTTCCGATAAGAAAAACAACCTTGGTATTGCTGCTGAGTGATCAGAGGTATATAAGAGAAGATCATCTGCATACAATGCCACTTTCAGAGACAGATTACCGAGCTGGAATGGTTGAATTATATTGTCCTCTCTGATGCCACACACAAAAGGCTCCATATACACATCAAACAGAAGGGGGGACAGGGGGCAGCCCTGCCTGGTTCCACGAGATATATCAAACCACTCGGATAGGATTCCATTAACTAGAACCTTCGCCTTTGGATTATGATATAGTGATCTGACCGCCTCTATAAAAATAAGAGGAAACCCAAATGCCTCCATTGTGGCCCATAAATACTTCCAATTGACCTGATCAAAGGCCTTAGCCGCATCTATGGCGATCAGAGCAAGCGGAAGACTTTTAGTGCTGGCATAGTCTATGGCTCCTATTGCTTGAAATGTTAATTCATTTAACTGTCTCCCTGGTATAAAGCCTCTCTGGTCAGGGTGAATTATGGATTTTATAACCTTCGATAGTCTAGTGGCTAGAATTCCAGAATAGATCTTCATGTCGGTGTTTAACAATGAAATGGGTCTATAGGACTCTATTTGTTTAGAATCTTTGTTAGGTTTTAGTATGAGCGTTATAATGGCTTCAGCCCATGAGGGGGGAGTAGAGTGACCGTGGATTAATAATGAGTTAAAAAGATCCCTTAGCGGAGGTATTAGTTGATCTTTATTATCTAAATAAATCTCCACTGGCAACCCGTCTGAGCCTGCAGCTTTCCCTCTTTTCATTTTCTTTAGTTGTCCCAGAATTTCCCCTTCTGTGATCTCACTTCCCAAATAAGCTTTATCTGTTTCAGACATTAGCGATAAATGTTTTGTTGCCAGCCAGGATTCTAAATCCTCCCCCTTAGGATCTTTGACTTCCGTGTAGAGACTACTCATAAAGGACCTTGCTTCTCCTCTGATCTCTGCATCCGTTTCCATCAAATCTCCTGTCTGCCGTTGTACTAAGGCTTTAATGTTATTTCTTGTTTTCTCTTCTCTAGCTTTCCAGGCTAGGAGGGCTCCACACTTTTCCCCGTAATCAAAATTTTAGTCTACTAGACTCCCATTTTTCTTTAAGAATTCTCTCATCTGAAATTTTTAACTGAAGTTGTAACTCTGTAAGTTCCTTCTCTAGCGAATGTACTTTACTAGAGTTCGTTAGGATTGCATTTTGTAATTCAAGATCCTTTCTTGTTATTGCAGTCAAATCTTCCTTTCTTATTTTTTTCCTACTCTTTCTCTTATGATTCATTAATGAACTTAAGACTCCCCTCAGATAGGCCTTGTAAGTTTCCCATACGACTTGAAGGGAGGAAGTTCCTGAATTTATTATGAAGAATTCTAATGTTTTGTCTTTAATGTCTACTTTTATTTGTGCATCTAATAAAAGTGATCTCTCCAGTGTCCACCTAAATTTTAGGGGAGTTGTATTCAGTTCAATTACCATCTCCAAGACAGCGTGGTCCGATAGTCCTGTAGGTGTGAAGGAGAGGTAATTGATATCTTTGAGAAGGTGTTGATCGACCAAAAAATTATCTATTCTTGAATGGTTCTTATATTTCTTACTATAAAAAGTAAAGCCTAGTTGAGTTCTATATTTTTTCCTCCAGACATCAACTAGAGTAAAATCTTTCATTAGGACGTCCAGGATGGCAAGTGATTTTAAGGGAGCATGGTATTTAGCTTTAGAGGTTCTATCCAACTTTTGGTCAATGTTAGACCTGTCTGACTTTTTGGCGAAGTCCCTCCTAATTTTTATTTATTTTGTCCCCTTTTTGCCCCTCATACCCTTATTAATTTTTGTGTCTACTGGATTTTTATAGGTGTTGGCCAGGGGGATAGGTGTTCCCTCTCCCCCTCATAGTTTTTTACCTCAGGTTCAGAGGCCTGTTCTGACAGGAAAGTTGGCACCACCTAAAATGGTGGCCACCAACTGCCCCAACTGTCACCAACAGAACCTGGCTATAGACCAACATAGGGCATTCTAGAACCTTCTGGTCCATTCTGGACCACTGAAGGGCAGCCTATATAAGGCGGAATGCGGGGCAGCCATTTTGTCTACCTGTGAGAGTCAGCTGGAGGACAGGCTATCCTGGCAGGTGGGAGGAGACTAGTGTAAGGGTTGAACTCCTGGACTGGGAAGCAGCCTAATAATTCCACTTCTCTATTCCTCCTGTGGGTTCCTTGTCCTGTCCCCGCTGGGAAAGTTGAGGGAGACCCTGGGCGCCTGACTGACCCCTAACTTCAAAATAGTAGGGTGTAGGTAGGGTAAGGAGACTGCAGCGCAGTGGAGCGCAGTCCTCTGCCCAGCAGTGGAAACAAGAAGATAACTGTTGTCCTGGGTGGCGCTGGGCACCTCTTACCTGGGACAGAACTGGCAAGGAGCTGACCCTGTGTTAATGGACCAGTGGTTGGAGCCTGGTGGAGGATTCCCTTGAGCCTGGGCAACCTTGTGAGGCCAGCGCCGAGAACGGGACCCCGGGGGCACCTGTCGCGCTGTGGGTCAGTGTCCAGTGAATCCTGAGATAAGTAAGAGCGCAGTGCTCCTTCCCGGCGCCAGCGCGCTAATCCCCCAGTGAAATTGCAGGACTGTGGTGAGAGAGAGGGCCGAGCATTGAGCAGGCCCGGAGCGGAGTCGCTTTTCCCCCGCGCATGCGCAGTGGAGGCCGGGGGTGTGGAAATCGACGTCGTCACCTTTTGCTGAGGAGGCGGCTTCGGCGAGTGTTTGTAAGTGACCTGCGCGCCGAGGGACAGATCCGGTTGTGAGGAGGCGGCTTCGGCGAGTGTTTGTAAGTGACCTGCGCGCCGAGGGACAGATCCGGTTGTGAGGAGCAGCCTGGCAAGCGGCTGACGCGCTGTGTGCAGCGCTCCGGTTCTGTTCTCTCCAGAGGCGGAGAGATCGAGGCTGTGTGAGGAGCAGTCCCAAGGTACAGGGGGTGGGTGGAAGATCCGTCTGCCGGCCCCCCTTTTCAAGTAAGCAGGGAGGAGTGTGGGATAGCGTGGGAGAGCTGGTCAGGCCTCCTACGCGTTCAGCTTCTTCCTTCCACTGACCCTAATTAAGCACAAGAGGAGGAGAGCCTGAAAACAAAAGCCTTATTAAATAAAATACTGGCTGACTCAAGAAGCCGATTACCAGTGGGGGTTCCAGGAGCATAAAGTCGCTATAACACCCTGGGCTCTTGATCACTTATGACAGTTTGCCCCCTCCCCCCTTCTGCTACTGGAGTTGAGTTCTTGGGTAATCCTTGCTATGAAAAGTTGGTATATTTGAACCCTCAGAGTTTATGCAGTAAGAAGAAGGAGGGAACTCTGGTGCTGGGGGAGACGCCTATAGTACATTGCATAATACCCATACACAGTGTTTCTGGAGTCTAAGCTAGTGCACTGTTGAGGCTTAACTTACATTAATAGACCTGAGAGTGTTAATATTGACTAAATGACAAATGTATTGTAATGTTAAATCTATCTGGAGAATTGCCTAGCCGGTTAGAAGTGCTTGCTATTACTAAGTTAACTCGAAATGTATTAAGTGACAATCTGCCAATAATTTAAAAAGCGTAATTGTTGACCCTGAAAGTGATTTAAACTGCTTTGAATTATTTACATGTGAGCTACTGAAATTTGACCACAGAGAGAATATTATTTTTACATAAAGCAGCACGTATTTTCATATAATTTTGGTGTAGTGTTTTTCTTTTTGAGTGCTATTGCGTGAAGTTACCTTTGGGTGGTCTGCAACCTTTACACTGTGCCTCTAGATGTTAGTCTTGCCCTAGGCCAGGCTACCTAATTCCAACATATTGGTGCCTAGCGGTGGGATTGCGGACTTGGTTGCAGCTACTTACTAGTAATTTGACGTAATACACCTAACCTACACCAGGAGTTTTCTCCTTGCGGCCCTCCCAATTAGTCCTTTTGTTTTTTCTAAATTTATTCCTGGTGGTGGGTGGAGTTGGTTTTAGGTTACCCTTACCCCTCTGAAATTTCTGGTGTGTGTCCAGGTTTGCCAGACTCACAATGGAGTTTGCAGTGGAAAACCTGGAGGTCTATTCCGTGCCCCAATTGAGAATGTTCTGCCAACAAATGGGGGTCTTTTTCAAACAGGGTGCCAGGAAGGGGGAGCTCCAGACTAGCCTTAGGGCCTGGGTGGAGGCACACCAAGAGACAAAGGAGGAGGATGAAGAGGTTGACCAGGACATGCTGGGGGAGGTAGAAGAGTTATTCCGCGATAAGGGGGAAAACTTACTCACCAAACCAATGTCCTATTCCAGTAAGGGCAGTAGCATCTCTGGGAGAAGCCTAACAGAAGCCGAGCTCACCGATAGGAGAGAGAACAGACAGCTAAAGTGGGAGTTGGCTAAGTTGGAGCAGGAGAAAGAGGAGAGGAGGATGGTCCACGAGTTTAGACTGAAGGAACTGGAGCTCCAAAGTCTGCAACGGGGGTCCTCTCCTGTTAGGAATGGTGGCAGCGAACCAAAAGAGTCAGCCAGGGAGACCAAACCCTATATCCCAAAGGACCTGATAGCGAGTTTCAGTCAGGGGGATGATGTAGCTAAGTGGCTGGCCGCTTATGAGGTTTCTTTGAAGGTTCATGGAGTGCAGGAGAAGCACTGGGGGGGTAGTTTGTACAAGTACATGCCTCCTGCTGGTCGGGACACCTTGCTGGCCCTGGATCCAGAGGAACAGACAAACTACCCCACCATGAAGTTGGCGTTATTGAGGAAGTTTGGGCTCACCCCAGAGAGGTACCGACAGAAGTTTAGGGGGAGTCACAAGATGGGCACTCAGAACTGGGTGGACTTCCTTGATTATGCCAGAAAGGCCTTAGAGGGTTGGGTCAAGGGCAGTGAGGTAAAGGATTATGAGGGGCTGTACAATCTATTTTTGAAAGAACACCTCCTCGAGAAATGTTTTCCCGAGCTGCGCCAACACCTGGTAGACAGCAAGCTGACCAATCCCCGGAAGCTTGCAGAGGAGGCGGACATCTGGACAAGTACTCGGGTGTCCTCCAAGGGGACTGGAGGGGAATCTCAAAAAGCCGGACAGGGCGCCCCCCAGAAGAAGGAAGGGGGGGAGAAAAAGAAAGAGTTCTCTAAAGGTCCCCAAAATAACTTCCAAGGGAAGGGAGCAGGTTTCACCCCTAGGGCAAACCCGCCCCGGAACCCTTATCCTGGCCAAAGCCAGCAGCCCAGGGTTCCCCACTGTTTTGAATGCGGTGGCGTTGGACATTATAAGGGAGATGTCAGATGCCCAAAGAGACCACCCCCTCCCACCGGAGGAAAGTCACCGGGAGTAGCTAGTGTAGCGCTCGGGGAGGAGTTGCCCTTAGATAAGGGGGGTGAGTGGGCGGGTGTCACCTTAGTGTCCCTGGGAGAGCGGGAGATGGTGCCAAAGATCCAGGTGCCCCCAAATACTACAAAGTATGGGCAATGGGTTACCATCAATGGCCAGAGAGGGGAGGCTCTGAGGGATACAGGAGCCAGCATGACTATGGTGAGAAGTCAGCTGGTGTCCCCAGAGCAGGTTGTTCCTAATGTACTCCACCCCGCCGCGATGGCTGACGGCAGAATGGGCCACTATCCAGTGGCTGAGGTTCCCTTTGAGTGGGAGGGGGTTGCAGGTTCACTTCGAGTTGCCGTAAGCCCTGCCGTGCCAGTCGATTGTCTGTTGGGGAATGACATGGAACACAACACTTGGAGAGAGGTGGAATACCGGACGCATTCTGCGATGCTGGGTACACCTAACTGGGCCTGTGTCAGCACAAGGTCTGCGACTGCCCGGAGAGGGAGTTCGCCTGGGTTGGAGCCTGGAACAATGGCCCAACCCGCTGCTAAAAAGGGTCAGAAACGGAGACAGGGACAGCCTGCTCCTGCTTCCACGCCCCATGTGACAGATCGGCCACCTGCAATGGTAGGCCAGGAGTCCGTGGAGGGGGAAGTAGACTCTCTGGAGGATTTGCCCATCCCTGCTGAATGGCATGTGGAGGGAGGCCCTACCAGAGAGGAATTCTGTAGGGGGCAGAGGGAGTGCCCTACCCTTGAGGGACTGAGGCGTCAGGCTGAAGCCCAGGCAGCAGGTGATGCTACGGGACACCACCATATTTACTGGGAGGATGGCCTCCTCTACAGTGAACCTAAGGTTCCTCTACCTGGCTCATCAAGGGCCTTGGTGGTCCCGCAGCAATACCGAGCCTTTCTGCTGGAATTGGCTCATGCGATACCACTGGCAGGACACTTAGGCCAGGACAAGACCTTTGCACGGCTTGTTCTCCACTTTTACTGGCCTCAGATGAAAGCGGCGTCCAACACATACTGTAGGACATGTGTATCCTGCCAGGCCAGTGGGAAGACAGGGGTGAAGCTAAAGGCTCCCCTGGAACCACTTCCTGTCGTTAGCACCCCCTTTGAAAGGGTGGGCATCGACATTGTAGGGCCATTGGATCCACCAACAACAGCTGGTCACAGGTTCATCCTGGTTCTGGTGGATCATGCCACACGGTACCCAGAGGCCATCCCTCTGAGGACTGTTACTGCACCTGTGGTGGCTAGGGCCCTGATGGGAATCTTTACTAGGGTAGGATTCCCAAAGGAGGTTGTGTCTGACAGGGGGACTAACTTCCTGTCTGCTTACATGCGGACTATGTGGAAGGAGTGTGGGGTGACCTACCGGTTCACCACTCCTTATCACCCCCAGTCCAATGGACTGGTTGAGAGGTTCAATAAGACCCTGAAGGGCATGATAAGAAGTCTGCCAGAGAGTTTACGGAGGAAGTGGGACATCCTCCTACCTTGCTTACTGTTCTCCTACAGAGAGGTGCCACAGAAAGGAGTGGGCTTCAGCCCATTTGAATTGTTGTATGGGCATCCAGTGCGTGGGCCTCTCAGCCTGGTGAAGGAAGGATGGGAGAAGTCTCCCAGAAAACCTCCCCAGGATGTGGTGAGCTACATGTTGGCCTTCAGAAGCCAGATGGCCAAGTTGTGGAAGCAGGCTGCTGACAACTTGGAGGCCAGTCAGGCAGTCATGAAGGAATGGTACGATCAGAATGCTCACCCGGTGGAGTTGGAGCCTGGCCAGAAAGTCTGGGTGATGGAACCTGGAGAGCTAAGTGCCCTTCAGGATCGTTGGACAGGCCCCTTTGAGGTGTTGGAGAAAAAGGGTAAGGCCACTTACTTGGTGGATCTTAAGACCCCGAGGCAGCCCCTACGGGTGCTGCATGCCAATCGCCTCAAACCCCACCATGAGAGGCCAGAGGTCATCCTGATGTTGGTGACTGATGGTGCTGAGGAAGCAGAAAGCGAGCCTCTCCCAGACCTCTTTTCATGTCAAGAGAAGGATGGGTCGGTGGAGGGAGTGATTCTCTCCCCGTCTCTCACTCCTGAGCAACGAGAGGACTGCCGACAGGTATTGGGGCAGTACTCTTCACTGTTTTCCCTTGTCCCAGGCAGAACCCACCTGTGTACCCATGATGTGGACACAGGAGACAGCCCCCCAGTGAAATCCAAGACCTATAGGCTGTCGGACAAGGTGAAGGCTAGCATCCATGGCGAAGTTGCCAAGATGTTGGAGCTAGGGGTGATAGAACCGTCCAGCAGCCCTTGGTCCAGTCCGGTGGTGCTAGTCCCAAAAGCTGCCCCACCGGGCACCACACCAGAACTGAGGTTCTGTGTGGATTACCGAGGACTGAACTCAGTTACCAAAACTGATGCTCATCCCATCCCCAGGGCGGATGAGTTAATTGACCGGCTAGGAGCTGCCCAATACCTCAGTACCTTTGACCTCACTTCAGGGTACTGGCAGATCTCCTTGACAGATGGAGCAAGGGAAAGGTCAGCCTTTTCCACGCCCGAGGGACACTTCCAGTTCTGCGTGATGCCCTTTGGTCTCAAGAACGCTCCTGCCACATTTCAGCGACTGGTGAACCAGGTCCTCTCTGGAATGGAGGGATTCTCGGCTGCTTACCTGGATGACATTGCTGTCTTCAGTAGCAGTTGGGAGGACCACTTGCAACATTTGCAAGCAGTTCTCCAGGCGCTGAAACAAGCTGGATTGACCATCAAAGCCAGCAAATGCCAGATTGGGCAGGGGTCGGTTGTGTACCTTGGACACTTGGTGGGTAGGGGGTCAGTGCAGCCCCTGCAGGCAAAAATTGAGGCAATCATGGCCTGGGAACCCCCCAAGACACAAACTGAGGTCCGGGCTTTTCTGGGCCTCACAGGTTACTACCGTCGCTTTGTGAAGGGGTATGGCACTATTGTAGCGCCCCTCACAGAGCTCACCTCTAGGAAACAACCTCGACGGGTAGTATGGACAAAGGCTTGTCAGCAAGCCTTTGAAAAGTTGAAGCAGGCAATGTGCGAAGCACCGGTCCTGAAGGCTCCCGATTTCTCCAAGGAGTTCATTGTTCAAACAGATGCATCCGAACATGGCATTGGGGCAGTGTTATCGCAACTAAATGAAGAGGGCCTGGATCAACCTATAGTCTTCTTATCCAGGAGACTGCTTCCCCGGGAACAGAAGTGGAGTGCCATTGAGAGGGAAGCTTTTGCGGTGGTGTGGGCTCTGAAGAAGCTGCGGCCATACCTCTTTGGCTCGCACTTCCTGGTTCAGACTGACCACCGCCCCCTTCGTTGGCTGATGCAAATGAAGGGGGAAAATCCCAAGCTGTTGAGGTGGTCCATCTCCCTACAGGGAATGGACTTCCGGGTGGAACATCGGCCTGGAGTGGACCACGCCAATGCAGACGGTCTCTCCAGGTATTTCCGCCTTAGTGATGAGGACTCCCAAGGGGTTGGGTAGTTCTCCCCACTTTCAGCTGGGGGGGACGCGTGTTAGACCTGTCTGACTTTTTGGCGAAGTCCCTCCTAATTTTTATTTATTTTGTCCCCTTTTTGCCCCTCATACCCTTATTAATTTTTGTGTCTACTGGATTTTTATAGGTGTTGGCCAGGGGGATAGGTGTTCCCTCTCCCCCTCATAGTTTTTTACCTCAGGTTCAGAGGCCTGTTCTGACAGGAAAGTTGGCACCACCTAAAATGGTGGCCACCAACTGCCCCAACTGTCACCAACAGAACCTGGCTATAGACCAACATAGGGCATTCTAGAACCTTCTGGTCCATTCTGGACCACTGAAGGGCAGCCTATATAAGGCGGAATGCGGGGCAGCCATTTTGTCTACCTGTGAGAGTCAGCTGGAGGACAGGCTATCCTGGCAGGTGGGAGGAGACTAGTGTAAGGGTTGAACTCCTGGACTGGGAAGCAGCCTAATAATTCCACTTCTCTATTCCTCCTGTGGGTTCCTTGTCCTGTCCCCGCTGGGAAAGTTGAGGGAGACCCTGGGCGCCTGACTGACCCCTAACTTCAAAATAGTAGGGTGTAGGTAGGGTAAGGAGACTGCAGCGCAGTGGAGCGCAGTCCTCTGCCCAGCAGTGGAAACAAGAAGATAACTGTTGTCCTGGGTGGCGCTGGGCACCTCTTACCTGGGACAGAACTGGCAAGGAGCTGACCCTGTGTTAATGGACCAGTGGTTGGAGCCTGGTGGAGGATTCCCTTGAGCCTGGGCAACCTTGTGAGGCCAGCGCCGAGAACGGGACCCCGGGGGCACCTGTCGCGCTGTGGGTCAGTGTCCAGTGAATCCTGAGATAAGTAAGAGCGCAGTGCTCCTTCCCGGCGCCAGCGCGCTAATCCCCCAGTGAAATTGCAGGACTGTGGTGAGAGAGAGGGCCGAGCATTGAGCAGGCCCGGAGCGGAGTCGCTTTTCCCCCGCGCATGCGCAGTGGAGGCCGGGGGTGTGGAAATCGACGTCGTCACCTTTTGCTGAGGAGGCGGCTTCGGCGAGTGTTTGTAAGTGACCTGCGCGCCGAGGGACAGATCCGGTTGTGAGGAGGCGGCTTCGGCGAGTGTTTGTAAGTGACCTGCGCGCCGAGGGACAGATCCGGTTGTGAGGAGCAGCCTGGCAAGCGGCTGACGCGCTGTGTGCAGCGCTCCGGTTCTGTTCTCTCCAGAGGCGGAGAGATCGAGGCTGTGTGAGGAGCAGTCCCAAGGTACAGGGGGTGGGCGGAAGATCCGTCTGCCGGCCCCCCTTTTCAAGTAAGCAGGGAGGAGTGTGGGATAGCGTGGGAGAGCTGGTCAGGCCTCCTACGCGTTCAGCTTCTTCCTTCCACTGACCCTAATTAAGCACAAGAGGAGGAGAGCCTGAAAACAAAAGCCTTATTAAATAAAATACTGGCTGACTCAAGAAGCCGATTACCAGTGGGGGTTCCAGGAGCATAAAGTCGCTATAACACCCTGGGCTCTTGATCACTTATGACAGTTTGCCCCCTCCCCCCTTCTGCTACTGGAGTTGAGTTCTTGGGTAATCCTTGCTATGAAAAGTTGGTATATTTGAACCCTCAGAGTTTATGCAGTAAGAAGAAGGAGGGAACTCTGGTGCTGGGGGAGACGCCTATAGTACATTGCATAATACCCATACACAGTGTTTCTGGAGTCTAAGCTAGTGCACTGTTGAGGCTTAACTTACATTAATAGACCTGAGAGTGTTAATATTGACTAAATGACAAATGTATTGTAATGTTAAATCTATCTGGAGAATTGCCTAGCCGGTTAGAAGTGCTTGCTATTACTAAGTTAACTCGAAATGTATTAAGTGACAATCTGCCAATAATTTAAAAAGCGTAATTGTTGACCCTGAAAGTGATTTAAACTGCTTTGAATTATTTACATGTGAGCTACTGAAATTTGACCACAGAGAGAATATTATTTTTACATAAAGCAGCACGTATTTTCATATAATTTTGGTGTAGTGTTTTTCTTTTTGAGTGCTATTGCGTGAAGTTACCTTTGGGTGGTCTGCAACCTTTACACTGTGCCTCTAGATGTTAGTCTTGCCCTAGGCCAGGCTACCTAATTCCAACAGTCAAAGACCAGGTTGAAATCACCGCCTAGTATTAAAGGGCCAGTTGTCGTGAGTAATGCTATTTCGAGTTTGGACAGAGGGCTCGAATTATCCTCATTTGGACCGTAATACACAGCGATGGAGTAAGGGATATTTTGAATATATATTTCAGCGATAACCATCTTCCCGATTGGTCTGTCTCAAAATTTCTTAGAGTTATCCCTCTGTTTGCTCGAATTATGATAGAAACTCCCCTTGTGGCACCTGCTTGCCTGGAGCTAATTATCTCTTGGTCCCACCGAAGCTTTTTAAAGAGAGAATTACACACTGCGGCCTCTAGGTGTGTTTCTTGAAGCATTATGATTTGAGCATCAGAATTTTTTAGGAATTCACAAATTCTGTTCTGTTTTATTTTTTCCCCTAAACCGTTAATGTTCCAGGACAGGACCTTTAACTTATATGAATTGATCATGAATCTAATATCCACTCATACCCATCCATGCCTCTATACAGAATAAGTTTGTTTATATATGAGGATTTTTTTTCTTTTAATTTCCCCCTGACCCCCCCCCACCCATACAGCCCCTCCCCCCTGAGGAACCCCCTCTGCATACCTGGCGATGACTTCGCCTTTTCGGCGCAGCCGGGTGGTGTCCGCGACCAATAATACGTTTTTAGCGAGATGAACTGAATCAGAAATAAATCATATCCCCAGTTTTATCATGCAACATTTTATGCAATAATTTGCTTTCTCGTGTGCCCCCAATACTGAGTTTTAGCGAGGCGAACTGAATCAGAAAAAAATCATATCCCCGGTTTTATCATGCAACATTTTATGCAATAATTTGCTTTCTCGTGTGCCCCCAACCGCTTTTTTTTTCCCACCCTCTTTTTTTTTTTTTTTTTGCAGTTTCTACCATCTTTAAGGTGAACGCCAGACTTTCCAGTACTACTCCTCCTGCTCGCTTCTCATTCGGTCCAAAAGGTTATCAACCTCTTCTGGCTGTGTGAAGCTGTAGGTCTTATTCTTCCACATAATCCTGAGCATAGCCGGAAATCTCATTTGTACCTGGGCTCCCAGCGACCTCAGATCCGGCATTCTAGTGCCCAGCTCCCATTGTCTTTGTGCAGTTCTTGCTCCAATATCCGACCTAATAAGATAAGAACTAGACTTGTAGAGGAGGTCTGTTTTTAACAGAGATCTCCTCAAAATAAGCTCCTTGACATTATACGTTTGGAAGTTTACTAGTATTTTTCTAGGTTGTTTCCTGTCTGTACGTCTCTTATAGGGGTCTCTGTGCACCCTTTGAATTTCTGCCTCCAAATCTATGTCCGGGCGATCTTTTAGGACACCTTCTCTCAGAAGTTTACAGACAAATACCTTTATGTCCTCCAGCTCTTCCCCCTCCGGTATTTTCAAGATTCTTAGGTTGTTCCTACATGCTTGAGTCTCCAACCGCTCAATATCCATAACCAAAGATCTATTCTGGACTTTTAAATGCTCTATATCTTTTTGGTTGCCATGCACTGTTTTGTTCAAAGCAGCTGTTTCTGTTTCAAGGTTCCCTGTACGAAGAGTGACCTGCTCCAGCCTAGATTCTAATGCATCAAATCTATCTTGTATGGTTTTTTGGTTGGTCTCTGAGATCTCAAATTTCAACATCATATCGCCTCTAAGAGATTGAAAGAGATCCCCTAACCTGTCGCTCTCCCGCTCCCGCTCACCAAGGTCCACAGAACTTCTCCTCGTTCCAGAAATTATTTGAACAGTTTGGTTATCTTTACTTACTTCCTTTCTCCTCGCCCCACCTATTGAATCTTTGGAGCTACTTTGTGCAGGTTTTACTGCTCCAGACTGACTCTTGAGGTTCGTGGGGTTCTTATCCTGGTTTCCTTGGGCCTCGTCTACTGGGTTTACTTTATTTACATTTGCCGGAGTACCTATTGCTGTTGCATTTTCAGTCTCAGTCTCAGTCTCAGTCTCAGGGGGATTTAACTGTCTTAAGCTCTCTAAACTCGACATATGAGTTCCCTCAACATTTTCCATGTTTTCCAAGTTTTCTAGGACCTCGTAGCGGTTTTTTAAGGGTACGATGACAGTATTGACCTCCGACTGCACAGATGAAAGCCTAGCTTGATCTAAGACCTTAAAGAAAGATTTAAGGGATGGGGTGCTTTTGACCGCCTGACATTCAAGGGCTGCCCCTTTAAGTTTCTTAACTAAAGTAGACTTTTTCTTTCTACTTTTACAGGGAGTTAGTGGCATGGGCCGCTCCCTCTCTTCAAATTCAAATTCCAAAGCACCTTTTTCCTTTAATTCAACCCTAGATCTCAGCTGATACCTATTTCTTCTTATTGGGAGAATATTCCCCTTTTTTACGGGATTGGAGCTTGCCTCCACTGTGATAGGCTCCACTGTCACAGATAACGCCGCTTCCGTTGACTTGTGTCCCGCCGGCTTGGTACCTTTCAAAAATGCAGGCTCTTGTGCTGAGACTTTCCCTAAAATAGCATAGCCATCCTTATAAGTAGAGACATCAGACTGCGTTAGATCCATACAGCAACCCGACCTCCCCGTGATGTGAGTGGGAGAAGTCTCTACCGCTTTAGTCCCATAGCCCCCATATCTTACAAAAGAATAAAGCTTCTTTCTCACAGGCTGTATTTTACAGGATTGCTGCTCAGAGGTGTATGCTACCAAACCTCCAAGTTTTAGTCTAAACAGCACGGAGCGACATCTGCTCCATAGGCACCGTCGGCGTTCTTCCAGTATGAAAAAACAGGTAAGCGCAGGTCCGTTAAGGCCCTGGCGCCGTTTTTTTTTTTTTTTAATTTCCTTTTACCTGCTGGGAGGCTAAGCCGGTGTAGATACGTTATATTGCCTCTCTCACCGGTCGCTGCAGGTTAGATACATGCGAACACAGTCTGCTCCACACACTCTGCCCGCATCTCTCGATCGTTGTGTTTTGTTTTCCCCGGCGGCAGAGCCGGGTTTGCGCGGTCCTAGCGCTGCCTGCGACCTGCAATCTCCTCTCGGGCGACCGGCTGGCCAGCAACCTCAAAGAGAAAACAAACAGAGGTGCCGGCTTAGCTTAGTGCTGGATAATGACGGGGGAAAACGCATCTGCCGCTTTACCTGTCAGAAGGGAAACTCGCGACTTCTCGCTACAACATATCTCTCGTTGAACCAGCGGAGAGCACCACGGCGCTGCCGCGACCGGCTCTCAGCCCGCCGCCATGTTCCTCGTGGGCCATCTAACTTTATGGTGTTTTTGGAGAGCGCCCCCCTTTGGTCATGAGCGTTTTATTGGGGTAAATCTCCCAGGACCATTGTGGTGTCACTGCCTATCTGTGGAACTAATCCAGGTTTTTCCTGTTTGCGCGTTTGTCCTGTTGGTTATGTGCCACCCCACCTTTGATCTGTCAATTAGTAGCCTCAGACCTAGGGTGCTGGGCCTGCCTGACCACGTATTTCTGACTCAGGTTGATGGAGAGGTCATATCGGGGGATTTCAACAACAAACAATGACTCAATTTTGTTTTTGTACATACTGGTATCATTGCGTACATCCATATCCATATTAACCGCAGTAGCCTGCTTGTTGGACAGGGCTCACTCGACACTCCCACTAATATTTTCTGTTCACTGAGTTAGCAGTGGGCCAGATTGTTATACCTCATGGGTGAGTAGATAGACCTGTGAGGGGCCCCAGATGGTATGTGGACGAAGTGCCTGTGGGATCATAGTGTAGTAGTTTTCTAACTGCTCAGTGCATTATCTCATGTGTTTGAGCAATAGCCTCACAGTGGGGTAAGGCTCCCTGACCATTTGCAGGCCACGCATCGCTTGACCAGAAAAAGGGCAAAGGAGACGAACCGCCTAACACTCCATTCCACAGACATAGTGCAGCCCAGTAGAGCAAATCCGACCATATCCAATAGCGTATGAAATACTTTTCCCCAAAATGTGTAGATGTGCAGGCATTGCCAGGTCATGTGGGCAAAATCATGCTCCGGCACCTTGTATGCCGCGCAACGGGAATCAGTTTTCAGTTTGATCTTGAAGAGAGGACAGGGGTGCAGGGATTTGCAGTGCTATCTGGGCACAGCAGAAGAGCCGGGATTGTGGCTCCCAAATCTGCTTTCCATTGCACTTTAGCCTTCAGGATAGCGACAGGGGCTTCAGATTGCATGGCGGTTTAGAGCTTGCTCACCTGATGCCTAGAGGTAGAGGCAGTACAGAGCCGAGTGAGAACCTTGGAGCTGGGGGGCTCTTGATAAAATGTGGGTAACATGTAAGCATATCGAGGGCGGACAAGTCAACTCGGGCGGATATCGATGCATAGTCTATGAAAGTGTTTCTTCTTAGCTCACCTGGGTCCTCAAAAACCAGTGTTCGCCAGTTGTCTGTGATTCTCAGTCTTGCTGGCCCTGCAACGTTGAAAGTGATGTTATCTCTTCGCATCCTCTTACTTAGCGCTAGGAATCCCTTTCTAGTCTCCACCGTTTGCCTTGAGAAGTCTTGCGATATTATTATTTTGTTGCCGTTCCATCTTAAGTTCGGGTTTTTCTGTGCAACGGCAAAGATGGCCTTTGTCTGCTGCGATCTTAAGGGTTTGCATATAATTGTCCGTGGGCCCTGTCTTTGTGCTGATTTTACTGCTGGCACTGTATACGGTTTGTCTAATTCAAATTGTTTGTCGAACTTGATTCCTGTTAGTAGTGGTATTAGTTCTTCCATGAGGGCTAGGCAGGATCCAGATTTATCTTCTTCCCCTTCGGGAATTCCAAGCAGTCTTATGTTTCCTCTCCTGCTGGGGTCGTCTTGCTCAGCTAGCTGTTTTGGGAGGGTATTTGAGACTTTAGATATGGACTGTAGAGTGTTGTTTGACTGTGCGTTGTCATCCTCTATATCACAGATTCTTTTTTCCGCAGTGTCTATCCTGCTCCCCAAACCCCCCCCCCCAACTGATGTCAGCCATGGGGTTAACGCCCAACCTCATAAGTACTGTAAACCAGCCTTGTCCTCTACAAGGGTTGCCACAGGATAATGAGTGATAGGCTGATCGGAGCATACAGAAGAGGGTAGGCCAAGCATCAGTTTCAGTGCAGCGGCAGCGAGGGACAACGCCAACTAAAGAGGGCAACGCATCAGGGTGCGCAGTGTCGTGGTTTATCGTTTAACTACAATGCATTTGGGGAAAGGCACAGCCCGGTTTCGCACGCAACATGAAAAAGTTTGAAATAATGGAGTAAACAACGAGAAATAACGGTGTGCATACCACCCCCCCTTTGATGTTTATCGCCAGATGGGCCATATTTGGGGGCGGCCGCAGTCAGAAATGTGCAAAGTGCGCTTGGGCGCAGCAATGGTACAATTTGAAAACCTCCGATGTTAGCCCCCCTTGGTGATGAGGCAAGGTCAGCATCTCCCAGCTGATGTGTGGCCACTTACCCACCCACACCAGCATCACAAAGTTTGACCTGACCATCTGAAAGTGCTGAGGTAGTGAGAGGAGGATGTTCTTGAAGCGATATAAGAGTTTGGGGAGTATAACCATCTTTATAAGGGCTATCCTGCCCATTAGCGATACTGGTAGATTCTTCCATTTATTGTCTTGATCGTCTATTTAGGACATGGCCACTCCATAATTTTCAAGAAGTATTATGGATCTATCTCTACTGACCCAGATACCCAGGTATTTCAGGGAAGTGGAAGTCCAAGACAGATGGAAGTTCAGGTCGGCCGACGAGTGTGGCCGATGTCAGTGGGAAGATAGGAAATATATTCCAATTAATTTTAATGCTGGACAATGCTCTAAATTACAACAAGAGAATGTCCCAAACAAAGACCCCAACAGGTTATTTGAGCCAAGTTACCGTCTGCCACAGTGTAACTGTGGGAGGCGGTTATCTACTATTACCTAGAATAGGTATAAATAAGTGTAGTCCTGCAGACCCGAAAAATAGAGGATATATACAATCATCAGTGGAACAAAGGCTGTGAGTTTCAGTGTATTAAAAGATATAAAGAACACTTCATTAAAAACATGAGAAATTTATTAAAACGTTACACAATCCAAGACATTGTCTTAGTATCCATACATAGATCAACAAATTCATAAAAAACAATCATAAAAAACCCCAAAAAGTCGACGCGGCGTTTCGGTGCTTTGAAATGATGAGACACCTTCTTCAGGACGGTTTTTTTCTAAAAGGAAATACAATAATTATAAACCACATCACTCACAGTGTTCCAACTGGCCCTTACATTTTCATAATTTACTTTTTATTAAAAACAGTTATTTAAAATTTGCAGGAAAACGAGATTTATGTCATTTTGAGTCCCTATTATGACTAACACATACATTATCATAAAAGGTGAGAAATGTCGTATTAAATTAATCATTTTCGTGTTTTAACTCCCAAGTTAGGGACAACAGGTAATATCAACATACCTCAATTCTTTAGAGACTATGGTGAAAATTACACACAGCAGTAGAAAGTGTATGACACCCTAGTCATTGCAATTCGAGATACGAGGATGGTGTGAGTCTATTAAACATCCACCTGTAGTATGGAATACAGTACAGTTCTCATTAAATATTATCCATACAGAGTTAACAAGAAAACATTTGGTCATATAGCGGACCCAAAGTCAAGTTCTACCTGTAAATGAAGTTTTCCTTGTTTGAAAGTGAAGACTGTACCCTGGGTGACCACCGTTTAATAGCATCAGTGTCAATTCAATTTCGATCCCTCTAGATAGACAGAAATACATGTTGTTTAAAAGTATTTTCTTGACCTGGAGTCTTTTGCGAAAGTCAATCATGCAATTTATATTACTAATGAGTACTTGTTGAGGTATCTGTTAGTATGTTCCCATCGTGGATTCTGGCAAATAAACAAACTTCCCACTCATTGGAAAAAGCACCGAGGTTTTGTGCCTTTACCTCCTCTTTGATTCTGGCTTATATTTCCATGGACAATATGGTGTCTGGCATGCACTAGGCCTGCAAATTAATTTAGACAAAACTCACTTTTACAATAAATATACGGACATTATATATAGGGTAGCTTTAGTTTTTAATCTCCCATATGGCTGTGCGGTTAAAATTAAGCAAATGTAAAACAAAAGACTTAGATTTTACAAATTGCTTCCGTTATTAATGATCTAACATATAAGACAAACAGTGGCTGACAAGTGATTACACATTGATGCCTCAGAACCTCGCGTCGGTAGACCGCGGTGCAGTGGAAAGTTAAATAAGCATCGCTGAATGTCCACATTTGTATCTTTAAGCCTCTTGCCGATTAACCGGAATAAGGTGGTGCTTCGACACACATCATTAAGCTTAAACTGAATACAAGCAAAGATTTTAATCGCGTTCATCAAGTTCAGGCATCGATGTCCGTATTATCGGACATCGTATGCCCAAGTTCAATGTCTACGACGGTAGTGCAATATAGAAGTCCAGCTTTAGTTTCTATAATTAAACAACACGGCGAACTCAATCGCGTTTGTGCAATATATATAAAAAATCTATGAAACCGCCGCTGTGATTGCGGGATGTTATAAACCACGAACTTGCATTACTATGAGTTTATTTGTAATTAACGAAAATAAAACGAGCTATTATCGACATTAACTAGCAAATATAGACCTAATGTGTCCGGATTTCTACATACCTTGAGCCAGTTGGACGGCCTCCCTGTCACCGGATATGGGTACAGCTTCCTGGTGTATTGGTCGGCCTATTAGATCTGCTTTTTAAAGTCTAACCGGAAGGTCAAAGGTCTTTTGAATCAGACCTAGTCATGTGGTGAATACTTGGCGGCCATGATGGAATGGGGAAACATGGTTAGTGTTTATTAAGTTCTTGTTATATATACGTGGCGGCCATGATAGAAAGGGGAAGTCATAATTACTAATCATTAAGTTTCTAAACTAGGTCTATCATCTTGAGTTACATATTCATGCCTACCTTCCATATCGGGTTGTAAAGGAAAAAGTGGGAATATAGTTTGTATTTTACACACTTAAGAGATATTGTCACGAGGACATGGTCCCTGTCACGGACGGACGGGGTGGACCTGCTAACGTTTGTCCATTTCCGCCCCGTCCGCAGGATCCCTTGGACGTTTCCTGGATTTCCTCAGCTCTGCCTTCGCTGACCCCGTCACTGGGCCTGCCTTCCTTGACGATAGGGGGGAGTTCCCTGGCATTCCCGACATTCAACCAATCAGGAAAGAGTCCGTCATTTGACCCAAGCCAATCAGATGAGCCCGGGGCGTTTAAGGAAGCCCCGTTTCTATCTGCCGGCGCGGAACCTACAGGAGAGAAGCTGACCCGCGAGGAGAACGCCAAAGAAGAAGAAGAAGACGGAAGTACCGAAGAGCCGCTTCAAGGATTGCCGGAGCAGAGACTCGACAAGCCAGGAGGCCATCGGACCCACGAGCCGCCCTGCTACGCTTCCAGGGGAGAAGTGTGGCTTCACAAGGTACGAGGGCGTTTTCAAGGGCTGTTTCATTCACGGGGTGGGACGGGGTAGGGTGAGGGTGGTCACAGGCTCTGTGCACTGTTCCCGGCGTCACTCGGAAGTTACCGCCTAAGTCTTGAGAAGGTGGTGGAACCCTGGTGATCCCTCACTCCCCTGCCCCCCTCACACTTATTGACCCCGGTTTCAGCCATTAATACGGCTGTTTGTTTTCCTTTTCTTCCTGAGCCTAACCGGACCCGAGAAGAGCCACAGGGAGAGCCAAGACGGGGATTCAAGAAAAGGAAGCCCAACACCGGAAGGAAACCACGCTTACCGGACTCTGTGCTTTGTTGAATGCCGAACTGCATGCATCTATGAACTCTAGACAACCCGAAGCAAGTGTACTTATAAATAAAAGGGTTATCCGAGCACATCAATTCGTAGCGTCCATCCTTTCCCCAGCCCGACCGTCACAGATATATTTATCACTTACTATAATAAACTAATTTTTAAAGCCCATAAAATAGAGAACAAATTAAATGGACAATGATACCATTATCTTATTATACTATTCTTTACCAATCTTCCTTACTGTTAATTCCATTCCGAACTGTATTAAACTTGGACATATAGAATTGTTCTCTTTTTTTACGTTTGGAAGTCATGTCTCCTCCTCTGAGATTCATTTTTACAGATTCAAGAGCACACCATTTAAGATCTTCTATGGTGTGTTTGGCAGATGTCCAGTGTTCAACTAGGGGTGCTGTATTTTTCGAAGTTCCAATTGCACTTCTGTGCTCATTGAGTCTGATTCTTATCTCCCTAGCTGTTTCTCCCACGTAGGCATAATCACATGGGCATTTAATTAAATATATTAAATTCTTCGTTCTGCAATTAAAGAAATCTCGAAATTTGTGTACCCTGTTATTTACTGTAATTTCTGGACCTTTGATGATATATTTACAGTTACTACAACCACAACATGGGAAGGTACCCGATGGAAGGGGGGCCTTATCAATGGTGGATTGAGACACAACATCGCTTGTTCTATATGTTTTGACAAGGCTATTTCTGATTGTTTTATTTCGCCTATACGAAAACATTGGTTTTGCTAGAAGGGTATCTTTTTGTTTCGCTATCAGGTGCCAGTTGCGATTTATTACATTTTTAATTTTGTTGTTTAAGCTGCTATGGTTAGTGACAAATGTCAAAGGTATCATTTTATTTTCTTTCTTGGATGTTTTTTCAAAGAAATTGTCCCTATTAAAATATTTTGCCCTTTTATAGGACTGCCTGATTAGTCTTTTAGGGTATTCTCTTTCTAAAAATTTTGTTTTGAGTATTTCTGCGTGTTTATCATAGTCACAATTTTTCGTGCAATTTCTCCTAAGTCGGAGGAATTGTCCGTATGGAATATTATTTTTTTGACAGACCGGATGATAGCTGTCAAAGTGCAGCATCGTATTGCGGTCAGTTGGTTTTGTGAACAGTTCCACCATCAATGTGCCATTCATATGTTTAATTACCAGATCTAAGAACTCACATCTGTCATTGCTGATACAATGGGTAAATTTTAAATTAGGATCTCCAAGGTTTAACCAATTGATAAAATCCAACAAATATTCCTCGGGTCCTGTCCAAATAAAAAAGACGTCATCTATATAACGTGACCATTGGGAGATGTTCTCATAAAAAGGTGCAACAGGGATTTTAAAATACAATATCTTTTTGTTTGAAAAATCTTTTTTTAAACAAATCAAGGGGACCAGCATGGGGGCTACATGTGCCCCTAGTCTGGCTTGCCTCTACGTGTCTAGATTCGAAGAACAGCATATTTTTAACCCTGTTGCACCTTTTTATGAGAACATCTCCCAATGGTCACGTTATATAGATGACGTCTTTTTTATTTGGACAGGACCCGAGGAATATTTGTTGGATTTTATCAATTGGTTAAACCTTGGAGATCCTAATTTAAAATTTACCCATTGTATCAGCAATGACAGATGTGAGTTCTTAGATCTGGTAATTAAACATATGGATGGCACATTGATGGTGGAACTGTTCACAAAACCAACTGACCGCAATACGATGCTGCACTTTGACAGCTATCATCCGGTCTGTCGAAAAAATAATATTCCATACGGACAATTCCTCCGACTTAGGAGAAATTGCACGAAAAATTGTGACTATGATAAACACGCAGAAATACTCAAAACAAAATTTTTAGAAAGAAGATACCCTAAAAGACTAATCAGGCAGTCCTATAAAAGGGCAAAATATTTTAATAGGGACAATTTCTTTGAAAAAACATCCAAGAAAGAAAATAAAATGATACCTTTGACGTTTGCCACTAACCATAGCAGCTTAAACAACAAAATTAAAAATGTAATAAATCGCAACTGGCACCTGATAGCGAAACAAAAAGATACCCTTCTAGCAAAACCAATGTTTTCGTATAGGCAAAATAAAACAATCAGAAATAGCCATGTCAAAACATATAGAACAAGCGATGTTGTGTCTCAATCCACCATTGATAAGGCCCCCCTTCCATCGGGTACCTTCCCATGTTGTGGTTGTAGTAACTGTAAATATATCATCAAAGGTCCAGAAATTACAGTAAATAACAGGGTACACAAATGTCAAGATTTCTTTAATTGCAGAACGAAGAATTTAATATATTTAATTAAATGCCCATGTGATTATGCCTACGTGGGAGAAACAGCTAGGGAGATAAGTATCAGACTCAATGAGCACAGAAGTGCAATTGGAACTTCGAAAAATACAGCACCCCTAGTTGAACACTGGACATCTGCCAAACACACCATAGAAGATCTTAAATGGTGTGTTCTTGAATCTGTAAAAATGAATCTCAGAGGAGGAGACATGACTTCCAAACGTAAAAAAAGAGAACAATTCTATATGCCCAAGTTTAATACAGTTCGGAATGGAATTAACAGTAAGGAAGATTGGGAAAGAATAGTATAATAAGATAATGGTATCATTGTCCATTTCATTTGTTCTCTATTTTATGGGCTTTAAAAATTAGTTTATTATAGTAAGTGATAAATATATCTCTAAATGTGTCAAATACAAACTATATTCCCACTTTTCCCTTTACAACCCGATATGGAAGGTAGGCATGAATATGTAACTCAAGATGATAGACCTAGTTTAGAAACTTAATAATTAGTAATTATGACTTCCCATTTCTATCATGACCGCCACGTATATATAACAGGAACTTAATAAACACTACCATGTTTCCCCATTCCATCATGGCCGCCACTTAATAGCTCGTTTTATTTTCGTTAATTACAAATAAACTCATAGTAATGAAAGTTCGTGGTTTATAACATCCCGCAATCACAGCGGCGGTTTCATAGATTTTTTATATATATTGCACAAACGCGATTGAGTTCGCCGTGTTGTTTAATTATAGAAACTAAAGCTGGACTACTATATTGCGCTACCGTCGTAGACATTGAACTTGGGCATACGATGTCCGATAATACGGACATCGATGCCTGAACTTGATGAACGCGATTAAAATCTTTGCTCGTATTCAATTTAAGCTTAATGATGTGTGTCGAAGCCCCACCTTATTCCGGTTAATCAGCAAGAGGCTTAAAGATACAAATGTGGACATTCAGGGATGCTTATTTAACTTTCCACTGCACCGCGGTCTACCGACGCGAGGTTCTAATGCATCAATGTGTAATCACTTGTTAGCCACTGTTTGTCTTATATGTTAGATCATTAATAACGGAAGCAATTTGTAAAATCTAAGTCTTTTGTTTTACATTTGCTTAATTTTAACCGCACAGCGATATGGGAGATTAAAAACAAAAGCTACCCTATATATAACGTCCGTATATTTATTGTAAAAGTGAGTTTCGTCTAAATTAATTTGCAGGCCTAGTGCATGCCGGACACCATATTGTCCATGGAAATATAAGCCAGAATCAAAGAGGAGGTAAAGGCACAAAACCTCAGCGCTTTTTCCAATGAATGGGAAGTTTGTTTATTTGCCAGAATCCACGATGGGAACATACTAACAGATACCTCAACAGGTACTCATTAGTAATATAAATTGCATGATTGACTTTCGCAAAAGACTCCAGGTCAAGAAAATACTTTTAAACAGCATGTATTTCTGTCTATCTAGAGGGATCGAAATTGAATTGACACTGATGCTATTAAACGGTGGTCACCCAGGGTACAGTCTTCACTTTTAAACAAGGAAAACTTCATTTACAGGTAGAACTTGACTTTGGTTCCGCTATATGACCAAATGTTTTCTTGTTAACTCTGTATGGATAATATTTAATGAGAACTGTACTGTATTCCATACTACAGGTGTATGTTTAATAGACTCACACCATCCTCGTATCTCGAATTGCAATGACTAGGGTGTCATACACTTTCTACTGCTGTGTGTAATTTTCACCATAGTTTCTAAAGAATTGAGGTATGTTGATATTACCTGTTGTCCCTAACTTGGGAGTTAAAACACGAAAATGATTAATTTAATACGTCATTTCTCACCTTTTATGATAATGTATGTGTTAGTCATAATAGGGACTCAAAATGACATAAATCTCGTTTTCCTGCAAATTTTAAATAACTGTTTTTAATAAAAAGTAAATTATGAAAATGTAAGGGCCAGTTGGAACACTGTGAGTGATGTGGTTTATAATTATTGTATTTCCTTTTAGAAAAAAACCGTCCTGAAGAAGGTGTCTCATCATTTCAAAGCACCGAAACGCCGCATCGACTTTTTGGGGTTTTTTTTGTTGGTTTTTTATGAATTTGTTGATCTATGTATGGATACTAAGACAATGTCTTGGATTGTGTAACGTTTTAATAAATTTCTCATGTTTTTAATGAATTGTTCTTTATATCTTTTAATACACTGAAACTCACAGCCTTTGTTCCACTGATGATTGTATATATCCTCTATTTTTCGGGTCTGCAGGACTACACTTATTTATACCTATTCTAGGTAATAGTAGATAACCGCCTCCCACAGTTACACTGTGGCAGACGGTAACTTGGCTCAAATAACCTGTGGGGGTCTTTGTTTGGGACATGCTCTTGTTGTAATTTATTGTTCATACCCTGTCCCTTATTGGTTCTAAGGGTACCTCCTTTTTGTTTGGGACAATGCTCTAAGCCCTTCGCTGCGGGGGTTAATCCCCCGCTGTGCTGGGGGGGAGGGGGTCGCGCACAGCGCCCGCATGCTCATGACGAGCTGAGCTCGTCATGAGCTACGGCGCTCCTGTGCTCATGACGAGCTCAGCTCGTCACAGGTGCATAACCTGCCGTGGAACGCTCAGCACAGCAGGGGAATTATCCCCGCATGCGAGCATTCCACGGCTCATGACGAGCTGAGCTCGTCATGAGCACCGGAGCGCCGTGGCTCGTCATGAGCATCGAAGAGGTTAAAGAACGTGAATTCTCTGATGATTTAGCAGAGGTTCTGGGCTGGTTCCTGTAGGTAAAGAGTTATGTCATCAGCATAGAGGGAAACCAATTCAATTCAAAAGCATTTCTTATGTGCATAGCTACCAGACGGGTTTCCCAGCGCTAAAACGTCTGCCAGACTCGTAGGAAATAATGATTACACAAACAAGTATGTTTTAAGCTGTTTGCTGAAACTGAGTAAACTGTCATTCTACCCGAGGACTAGAGGAAGGGAATTCTATAATTTGGGAACCAAGTGTGCAAACGAGCATCCTAACTCCTGGTCTTATTCAAACTTGGAACAGGAAGCAAATTTAGGTACCTTGATCTTAAATCTCTTGTGGGACAATAGAGGTGAATCAAATGATGTAGAATGTGTCCCTTCCAATACAGAGCCCGGTGAGCCAATAACAAAGCTTTAACCCCTTGTGTGCTCAGGATGGGCCCTGGCCCGCTGGTCACGCTGGGCATGTACTCAGGATGGCCGGGGGCCGATTCTCCAGCGCAGCGCTAATTCCCCACCTGTGCGGAAGAATTAATTAGTGGCCGGACTTCGAACGGCCCCCAGGCGTCCTGAGCACACCCCCAGTGTGACGTAGGACGGCCGGGGGCCGTCCTGAGCACACAAGGGGTTACGCCCCCTAATTAAATGCCTGCACCGCTGCAGAATTCGCGCCGCAGGGAAGGGGTTAAATGAAATCCTATTTTGTATCAGCAGCCAGTGTAGAGACTAATGCAGGTGAAGCTGTCTGATGGTTTGGGATTCACAAGAGAATCCGGGAAGCAGCATTTTGGATCACTTGGAGTTTCATAGTCACGGATTTCGACAACTTAAATATAGGAAGATTCCAAAGCCCAATAGTGATAGTATCAAACTAAGAACAGGGCTTGGCAACCACATCAGCAGCTTCCGGAGGGTTCTCAATAGACCAAAGCAGGTCGATGACCGCTTTCTAGCTTGTAGTAAGTTTGCAGTTAGTGATGATGCCCAGACTTTTTATTTCTGACTTAGAAGATGGGAGATCTCCTAGGGACTTAGGCTAGCTGAGATCACCTCATAAGGAGCGGTTATTCCCTACTTTTAGTGCCTGTGTGTTATCGCCATTAAGTTTTAGGGCACTGCCCGCAATCTGCAACTTCAGTTAGACAGGAGTAGAGTTGGTGTGATACTGCCTCGGAATTGGATGGGAGACCGTATCAAATGCTGCACTCAAGTCCAGTAAAATGATCGTAGCTGATCCCCCTCGATCGAGGATCCCTTTTAATCATTGGGAGACCATTAGGAGAGCTGTTTCCGTGCTGCATCCCGACCCGGAAGCTTGTTTGAGTAGGGTGCTTTTGGTTGTGGGCGTCCATTAATCCAGAGTGATGTTTATTAATACATTTCTCCAAAAATGTACGAATGCCAGGAAGTAGGGATATTGGCTTGTAGTTCTCTGCTAGCCCCGGGTCCATGGAGGGTTTCTTTAGCAGAGTTCTAATAATGGTCTCTCACCTTCTGCCCATCTTTCTGCCAGACCATCCGGCTGCACAGTTGGTCACAGGTTACAAAAGTGCCATGGCTTGTCAGAGCAAACTGCCAGGCCACGCCACCATCTTGCAGCATGTCAGCTCTGTCCTTGGGAATAGTCCTTGGACAAAGGACAGCCATCAACTGGACGCAAACAAAAGTCCAGAGATAAACCTTGGACTAAGGACAGCCATCAACTGGACGCAAACAGAAGTCTAGAGATACATAAGTGGGAAGCTGATATAAACAGAAGAAAAAATATATCCGTAGTTCGAATAGATGACCAAGTCACATAAGATCTCTCTTTATACTTTCAGCTACTTTAGAAGCTCGCAGAAACAGGTAGAGACAGCAACTCACAAACATAAAAACATAAAGAGACATTCAAGACAAACAGCAACAAACCTGAATGATCACAAGTTCAGTTTGTGGGTTTTCGAATACTCTAAAAGGGACACCAAGACTTAATGAGTACACTCCACACCACTTATGTTGGGTTTCCTGCTGGGTAATTGTACACCATAGTGCAAAACAAATATGAAGTGGCAAAACCATTAGCAGGTAGTGATTAATTTGTTAAGAGCACACATAGGCAGAGAGTAAGGAGCAGACATTCCACACTCAGTGGCCATGCAGGTGGGCTATAGTTTTGGGTGAATGGCCACCACAAATTGATGCAACAGGAGACCTCTTGTCACCGCGGAATCCCACAGGTTCAGTGCTGGTTTTAAATATGTCCGGATACCAAATGTGTCTTGACCACTGGAGGTATAAAGATAACTTGGGCTGCAGCACAGTGAGGAGGGCGTACGGGTAATTTAAGAACCGTATATAATAGATGTGAGCTAGGCAGTGATTTTTAAATCAGGTAATAGATGTGAGCTCTATCTACTTTAACGTAGTTTTGAATTAACCGTCATTTTGTCTAAAAAAATCCCTTTTTTACTTTTACTGTTATTTTACTTTCTTCTTTTTTAGATTGTGGTATCGTTTTTATTATAAATCGGGCTCTATCTCCATTATTCGAAGTCATATCCGGATTGATATTATATACTGTTCTTAAATTACCCGTACGTCATTTTCTATAAAAGGAACACAATTTCCTTAAGGTTGGTAATATGGAGACTAAGTACAAGAAAGATGAATACCAAATGAGAGAGATATCTTTATTTCTCTTTTTGATCTCTTTTCTCCTTCCCTTCCCTCCCACAATTCTTTGTCACTGTTTATAGATCCTGTCCACCTTGGAGATATACACGATTAAGTCTGTTCCTTTCAAGATATCACCGGATTATTACACATATCGGGTAAATATCTTCTTGTAGGGTTTTCGCCGCTATACAGCATTTTAGAGAGCTGAAAGCCACAATTAAGCCTACTTTAGTTATAATGTAGTTAGCCTTTTTAGGTCGAGCGACCTATCTCAATGCGCATGCGCATTGAGCAGGAGCGAGATATATAGGGGCTTATCGAGAGTTTACCTAACTGGCGATTCCACTGGCGATCCCATGCAGTGTATGTGCTTTTTAGGTCATTGCGCAAGCCCTAAAAAGCGCGTGCACAATGCCACCGACCGCCTGCCTGCCTGCCTCGCATTACCACATCAAAGGCAGCCCTCCCAGCGCATTTCTCACCCCCTAATTATTCACGGCCGGTCGGCCGTACTTTCAGTTTCACGGCCGCGTCTCAAGCATGCCAAGTTACAAGCTTCATTTCTTTGTCTGCAATTTCACATTTATTTTCATTTATAGAGGTTTTTTTTCTTCAATGTGGCTATTTATGTGCATTTTTATTTTATCAGCAAGTTTATATTGTTTAATTTTCAAGGACCCCCTGAGTTGGTGCTGCGGACCCCACTTTAAAAATCGATTTTACATTAAGCAAATGATGCTCGAAATTCCCAAATCTAAAATAACCCAAAGCAAAAAAGTAAACCATTTCTTTTCTCTCCTACTCTGTGGATCTAATGTCCCCATCTCCGGGTGACACATTGCTTTGAAATGTTATAATCTCAAATATCTGTTTTTCTCTGTCAAATCCATCCCTACATTAATCTCCTTAAGCCTCGCGTTCCTTTTTTTCTTTGCCGTCAGATTTATCCCTCTGACCACTTGTAATTTTACAAATCAGCCGATCGATTCCAAACAGTGTTGGAGAGAAGGGTTATGTGGCGGATATTTCTGGCTCAGTAAAACATGCTGAATTGCTTCTGGTGTCGTTTTCGGACGCTGGGACATCATTCAGCAGTGCCGGCATTTGTCTGTATTAACCTGCGTGGAAGGGAGGGGGCTTTATTTTAACATCCAGCTGGGCAGAAACAAAGGCCTGATTTAAAAGACCATCAGCCCGTCTTTTGTTCAAGCCATCTGAGCCTAACACCTAGATGCCAGTGCAATGGAAGAAAGCAGAGGCAGACAGCTAATTACTTCACACATACTTAAGCAAAACCTTTGGAGCCAGTTGTTTTAACTTTGTTTAACTCCCTACGAAAGAGATGTGCTTACACATTTTTAATCTTGCCTCCCAAAGCAACACGACTTAAGATACCACGCCCCCTCATGTGAGACCTTCACACCCTCATCGCCGCTCTCCCCGCTCCGCCCACTCCTCTGCCCGCCGTGTCGCATTTCTCCTCCCCCCAGCAATGCCCTCCGTCTTGTTCTCCTCCGTCGCTTGTTCCTTACCCCAGTTTCGCTTCCTCCTCGCCTCTCCTATTTCTTTATCTAAGCCCCTCGTATTCACTATAATACAGTCCACGTTGATTGAGCACAGGGTCAAAGAAAGGATTATTGTCATTATAATGGAAATGAAAACAAGGCATGCGCAACCCACCATCTACAACCCTTACATTAACATCGGTCAGTGATTGGTACAAAATAAGTACCCCTCTGTATATAATAAAAATGTCATGCCACATCCACCACCACATCCACCACCACATCCACCATCACCACCACATCCACCACCACATCCACAGCATCCACCACCACCACATCCACCACATCCACCGCATCCACCACAACCACATCCACAACCACCACCACATCCACCATCACCACCACATCCACCATCACCTCCACATCCACCATGACATCCACCGCCACATCCACCACCCCATCCACCACCACCACACCCGCATCCACCACCACCACCGCATCCACCACCACATCCACCGCATCCACCACCACCACATCCACCGCATCCACCACCGCATCCACCACCGCACCCACCACCACATTCACCATCACCACCACATCCACCACCACATCCACCATCACCTCCACATCCACCATGACATCCACCGCCACATCCACATCCACCACACCCACCACCACCACATCCACCACCACCACATCCACCACCACATCCACCACCACATCCACCACCACATCCACCACATCACCACACCCATATCCACCACATCCACCACCACATCCAACACATCCACCACCACTTCCACCACCACCGCATCCACCATCCATTCTTTATCTAAGCCCCTCGTATTCACTATAATACAGTCCACGTTGATTGAGCACAGGGTCAAAGAAAGGATTATTGTCATTATAATGGAAATGAAAACAAGGCATGCGCAACCCACCATCTACAACCCTTACATTAACATCGGTCAGTGATTGGTACAAAATAAGTACCCCTCTGTATATAATAAAAATGTCATGCCACATCCACCACCACATCCACCACCACATCCACCATCACCACCACATCCACCACCACATCCACAGCATCCACCACCACCACATCCACCACATCCACCGCATCCACCACAACCACATCCACAACCACCACCACATCCACCATCACCACCACATCCACCATCACCTCCACATCCACCATGACATCCACCGCCACATCCACCACCCCATCCACCACCACCACACCCGCATCCACCACCACCACCGCATCCACCACCACATCCACCGCATCCACCACCACCACATCCACCGCATCCACCACCGCATCCACCACCGCACCCACCACCACATTCACCATCACCACCACATCCACCACCACATCCACCATCACCTCCACATCCACCATGACATCCACCGCCACATCCACATCCACCACACCCACCACCACCACATCCACCACCACCACATCCACCACCACATCCACCACCACATCCACCACCACATCCACCACATCACCACACCCATATCCACCACATCCACCACCACATCCAACACATCCACCACCACTTCCACCACCACCGCATCCACCACCACCACCGCATCCACCACCACATCCACCACATCCACCATCACCTCCACATCCACCATGATATCCACCAGCACATCGACCACATGCACCACCACATCCACCGCATCCACCACCACCACATCCACCACCACATCCACCACCACATCCACCGCATCCACCACCACCACCGCATCCACCACCACATCTACCACATCCACCATCACCTCCACATCCATGACATCCACCGCCACATCCACCACCACATCCACCACCACCACATCCACCACATGCACCACCACCACATCCACCACCACATCCACCACACCCACCACCACCACATCCACCACCACATCCACCGCATCCACCACCACCACATCCACCACCACCACATCCACCACCACCCCATCCACCACCACCACCGCATCCACCACCACCACCGCATCCACCACCACCACATCCACCACTGCATCCACCACCACCATCACTTCCACCACCACATCCACCACCACATCAACCACCACTTTCACCACATGCACCACCACATCCACCACCACCACATCCACCACCACCTCCACCACCACATCCACCACCACATCCACCACCACATCCACCCCCACATCCACCACCATCACCACCACATCCACCAAATCCACCACCACCATATCCCCCAGATCCACCACCACCACCACATCTATGTATGTGTGTGTGTGGCTGTGTGTGTGTGTGTAGGTGCAAATGCAATGTTCTTGGATTTTCGTCACAATAAAATACACTGAACATAATCTTCACAAAAGTTATTTACAAACGTTTAAGCTATTGCCATTATAAATTACAATAAATTTTATTTAAGTATTCATTATTTACAAAATTAAAAGCCATTGTTATTTGCAATATCAATACATCTAAGTCACGTAAATACAACACACATTGCATTACAAATGCTATAAGTGTCACATTTACGAAAGTTAAAACTATTGACATTGTAACTGTCAAAGCTATTACTTTTGCTATTTTCAAAACCAACACATAAATAAAAAAAGTGTCATTTACAATACCAATTGCTCAAACTTTCCTAATGCGAGACCTATTGCATTTCCAATGCTTGTTTAATTCTTGGATCATTAGATTTTTTTAAATATGGCCAGTGGCTTTGAGTATACTGTGGAGTCTGGTGACCTGATAACATATGATTTATATTGAATATAAGAGATACCCTGTGTAATATAATTATTTCATTTATTGACAGAAATTGGAATTCTGATCTGCCTTATTTTTAAAGAAATTATCAGCATTCTTTGTTCCTCCTTTGCATCAGAAAGTATCAAGCTCCTATACTAATACCAACAAAGTAAGTGATATTTATATATAATAACAAAAATAAATAACTATCTTTGTTTCTAAAGACACCTAGATGAGGTAACTATAATCCTCCCTAGGGAGTTTATCATGAATTTCTCACTAGGAAATGTTGTATTGAATACCCCATGATAAATGAGCTCAGAAATCCTAACTTGTTGCTCATGAATTTCCATGAGCAAAACGTGTTGAAAAAACAGGTTTTTAGACTAATTCTCAATTAGAGTCTTGATTTGACTGGTGCCATATGTATTTTTACTGTTAAATCAATTGTTGTTCTCTTTTATTAAAAATTATATGTTTATAACCTAGGTTAATTCGTGGCTTTTTCTGAAGAAGGCGCTGGTCGCCGAAACGCGCGTTGAGAAGATATTGTATTGTGCCACTTTATTTATATTGTGTTTTTTATTTTATTATTGTGATGTATATATATTATTGTACATGTATTGTATGCCCCTATTAGGGTCATTTTTAGTCTTTGTTGTTATTAAATGTCTGATTTTAATTAATTCTACGAATTGATGTACTGTTAATAAAAAGATTTTGGTACCATATTTCTGAGAATGGCCTTTAGCCTTTAACTTTTTCTTTGTTACAAGCAATCACAGTTGCCTAGTTGTACATTTTTACACATGTAACATACTACGTAACATACTGCAGGACCACAGGTGCCAATTCTTCTCTTTTGAGGAGAGTCGACCGACTGAGAAGCCTTCCATGCTGCCAACGTGGAATGTGGTGCTGATCTAAGCTTGCCACTGAAAGACCGTCAGGCAAAAGGACAGCTGCTTCAACATAGAAAGACACTCCAGGCAGCTTGCTCAGTGTTGTGGGTGCTGCACCAGGATTGGCAGGGACCTCATGGATTAGATCTACCCTTGGTAGATTTTGGATGGGAGGCTTGAAAACTTTCCAATATCTGCCTGAAAACAGTTTAAACTGCCTCTCCACAAAGGTTCAGGCCTTCATCCTCAGGCAATGCTGGAAAGCTGCAATAGCATCATACAGTGGCGTGTCATCTCCGAACATCTTGAGGTCATAGAGGTACTAGTATTAGTATTTGAAGGAGCTCGCACAGTCAATGAGAACAAAAGTAACCACTTACCTCACTTTAATAAAAAGGTTCTTCAGGAATTCATGAAAACAGAAAGAAAAAGGGTGAAAGGAAGGTCTAGTGGCTGAGCTGCCAAACTTTGGACCCTCGTCACCTGGATACAAATCCTGGTTTCAGTACTTGACTGACATTACAAGATTCTGGTCAAATGGCCTATTCTCCCTGTGCGTAAAACTGTAAATGTGTAAAACGGAGAGTGCGCTGCAGCTTCCAAGCTACGTTTCTGCTACTTATAATTTATTACACAACGGTGAAAAGAGCCTTCAGGCAGAAAAGGGAGACTTTTAGAAGGAGAAAATATTGTTTGCAAATAGGAGTCTCCTCCTAAGGTTGTGCTAACAAAGTAGAAAAAAGAACCAAGGATAAATGGATGACCTGTGGGTGTTTCAAAGTAAGCTCCACTCACTGTACAAACATAACTTAAGAGCGTGCAGTTTTTAAAGTGTTACAACTTAAGGGCAGTTTTTTTGTGTGTGATCGCAGTTTGGGGAAAAAAGTTTTTTTAAAAATTAAAAAAATTAAAGTACATCTTTTTTTAACAAATCGAAAATATTTTGGCTGTCTCAGATGTCCAGCCTGGCTGCCAGAATATTATTGTATTTTCCGTATTTACTGAAGAAGTGAGCATTACACCTACAAATACGCTACCTGAAATTAAAACCACGGGAGAAAAGATCAAATACAGTTTGGAGAAGTGGCAAATATATAAATATATATATATATATATATATATATATATATATATATATATATATGTGTTAGATAAATGCTAAATGGTGGTTGAGAGACAAAAAAGGTAGACTAACAGTTAACCATAAATGGACTCGAATACTTAATGAGTATATATATATATATATATATATATATATATATATATATATATATAGCGAATTCGCCACGTAAAACCGGCCGCTTCCACCATGCGAGGACAGTGCAGGATAGTGTAATACAGGATAAGGCGAATCTCGTAGAGTCCCAAGATCAGCAACCTGCATACAGCATATCATTTTTAAAATACATTTATTGGCAACGCATTTCAACCCATGATGATGAGGCCGTGACGAAGACCCGGCTGGGTTGAAACGCGTTGCCAATAAAGTTGTTTTGAAACTGATATGCTGTGTACAGGCTGCTGATCTTGGTACTCTACGAGAGATATATATATTACCTACTGGCGATAGCCAGTAGGTATATATAGTTAGGATTGATTTCCATAGGGAAATGCCAACATTCTATTGGGAATAACTTTGGCGCCGGTTGAGGAATCTGCCTGAATTTTTCAGCAACTTTGCCTCGCGGCGCTCCGGTCCTTCCCTGAAAGTTTGGGGGGGATCCGTCAAGCGGGGGCCGAGATAAAAGGGGGGTCCCAAAACATGTTTTCCCCATGTTAATTTCCATAGGGCGGTCTGTCGCACTTTTAGCTCGAACGGCTGAATGGGTTTTCACCAAACTTGGCAAAATTGTAGGGACTGGCAGCCCGATGTGCCTTTGCTATGTCTCAAGATATGTGCTCAGTGGATTTTGAGTAATTTAGGTTCCAAAAAATGTATATATCTATAGCAGCTTACCCATGAGCTTACCGGCACGCTTACGGTACGCGTACGTGCGCGTACGGTACGCGTACCTCTAAAGCGCGAGCTGCATTCTGATTGGCTGCCAATGTCTGTCAACACTCCAAAACAGAAACTGTTGGCAGCCATCTTGTGCCTCGGTAGACAGGCACAGGAAAGCAGAAAAACAAACGTGTAGAACTCAAAAAAAGGGGCAAGGTAGAAGCACCCCGACCCCCTAGACCTGCGGGGTACGCGTACCGTACGCGTACCCCGACATTTACAAAATGTCTTTGTGAGACCCCCTGAGCAGGCCTAGGGGGTCAGGGTGATTCTACTCTGGCCCCTTTGCGAGTTTCACACCTTTGTTTCACTGCTTTCTTGTGCCTTGGTTCTAACAAGGCACAAGATGGCTGCCAACACTTTCTGGTTTTGAGTGTTGACAGACAGTGGCAGCCAATTAGCATGCCTTCCAGAGAAAGCTGCATGGTCATTGGCTGTCAACACTTCTAACCAGGAGGTGTTGGCATCTATCTTGTGCTAGTGTTGACAGACAGTGACAGCCAATCAGCATGCCTTCCCGAGAAAGCTGCATGGTCATTGGCTGTCAACACTTCTAACCAGGAAGTGTTGGCATCCATCTTGGGTCTTAATAGACTGAGGCACAAAAAAAGCAGAAAAACAAACGTGTAGAACACAAAAAGGGGGCAGGGTAGAAACACCCTGACCCCTTAGGGTGCTCAGGTGGTCCCAGTAGGATATTAATATATTTAAACGTTATCCGCTAATAGAATTAGCATTTAAAAAACCTTTGAAATTCACTGAAAAAACCATAGGTTTCAGGCCATATATAGTTAGGAATTAGCATTTAAAAAACCTTTGAAATTCACTGAAAAAACCATAGGTTTCAGGCCTTATATAGTTAGGAATTAGCATTTAAAAAACCTTGCAAATTCACTGAAAAAACCATAGGTTTCAGGCCTTATATAGTTAGGAATTAGCATTAAAAAAACGTCTGGGGGGCGTGGCTTGACGGGCGAAGATGGCGGTCGCAGCTTTGTAGAGCTCCCGCCGGCCCGGACTTAATTCGTTCACTTATCCTGGCCCCCGAGCCCGATACTGCTTCCCGGTGACTGGCACTGAGTCGGTGGAGTCCCCTGCCTGCTCCGGTGCACCGATCCTGCATTTTTCTCTCTCCTGTGCCCGAGGGGAGGCGACGGCGCCCTGCGGCCTGGTGACCGACTGGAGACCGGGGTCCTCGAGTTTCGAGACGCCCGGTGGCGGTCGCGGGCTCACGGGTGGTGGCGACTTCCACTGCGCCGCTCCTGGCTCCACTCTACTGCTGCGGCTGCCCGCGGATCACAGCGGCGCCACTCCTCCCTGCGCCTTGGGTGGACACCTCTCTCTCCTGCAATCGGGGGGAGGCGACGGCGGAGAGCGGCCTGGTGACCGGCTGGAGACCGGGGCCCCCGAGTTTCGTGACGCCCGGCGGCGGTTGTGGGCCTGCGGGTGGCTGTGGCGTCCGCTGCGCCGCTCCTGGCTCAGCTCTACTACTAGGATTGCCCACGGATCGCGGCAGCGCCACCCTTTCCTGCGCCTTGGGCGGATACTTGTGGCGACAAACGTGGGGACGGCCTGTCCCGCCTGGGTGAAGCCGTGACCTTGAGTTTCGTGGCCTCGGGCCTGAGCCGGCCTCCTGCATCGACACTCCATCCAGGGGCCTGGGGCCTCCAGCACTAGTGGCAGTACCAAGGGGGTCCTGAGCCTTGTTGGGAGGGGTGCCGGCCCTGCCCGGTGTACAGTTCCGGCGAGCCCGTGTTGGGCCATGACCAGAACCGGAGGTGGCGGCCCGCCTAAACATGGCCCTATTGATAAATTCACAGGGCCTAGTGGTGGCTCCGGAGCGGCTGGTGGCAGCGGTGGCCCTGGGCCGGACAATGCGGCGATCCTGGCGGCCATCACCCAATCCCGGGACACGCTTGATGCTAAAATCGGGGCGGTAGGAGCGGATGTCGCGCTGTTGCGCCAGGACCTCCGGAATGCGGTGAGACGGATCACCTAGGCCGAATCCCGGATCACGGTGACCGAAACGGACATTGGCGCCCTGAAGAAGCGGTTGGCGGAGGTGGAGGGAGTCCAGAAGACGTTGGCGGCCCGCGTGGAGGATGCCGAAGGGCGCGCACGGAGGAACAACCTCCGCTTTATCGGCTTTCCGGAGCGGTGCGAGAAGGACGACATGGAGAGGTTCTTGACCCAGTGGCTGGAGAGCTGGCTCCCCGAAGGGGTGCTGTCCGCGTGCTTTGTTATCGAGAGGGCGCACAGGGCCCTGACCCAGCGGCCACCGGAGGGTGAGCGTCCCAGGCCAGTCATAGCCCGGCTGTTGAACTATCACGACCGCGATGTCATCCTGCGGGAGGCGAGGACCAAAGGCTCGCTCACCTTTGAAAATCGTACCATCATGATCTTTCCTGACTACACGAAGATGGTGCAGCAGCAGAGACAATCCTTTGTGGCCGCCAAAGCCAAGTTGAGAGGCTTGAAGCTCCAATACTCTCTCCTATACCCAGCCAGTCTACGAGTGGTGCACCAGTCCAGGACACATTTCTTTGATTCGCCCGAGGAGGTTTTCCGTTGGACCGCCGAGGCGGTGCAGCTCCGGCCGCATGCCCAGCCGGGTCTGAATCCAGGCGGGTCCCAAAGGTCATCGCCGGAGCGGACGAACCGCCAAAACCGGAAGGGTCGACACCGGAGGTCCCGATCTCGGAAGCGGTCGGCCTCCGCCAGTGCATCGCAGACAGGTGGTGCGAGGGACTCGGAACACTCTGATGCCGGCAGTTGAACTTTGATGGGACTGGGCCTTGTTGCTGAGTGCTGAGTTGCCCTTCATCGGCTGGTGAGACTGTTCTATTATGACTTCCCTATACTAGTCTGTTCCCGTTTGCGGACTCCTCTCACTTTTAGCGGGAGCGCAATGGGGCTCGGGAGGCACCTTTTGTGGGCCTCTGACCCTCACGGTTGTGAGTGTTGTGGGGGGGGTGGTGAGTGTGTGTTGATTGGGGTGTTGGGATCCATTGGTATGGCGGGCCCTGGGGTCTCTGTTCTGGACCCGGGTCTCTCCATGCCGCGACAGATACTTCAATGTTCTCTGAGGTATTGGGGTGGGGGGAGCGGGGCAGGGGGGATGTTCTTTTGTTGCTAATGGTTGGGGGGGTCTGGGTCTGGGGGGGGTTGCTGAGTGTTGGGGTTGGAAGGGTGGGATCACACGTGCCTATGACTATTGATTTTGTTGCTTTGTGGGGTGCGCCGGGGTGGTGTGGAGGGCCGGGTGCTGGTCACTGTGTTGATTATGGCTGATCATACGACTATGTCTCCTCAAAAGACCCTGCGTGTTGTGACATGGAATGTGAGAGGAATTCTAGATAAAATCAAGCGTGGGGCTGTGCTACGTTGGGGGAAGAGGGAGATGGTGGACGTGCTGCTGCTTCAGGAGACCCACATGCTGGGTTCCAAGGCCCTTAGCCTCCAGAGGTTCGGCTTTCAACAAGTGTACCATGCGGGTTTCACGAGGGGCTCGCGGGGGGTGGCTATCTTGGTGCACCGCAGGGTGGCTTACGTGCATGAAAAGCAATGGATTGACCCTCAGGGCCGATATGTTTTCATCAAGGGCCTGCTGGGTACCGAGCAAGTGGTATTTGGTAGCGTGTACGCCCCCCCCTCTCCAATGGGCCCTGTCTGAGCGGCTGTTTGCGCTGTGGGACGAGATTCCGGAGGTGCTGACCATGGTGGGAGGTGACTGGAATGAGGTTATGGATGTGGGCCTGGATCGTCGGAGGCGGGTGCCTGTTGTGGTGGATCCCACCCCCCGCTGCTGCTCCCACCAGATTGCGTGCAACTGTGAGTGGCCTGGGATGGGTTGATGTGTGGCGACATTTTCACCCTGCTGCGCGTGAATTCACATATGTGTCGGCGGTGCATGGGTCCTTTTCGAGGCTGGACTATCTGTTAGTGCCGGGTGCCTGTCTGAGTCAAGTCAGAGATGCTGTGATACTCCCCAGGGGCCTGTCTGATCACTCCCCTGTCCTGGCTACCATGACCCTCCCTTCCAAACGACAGCCGTTTAGATGGCGGATGTCGTCCTGGCAGCTGCAACGGCCCGAGTACGTGCATCACCTGCGTGAGGCGATTGATCACTATTGGCGTGAGAATCTAGTGGGTGATGTGGATGCAATGGTGGTGTGGGAGGCGCTGAAACCCACGCTGCGGGGTATTGATATTGCTTGGTGCGTGGCTGCTCGGCGGAAGCATCGGGAGGCCATTGTGACCGCTGCCGCCCGTGTGGAGGATCTGGAGCAGCGTGGTAGTCTGGGGGGCGACGAAGGCATGGTGCGGCGGCTCCTGCAGGCCCAACAGTCGTACGCCTCCGTCCTATACGATGAAGCCCGGCAGGCGTGGCTCGCCACGCGCAGCAGGGTGTACCAGTGGGGCGACAAGTCCTGTACTATGCTACATAGGTTGTGTCAGGCGACCTTCCAGCCTCTTGTGTTGCCGGGTCTTACGGCGGAGGACGGCTCAATTATGACCGACCCAGCCTTACTGGCGGCTAGCTTTGCCCGCTATTACGAGACGCAGTACGCCCCTTGTGATCACTTGGAAGTGGGTGGGATCTCCACATATCTTGATGACCTGCTACCACGGGCTGTTCCTGATGAGACCAGGACCGCCCTGGACGCCCCGCTCACGGCTGAGGAACTCGGGGAGGCCCTTGGTCAACTGAATACCGGGAAGGCGCCCGGCCCGAGCGGATACCCATGTGAATTCTATAAAAAGTTTCACGTCCAGCTGGGGCCCCACTATCGGCGTGCCCTGGAGGCGGTGCGGGCCCGGGGGGAGCTGCCGCCGGACTGGCGCCACGCTGAGATCGTGGTCTTTTTGAAGCCGGGCAGGGAGCCGGACAGGCACGACTCTTACCGGCCAATTTCCCTGTTAAATATCGAGGCCAAGATTCTGGCCAAGGCCTTAGCGAACCGCCTATTGCCCCACATTACTGACCTGGTCCACCCAGACCAGTCTGGTTTCATGCCTGGGAGGGCCACCCGGCATAACATCCGACGGGCGCAAGCGGCAGTGGATGCTATGGGTGCTAGAGACGAGCAGGCGGCACTCTTCTTGGCGGATATGGACAGAGCCTTTGATTCTGTGAGTTGGGTATACCTGTTCGCCCTCTTAGCCCGCCTCAACCTGGGGCCGGTTTTCCTATCATATGTCCGTCTTCTCTACACAAACGTGACGGCCTCGGTCCGAGTGGCCGGAGCTACCTCTGGGCGCTTCCATATAGGTCGAGGTACTCGGCAGGGTTGCCCTCTGTCCCCGTATCTGTTTGCCCTTGCCATGGAGCCCCTGGCGTCGCGGGTACGAGTGGATGCCCAGTTGTGTGGCTTTGTCTGGAATGAGGACCTGGCGGATAAGATTGCGCTGTATGCGGATGACGTCCTCTTCTTTCTCACCGACCTACGGCTCTCGGGTCCCCCGGTCCTGGAGATTATGCGTGCGTTTGGCGAGGCCTCGGGTCTTCGTCTTAACCTTAATAAATCGACCCTGTGGGTGCTGGGTGGCGGAGTGGTTGCTGACCCCTGGGCTGCGGAGTTGCGAGTGGTGACGGATGGCCTGAAATATTTGGGCGTTTTCCTCTCGGAGTCGCGGGTCGTGGCCTGGGCGCGTGGAGTCCTGCCGGTGTGGGAGCGGGTACAGGCTGATGTCAAAACTTGGTCCAGGATGCCGCTCACTCTCTTTGGAAGATCGGCCATCTTCAAGATGGTGGCGCTTCCGCGTCTCCTATACCAGCTCCAGAATTTCCCATACCCCATTGGCCTGGAGTGGTTCCGTCAGGTTAACTCAGTGTTGGGTCGCTTCCTGTGGGATGGTGGTGCGGCCAGGGTGGCATTGAGGACGTGTTTTCTGTCCACATACTGTGGCGGCCTGGCCACCTCGGACCTCCTCTCCTACTACCAGGCTTCCCAGCTACTTGTCCTTAATGAGTGGTGGTATGGCGATAGAGGTGACCCGGCTTACGCCCTGGAACGATCGCTCATGGGTGATCGCACGCTCCACACCATCCTTTATTCGGCTCGCCTGCTTCGTGGGTTACCTTCGGTCACAAGGGTGGTCTTTGCTGTGTGGCGACAGTCCTTGCGCCGCATGGGATGGTGGGGCAGGTTGACGGCTGAGACGCCGCTTTGGCATAATGGCCTGCTCCCGGAGCTGGCGGCCTTGACCGGCTTTGAGGGTTGGGAAGCCATAGGGGTTACACAACTGGGCCAGGTCATGTCCGGCACCACCCTCAAATCCTTCGAGGAGCTCCGCACGGAATTCCAAATGCCTCAGTCCCAATTCTTTCACTACCTCCAGCTGCGACATGCCCTCACCCCGAGCATCGCCGGCCTCGACTCCTTGCCAGAGTTTAGCCCGATCGAGGCTAAAGTGTTTATGGGAGACTTGAGAGACAGAAAGGTCTCCAGGATATACCAGACGCTTATTATCCACTGCTCCTCCTCCCTGCACTCTCTTCGGGAGGCATGGGAGGTGGACGTGGGCCCCCTCGATGACGACGATTGGAGGGAGGCGCTGGAGTCCCCACGTGGTACCGCCATTGCTGTCCGCTCCGGCTCATTCAATTCAAATACCTGCATCGAGCTTACTATACGCGTGAACGATTGTGGAAAGCTGGTTTGATTGCATCCCCGGAATGCTTGCGCTGTGGGTCGGTGCCTGGGTCCCTAATGCACACTGTGTGGACGTGTGGCCGGCTGACTGGGTTCTGGAGGGCTGTGTGGGGTTGCCTGGCTGAGGTGCTGGGCTGGGACCTTCCTCGTACCCACCGGTTGGGCCTACTGCACATCATGGAAGGGGTTGGGGGTAACATGTATAAACGCCACTTGTTGCTAGTGGGGCTGGTCGTGGCTAAGCGGGACCTGGCCCGGGCATGGAAAGCAGTGAGGGCCCCCCCCCTGTCTGCATGGAAGGCTGGGCTGGATTACTTCATGGGTCTGGAGAGGCCGATCTTTGAAGCGCGGGGCTGCCCTCGCAAGCACTACAAAATTTGGAAGCGTTGGGCTGACTACCGTGGTCTATCCCTAGACCCCCCGGCGGAGCGAGAGGAGGACATTTGACCACAGTGACACTATTGGCCCGAAGCGGCGTCGCCCTGGTGGCGCTACACCTACTTACTTTTCTTTATTGCTTTCTATGCACGTGTGGTAGGGGGGGGTTGGGGGGTGTCCGGGGCTGGGGGGGTGGAGTTGTGGGATATGGTGGGTCGCTGGGGAGTTTCTATACTGAGCCTATTTTTTGAGTCTGCTCCATCATTTGCTAGCTATGTAATTGCTGTTTTGATATTGTCGTGGTGTTCTTCGGTTGTGGAGATGCCACATTCTTAATGCTCATTTGCTCAATAAAATTGGTTGTGAAAAAAAACAAAAACGTCTGAATATATAAAAACGTTATCCGCTAATAGAATTAGCATTTAAAAAACCTTGCAAATTCACTGAAAAAACCATAGGTTTCAGGCCTTATATAGTTAGGAATTAGCATTTAAAAAACCTTGCAAATAGTTTTTTAAATGCTAATACCTAACTATATATGACCTGAAACCTATGGTTTTTTCAGTGAATATATATATATATATATATATATATATATATATATATATATATATATATGTATATATATATATAGCTTGAAATTGTCTGAACCTTATGGCGCAGCAGAGGTGCGAATCACCGGAAACCAACACTCGGAGGCCCACTGGGGTTATTCATTTTTTTTAAAAGACCTAAATCGCGCAGATCCCACTGGGGAGGAAGTTGATCTCGAGGACCAAAAAACTACAAGTACCAGCATGCCTGATATATTCTGATTCACTTGAAAGGCCCATTGGGGATCAGTAAAATAAGCAGCATGTGGTAATGGTGCCAGATTGAGCATTTCAGCGTATTTCCAGTTAGTCAGCCTATGAATAAGGAGCTTTGCCAGCCCCGAAACGCGTCAGGAGAAAGATATTATCGGAGTGTGAACTGCCAGTTTTATGGAATAAATGGTCTTTTTAAACCACTATGCTGCTGTGTTCGTCCTTACAACAGGGCAAGTTTGATGGGATGTATGTGTGTGTGTGTGTGTGTTGGGAATAACACAAAGGTTACAGATATGTTATAGTTGGGCTCAGATTTCACTTATACAAAACCATAGAAATTCAGCAGTTATAGTTACCTGAGCTACCTATAGCTTATGCCCTTGTAATGTACTGCTTATGACCTCACATATTACATCACTCATGACACGGACAGTGGCATCACTGATGACATCACTCATGAGATTATCCAGCGTGTGTGTTTTGTAAACGTTTGAGACTAAAAGATATATACTAAACTACTGCAAAAGTTAAATTACTCTTGTTTCGGTACTACTGAGTGATACTATTTCTATCATATTGCATACGAGTTGCTGTGAGACTGTGTGAATCTGTGTTTGAGTGACTATATGGGTGGGTGAGTGCCTGTATGGGTGAATAAGTGGGTGTGAAAGTAGCTCTATGGGAGAATGAGTGGCTGTACTGGTAAGTAAGTGGCTGTGTAGGTGAGTGAGTAGGAGCATGAGTGGTGTATAGGCGAGTGAGTGTCTGCTTGGTTGAGTGACTGTTTGAGTAGATGTATGGGTGGGTGAGTGACTGAGTGGCTCTATGGGTGGGTAAGAGGGTGTATGAGTGCCTATATGGGTGACTGAGTGGCTGTGTGAATGACTGTATGGGTGAGTGACTGGGTGAGTGACTGGGTGTGTAAGTGGGTGTATGGGTGAGTGAGTGCCTATTTGAATAGGTGTATGGGTGAAGGGGTGTCTGAGTGGCTTTATTGCACAGTAAGTGAGGGGCTGTATAGGTGAGTGAGTGGGCATGAGCTTGTATGGATGTGTGAATGGGTATGTAAGTTGTGTGGGTGTGTGAGTGGATGTATTGGCGAGTAGCTCTGTTAGCAGCTGTATGGGTGAGTGGGTGTGTTGGTGTATCTATGGAGAATAGGTTGTATGGGTCTGTGAATAGGTATGTGAGTGGTTGTACGGGTGTGTGAGTGGTTATATGGGTATGAGTGGTTGTGTGGGTGAGTGACTTGGTTTGTGAGTAGGTCTGTGGATGATGTAATCAGTGATGTTACTGACCATGTCTTGAGTGATGTAATACGAGAGGTCATAAGCAGTTCATTGCGGGGCATAAGTTACAGTTAGCTCAGGTAACTAGAACTGCTAAAGTTTTATGGCTTTATACAAGTGAAATCTGACCCGAACTATAACATCCATGTAACTTGTTTTTTTCTGTACGTTTCTCTCTCTTTTTTATGTCATTTCCCTTATTTCCCAACTATAATGTCCCTGTAACCTTTGATTTTTTCAGTGAGTTTCTACTTTTTTTTATTGTTAATTCCTAGCTATAATGTCCTTGTAAACTTAGGATTTTTTAAGTTAATTTTGTAGGCTTTTATACATTTTATTTCCTAACTTAAACTGTAACGTTCAAGAGTGTGTGCGAGTGGCTGTACAGGTCAGTGAGTGGGTGTATGGGTCGGTGTGTGAGTGGGTGTATTGGGCTGTGAGTGGGTGTGTGAGTGGCTGAATTGGTCTGTGAGTGGGTGCATGAGTGGGTCTGTGAGTTGATGCATGTCAGAGTGCGTAAGTGTCTGAGTGGGTGTCTCAGTAGGTGCATGAGTGAGTGTCTGAGTGGGTCTGCGAGTGGGTGCGTATCCAAGTGGGTTTGCAAGTGCCTCCATGAGTGTGTGTCACTGAGTGAGTGCATGAGTGTCTGAATGTGCATGTGAGTGGGTGTGTGAGTCCCTGATTGTGTCTGGGAGTGGGTGCGCAAGTCGGAGTGGGTCTGTGAGTGGGGCTATGAGTCTGTGTGTGATTCTCTGACTAGGTCTGTGATCAAGTGTGACAGAGTATGAGTGGTTATGTAAGTGGGTGCATGAGGGCGAGTGGTTCTGTGAGTGAGTATGTGTGAGTGAGGCTGTGAGTGGGTGTATGAGTCCCTGGGAGGGTGTGGAGTGAGTGTGAGTGGGTCTTTGAATGGATGCATGATTATCTGATTTGATCTATGAGTGTGTGAGTTGGTCTGTGAGTGGGTGTGTGAGTGTCTGTGTGGGTGCATCAGAAGCTGTGTGAGTGATTGGGCAACAATTTATTTATTTATTTAGTGTATTTTGTATAGCGCACAGCTACCCCAACGGGGTGTCCCGGCGCTTCTGCACATTTGCTGAGTCTTACACAGATGAGTTTAGCAAAAAAGGAATGTTTTTAGTGCTTTGCGAAATGGTGGCTCCTCCTGAATCATCCGGATAGAGATGGGGAGTTTGTTCCATTGAGAGGAGGCACATACCTGGAAGGTTTTACCCCCAGATCGAGCTTTTTTGAATCTAGGGGTAGACAGCAGACTTTTTGAATTGGATCGAAGATGTCTGGCATTGCTGTAGGGGCAAAGGCGGGAAGAGAGATACGCAGAGCCCTTTCCTTTGATTGCACGGTGACAAGGTGAGGGCTTTAAATTCTACTCTTTTTTGGACTGGCAACCAATGTAGCCTACGTCGATGAGGCGTGATGTGCTCACGTAGAGAGAGGCCACAGACCAGCCGGACTGCTGCATTCTGGACTGTCTGAAGCCGATGACAGAGGCCAGAAGCGAGTCCAAGATACAGGCCGTTGGCATAATCTAAATGAGAGGTTATTAAGGCCTGGACAATGGTTTTCCTGGTGTTACTAGGGAGAAAGTTGATACATTTTTTAATCATCCTAATTTTTGAGAAACAGGCAGCAGATACCGTCTGGACTTGGTTATGAAAGGAAAGGCTCGTATCCCATCTGACCCCCAGGTTTTTTACTGATTCCTTAGGGGAAGGGGCCGCACTCAAGTCTAGTGGCCACCAGAGGTTCGAGTCCAGAGGAGAGGGTTGATGGAAAAAGAGAACCACCGTTTTTCCTGCATTCAGCCGAAGGAAATTATTGTCCATCCAGCATGCAATGGAACCGCACTGCCCCTTTAGCCAACAAGAGTGCACAGTTTTCCACAAAATATCTACTCAAGTGGAGCACTTTCTCCTTGGTAATTAGAAACTGCTAGCTAGTCGAGAGCGTATTCTAAACTAACATCTGTGTAATGGCCCATGAGGAAATGCCTCCAGTGACCTTGTGTGCATTTTGGCAATGTGATTGTTCCTTGTGCGTCTTTATCCAGAAATCTGTGATAACATGAATCCTCTTATACAGAGGGCCACAAGACTACAAAGAGGTAAATCTCAACCAAACAAGGGTACTTCCTCTTATCTATATCAAGTAAGTGCTTCTTTATTTGGTGGAGATGTCCCGATAATTCCTCGGCAAGAAGAACACGTCACAAAAATAGTCTGGAAATGCGATACGGGCCTTGGGGTAAGCTGTCCATCCTCCTGGCAAAAGGCAGGAAGACCTTTGCATACAACTAAGGTGATCTGGGAGGTACTGCCAATTACTAGAAGGGGAGGTGGGCCTAGCGGCCCACTCCCCGTGCTTATTTAGGACCCGGGGATCCCATCCATCAGAGCCCGGCCACATCTCCGTGGGTACCCTGGCCCCACCCAGGGCAACCAGTGCGCATGTTGGGCACTGCAGGGGGACCCTCAAGGCTGCCAATGTCCCAGTCAGCTCCCCGCCTTCTGCGGAGCAGGCATAGTTCCTGCACTTAAGGAGCTGCTGGAAATGCAGCTCCCTGTGTGGGGATGCAATACTTTCATCTCTTTCCCTGCCCACATGTGTACGGGCAGGTAGACAGATGAAAACTCTACTCCCAAAAAGCAGGAACAGTTTGATAAATTTATGGTGTGGGATTACGGTATCGTACTGAACCAAGAGTCCACCTTATAGCACATCACAGAGTAGGCCCTAATAGTTCAACCAAGCTACACTGCGGAGTCAGGCAAGGGCTTTCTGATTGCAGAACAACTGTGGCCTTGCTCTAAAAGACCAAATATAAATGTTAGTAACCAGCAGGCACCCTGCCAAGTAGTCATCGGCCACCCAAGGACCCAGAGACAAGGTCTGACAAATAGCGAGACTGTCTTTATAAGAACCACGGAGACAGTTCTCTTCATCCAAGCTCAAAATGGGTTATCTTATTATATTCACAGAACCATCCTAGTATTACAAATATCACCCATTAATAATAATTTATACATACATGCACCTTAGAAATAAATCAATACAAAGGCTAATATTGCTTACTTGTTAATGCAACCCATTCGACATGCCCACCCGCAACAGGGAGAAGATGTGATTTAATGGCTTAGTAACAGACGCTGGAACACTGGATTGTGGTCTCTGAACACTGCATTAGTATTCAACTGTCACGAGGACTTGGTCCCTGTCGCGGACGGCAGCGATGTCTCTGTTAACGTTTGTCCATTTCCGCCCCGTTCGCAGGACCCCTTGGACGTTTCCTGGATGTCCTCGGCTCTACCTTCATTGACCCCGTCCCTGGACCTGCCTTCCTTGACGTCAGGGGGAAGTTCCCTGACGGTCCACCAATCGGGAAGGAGATCGTCATTGGACCTGAACCAATCATGGGCACTAGGGGCGTTTAAGGAAGCCCCGTTCTCATCCGCCGACGCGACATCTCCGGGTGAGCATCCGAGCCACGAGGAGGAGAACGCCAAAGAAGAAGAAGACGAAAGGACCAACACGCCACTGCAGGGGTTACCGGAGCAGAGACTCGACAAGCCAGGAGGCCAACGGTCCCACGAGCCGCCCTGCCACACTTCCAAGGGAGAAGTGTGGCTTCACAAGGTACGAGGGCGTTTCCGAGGGCTATTCAGTTCACGGGGTGGGACGGGGTAGGACGAGGGTGCTCACGGGCCGTATTACGTTCCCTGTGTTACTTAGAAGTAACGACCTAGTCTACGAAGGTGGTGGTGGAAAAACCTGGTGACCCCTCACTCCCTTACCCCCTCCCATGTCTTGACCCCGGATCAGCCAGTAACCCGGCTGTTTGTCTCTTTCTTTTCCGAGCCAAACCAGACCCAAGAAGAGCCCGAGGGAGAGCCGAGACGGGGATTCAAGAAGCAGGAGTCCAAGTCGGGAAGGAAAACCGCCCCTATCGGATTGTGTACCAAACTGTGTGCATCTCTGCTCTCTTGATGTTGAAAGAGACTTAAACTGACAATAAAACAAAGAATATTCCAGTACCCCAGGTCGTGGTGTCCATCCTTCCCCAGTCAGACTCTGACAAGTGGCGAGCCAGCCAGGAGCCTACGGGAACCACGCCATCCGATACAGAATGGAGAACATACTGACGCAAATGGAGGCCGACCGGGCTGCATTTTCCCAAGCCATCCAAAGTCAGTCGGAAAATATACTGAAACTTGCTGAAGGACAAACCCAACTAATGACAGTTCTGGGTCAAGGAAGGGTTACGGCCCCGCCCCCAGGCACGGTAGTACCGCTGCAGAAATTCACTCCCGGTGAAGACCCACTTGCTTTCTTTCTCAATTTTGAGAGGGCCGCGAGAGCTAGTTCGTGGCCTGGGGATAGATGGCCCTTTTACCTGGCTCCGCTGTTGATAGGGGAAGCTCAGGCAGCTTACCAGACGGTGAATCGAGACGGCACCACAGCATACGCAGTGGTAAAACAATACATCCTCGATAGATTAGGGGTAGACGAAGAAACTCATCGCCTACGTTTCCGCCAAGAAAGAGGGTCTCCCGGGGATCTACCTAAGACTCTGTTTTTTAGGTTGAAGGAAGCTGCTGATCTATGGCTAAAACCCCAGGAAGGTAACATCGATGCCATCATGAACAAAGTGTATCTTGAACAGTTTATAGCAGCCCTTCCGTATAGTACTCAAAGGTGGCTCAAACAACATGCGGGGTTGACGCTAGAGCACGCCATAGAAATGGCCACTTGCTATGCCCGGGCACAGGGCAAGCCATATATGAGGGAACCTGACAAACCAAACAAAATCACAGTTCCCCTCAAACTGGAAAAGAAACTCCAAAAACCTGTACCGGAACCACTACCAAAGATACGATTCCAACGACCTGAATTGCCAAATACCGGACCTCAATGTTTCGAATGCGGGGAATGGGGTCATATAGCCCGGTACTGTCGAAAAAAAAAAGAAAAAGAAGACGAACCCATGGATGTGAGCTATGCCCCCAGGTCCATATTATACGCCCAAGAAACAGGAACTACTTTCTACGTAAGGGTTTCTCTTAACGGTGCCTCTATAAGAGCGTTGTTGGATTCTGGCTGTAAACACTCCGTCATAAGAGAGGAGCTTGTGGATCCCTCTTCTCTCATCCCGGGGAAACAGGTCCACATTCGCTGTGTCCATGGGGACGTTAAGGAATACCCTATAGCCAGAGTCACGCTGTACACCCCCTCAGGGAAAGGCATGGAAGTCACTGTAGGGGTTATGTCCAAATTACCAGAGCCCATTATCATTGGAACCGATAATCCCTCCTTTAATGCATTGTTGTTGGATACCCTCCAAAACCTATCCCTCCCCCATGACTCCTTGTTGGCTTCAGAACCGTGGGCCAGGGATACACACTTTAGAACTGCTCAGTTAAACGATGCAAGTCTCACGAATGCATGGCAGGTCGCACGAGACGGACAAGACCCATCCACTAAAAGTTACCCTACTTTTATTGAGAAAAATGGCCTCCTGTATAGACTCGCGAAAGCTGACGCAGAGCCCCAACTGTTGGTCCCGAACGACTTTCGTGACCAGATATTGTTTTTCGGGCATGCCCATCTTTTGGCAGGTCACTCAGGGAAAGAAAAAACAGGACAGTCCATACTGCGCCATTTTTTTTGGCCGGATATTTACGCTCAAGTCCAAAAATACTGTCAGGAGTGTAGAATTTGTCAAAAACGGAATCCCTACACTCCTCCCCCGGTCCCTTTGGTTCCTATGCCCATTATAGGAGTTCCCTTTGACCGCGTTGGGATGGACTTGATCGGCCCGTTGCCTAAGTCGTCTAGAGGTCATCAGTACGCCCTTGTATTGGTTGACTATGCTACGCGATATCCAGAGGCTTTTCCTCTTAAGGCAGCTACTTCGGCAGCCATAGCCCAGAGGCTAGTGGAGGTGTTCTCTCGTATGGGTTTTCCAAGGGAAATTGTTACCGACCAGGGTACCCCTTTTGTTTCCCGTTTGATGCAACAGGTATGTGTGCAGTTAAACATTAAACACATCAAAACGTCTGTGTATCACCCCCAGACGGATGGTTTGGTTGAGCGTTACAACGGCTCCCTAAAGCTAACCCTAAAAAAGCTCTTGTCTGGGGACGGGAAGAACTGGGACCAGTTACTCCCCCTTGCCCTCTTTGTGCTACGTAGTCAAAAACAGTCCAGCTTAGGGACCTCTCCCTTGGAACTACTGTTCGGGAGACCTCCAAGGACACTACTAGAAATTACAAGAGACAGTTGGGAGGCAGAGGGAGCTCAGGAAGCCGAGGCCTTATTGGATTATACACGTCAGCTACAGTCCAGATTACACAAACTCAGAACACTTGCCCACGATCATTTGGCCATAGCCCAAGCCAAACAGAAAACCTTCTATGATCGAGGTAAGAAGTGGAGAGCACTGGATATCGGGGATTGGGTTCTGATTCTATTACCTACCTCGACACAAACTGAAAAAGGAATGGCAGGGCCCCTTTAAAATCATTAGGAAAATAGGGCGCACTACCTATCTGGTACAGTTGGGAAGAGGGAAATCTCAAATGTATCACATTAATCTTCTCAAAAAGTGGCTGGGTAAACCTCCCCAAACAGTCAATGTGGTTTCACCGGTAACAGAGACAAACCATACTGTCGGGGACACTCCTATAAACCAGGATCTATCTCCCAAACAACAAGAAGAAGTTAGGTCTCTTCTTTTGTCACATTCGGAAGTATTCTCTGACCAGCCTGGGCGCACACATTTGGCAGAACACTTCATCCCCACTCTACCTAATACAGTGGTAAAACAGAAGCCATATCGAATCCCAGAGGCAAGACGTCAGGCCTTTCAGACAGAGGTACAGAACATGTTAAAGTCCGGGATCATAGTTCCTTCCCACAGTAACTGGTGTTCACCGGTGGTTTTAGTGCCAAAACCTGATGGTAGCATTCGTTTTTGTATCGACTTTAGGGCTGTTAACAGGGTGTCTAAACAGGATGCCTATCCCTTACCTAGAGTTGATGAACTCCTGGAACGCCTTGGTGAGGCCCGTTACATTACCACCATCGACCTCACCAAGGGATACTGGCAGATACCCCTTGCAATGCAGGACAGGGAAAAAACAGCCTTCTCGACCCCCTCTGGGCATTTCCACTTTACGGTACTACCCTTTGGGTTGCACGGGGCACCTGCAACGTTTCAGAGAGTCATGGATACCCTATTGGCACCTCACATGTCATATGCATCGGCTTATCTAGACGATATAGTCGTGTTTAGTAAGACCTGGGACGACCACCTGGTAGATCTGGGAAACATATTGTCAAGTCTGAAAGAAGCCAATTTGCACATCAATGCAAAAAAATCTCGAGTTGCTTTTCAACAAGTCAGGTATCTGGGTTATCTTCTAGGGGATGGTCAAATCAAACCTCAGATCGAGAAACTTGAGGCTATCAAGGCCTTGTCATATCCGTCCACAAAAAAAGAGCTCCGGGCTTTCTTGGGGTTGGTGGGGTATTACCGCCGGTTTATCCCTCAGTTTGCTAATCTAGCGGGTCCTCTCACTGACCTCCTGGGTAAAGTTGTTAAGTCCTCCTCTCTACCGACCCCTTCTGTCATGCACACCTCGGCATTCCAGGCTTTGAAAGACGCCCTGACCTCTTCCACTGTCCTCGTTTTCCCTGATTTCCTTAAACCTTTCATTCTGCAGACAGATGCTTCTGGGGTTGGCATTGGAGCTGTCCTTTCCCAGGAAGACGATAATGGCGCTGAGAGGCCTGTGCTCTTTATCAGCCGAAAACCGTTTCCTAGGGAGCAGGCTTATTCAACGATTGAAAAGGAGTGCCTAGCTGTTCGGTGGGGGGTGGAAAAGCTTAGGTACTACCTCGAGGGGCGTCCCTTTGTATTGTATACCGATCATGCCCCCTTAACCTGGCTTCAACGTAACCGGGGGCACAATGAACGGATCCTGCGCTGGTTCTTGGCGTTGCAGCCTTTTCAAATTGACGTCAGGCATCGGAAGGGTTCTCTGCAGGGGAATGTTGACTTTCTCTCCCGCTTTCCTCTTTCCCCCGATCGGGTCAATCGTGGGGGTGGGATGTGTCACGAGGACTTGGTCCCTGTCGCGGACGGCAGCGATGTCTCTGTTAACGTTTGTCCATTTCCGCCCCGTTCGCAGGACCCCTTGGACGTTTCCTGGATGTCCTCGGCTCTACCTTCATTGACCCCGTCCCTGGACCTGCCTTCCTTGACGTCAGGGGGAAGTTCCCTGACGGTCCACCAATCGGGAAGGAGATCGTCATTGGACCTGAACCAATCATGGGCACTAGGGGCGTTTAAGGAAGCCCCGTTCTCATCCGCGACATCTCCGGGTGAGCAGCCGAGCCACGAGGAGGAGAACGCCAAAGAAGAAGAAGACGAAAGGACCAACACGCCACTGCAGGGGTTACCGGAGCAGAGACTCGACAAGCCAGGAAGCCAACGGTCCCACGAGCCGCCCTGCCACACTTCCAAGGGAGAGTGTGGCTTCACAAGGTACGAGGGCGTTTCCGAGGGCTATTCAGTTCACGGGGTGGGACGGGGTAGGACGAGGGTGCTCACGGGCCGTATTACGTTCCCTGTGTCACTTAGAAGTAACGACCTAGTCTACGAAGGTGGTGGTGGAAAAACCTGGTGACCCCTCACTCCCCAACATAAAATGAAAGTTGTTCTATTAAAATTACTTTACCGCATTGTCTCTCAAGCTCCAAATAAGTGTAACACAAATATGTATAACCCTGCTCTCTAGTACATGGTCGAGAACTCTCGGTCACCTGTCCCCATCACATTATAATTGATGCTTAATTTCGGATGAGTTATTAACCACACCCTGTATGTCTTCTTGTTCTAAGTATGGGCCTCATGGTCGAGATTCTTCGGCTTCAAAATAACATTTTTGGCAAGTGTCCTTAAGTTATGCCTGCACTATACGACGTGCCAGAAAAAAAAATGACATCCGTTTTCATAGGAAGTGAACGAAAGTAAAAAGACACAATTTGACGCTTCAAAAGAAAACTTCTTCGACACCCCATGACCGGTTGTGTCAAAAACCTCTCCTATTAATTCGATGTTTTTAGGTCTCGCCTACTCAGTACGCATGCGCTGTATACGAGGACCTTTAGCTGTCGTTCTGCTCTTTTTGGAAGCACATACTCGTGTTTGTGGCGGCATCCACCTAGCGGGAGCGAGCAGGAGCGCGCCACAAGCACGAGTATGTGCTTCCAAAATAAGCAAACAGCTGTTGCTTTGCGCGCGTGTTCTGAAGCATTCCGAGGGCGTCTCTTCTATTCTGTGCACTCCCCCACCCCTCCCACTTGTTTACTTCTTTAAGAGCCCTTTTCACAAGTGCATCCCCACAAGGTTAGTACGGCTCAGCTCTACTCCCCGTGTGTCGCTCTTTGCTCCCAGACTGCAATGCCACCTCCTCCCCTTCCAATTACCTAGATGGTTGTAGTAGTGAAGCTAGTCACGCTTAGTGGAGCTTCTTAAGTCATTGTTGCTGCCCACGCCCACATTGCTGGTTGCTCCCTTTGTCACACTTTTTCACCTTTCTTTGACTATTTCTGCCCCCTTGTGTTTTTTCTCGCTTTTGCTTTGGATCGAAATCTCAAGGAAAAATAAGTGCCAGCCCCCGCAATGAGCGCTGGTGACTGCCCTGCAATCACGTTTTAAAATAAGCACTGGAACTCGAGCCAGTAAAAGGATCCTGTAGAAACTATTTAAAACTGGAAGTTTCTCTAATGTACCAGCATCAACAAATGCAAAAAAGTTAATGTTTGCGTAAGTCCCCGATCTATAATCGGGACCTTGATTTCCGCAAGATTGTCAGCAGTGACCCTCCGCTCTTCTCTCATCGACGTGGTCGTCTTTCATTGTTTTGATTGCTTTTCTGCAACAATTTACCTTGTATTTGATGCACTCGGCTAACTGTATTTCCGTCTGACTCTCACATTTTAGGACTTATGGGATACTCAGTTTATTGGCATCAGGAGGATGGCTGCCTGAGCATGCCCTGCCGAGTTCAAACATGTGACTGGCAGGTCACGCACAGTGAACTCGATTACTAGTCTGATTCGGCCTGGCATGCACCCTTTCTCCGTCTCTAAGCTTGAAGCAACCTGACCGAGGTTTTCTATTCGACTTGTTGATATGTCATAACATTAATAATTCCCATGGAGTTCGCCCCATTCGCATGCACCATTTGATGTGCACGGAAAGCATCAGATCCTGTGTCACCCACTGTAGCATTATTGACCTGAAAGCACTTTCTTGGCCAGAACAGTAAATATTTTTTTTCTGCCCAGTGTACATGCAAGCACCTCATCGTTGTGACTTTTGTTCAGGGCCACTGGAATTATGCAGCAGTATTGAGTGAATTATACAACAGAAAGGCAAATTATCGGGTGTAATGCAGCACATTTTATGATACGATTACCTAATTATTCTGTCACTTTTACACTGACTGGGGATTGGTTGGCGCCGCGGCCAGGGCGACTGACGCTGGAATCTGGGGATCACGGTTCGATCACCGGCGGCAGGTTAGCCCAGCACCATGTGACTCTGGGCAATAGCTTGCTTAATCTTCCCGACGGCCCCCAGCGCCTAGAGACCCTAACGGGTGATTGTGCGCTTTACAAATGTGGATTATTATTATTATTATAATTCACTAGTACAATTTTAACACCCACATATGGCAAGAGACCCAAATAAAGGTGAATATTCAACCTTTGTAAAGGAGGGTCCCACCGCGCAGTAACACGTGTTGCTGGAGAGATTGTGAGTGCATACAGACATTGTTGATGATGGCGTGGTTGCCTGGAATGGGTGGAGACTGCTGGAATACTCTGGGATTGCCTTTCCCTGACCTCCTTTTCTTTCTTATTGACGTTTTCTGTTTTTTCTTTGCTTCTGTGTTTTTTGGGTTATGTCCTACCTTTCTTTGACTGCATGGGTTCAGTTCGCCTGAGGGACTGTTTCTATGAACATGTAGGGTGACCTGTGGCTGTTGTGTTGATACTTTTAATAAGTAAAATAAGAGTTTGACGCGTACATCACTAGATCCTGCTGGAGCAGGACACAGACTGCTGGCTGGGAGCCCCCGCCATGCAGCAGTACAAGGCCAACGCGCTGCAGTTGGATGCCACACACGAGGAGCCCGAGCTGCCCTCCCAGAAGCTGCAGCACCTGGGGCACGCCATGGAGAACCACTCGCAGTGGATGTAGAAAGTAGGCAGCGAGTCTGTAAACGCACATGGCACAGTAGTGAATGTTTCAATGCAGGGGCACTCGGATTGAGTGTCGTATTATCACATGACCGTGTTCCATACTATTACCCTGGTCCTGTGGTTACACATGCTCATCGTGGTATTGTGGTGCATTGTGTAGCGTGTTATCACCCAGCTGCTGGCTAAAGATGTCTGTGTTATCACCCTAGTGCTCAGGTTCTGTGGTTAAACCTGTACCATTCGATCACCCCCGTCCTGTGGTTAAACATGTTCCGTGGTATCTCCTAGGTGTTTTTGTTTGCACCGAGTTATGAATAGCACTCTTTACAACGCATGCCATTACAACACAAGTTGTTACAATGACTTGCTGAAGGGGCGGCGCTTGAGTTTGGAATAGTATAATTTACTACTCCAACTCCAGTGTGTGCAACAGTAGGGAAGGTGCTGGATTGAGAATCCACAAATCCAACACCTTCTGCCCCCTACAGCAAGTCTTTGTAAGGACTAGCGTTGTAATGTCATGCAATGTAACAAAGCGTCATTGTACGACTTGCGTTGTAAACGCATGCATTGTAAATGATGCGTTGTAAATGTTGTTTTTCGTGGTAGACCATTTATTTTATGAACCCGGAACTGTGGCTAAAAATGCTGTTTAACCACAGCACCAGAGTTATAACATGGAATACATTTAAATTGTAGCACCACGGTGATAATCATGTTTAATTCTTTCACCCTGATGTTGTGGTGGTTAAACATATTCCTTTATCACATTGGGTGTGTTCATTATCATCCTGGTGCTGCGGTAAACAAAGTTTTCGCCAGAGTTTGCTAAATTTGTGAACCCTGATTCCTGTTAAAGTTCTCGCTCAAGCGCTGTGCCAACTTTTAAGAAATATATTTAGCATACCATGAAAGAGAAACCCATGGACCGTGGGCACATAGCAAACATCTCGTCGTCTTTATTTTAGTAAAGTAGCTCAGAAAAAAACTCTGCTGCAGGTGTGATGCATAATCGTTAAGTTCCTTTTTCTGTCTATAGCAACACTACATTATTGTGAGGAGATTGTCTAATCGCACAGCATATATTAAAAGCAGACCCTGAATTTACGTGCATCGCAGTGGCCCTAAAGTAATACTTTTCTCTGATGTCGGTTCTTTAACTTGTTCTTAGCCTCATAGACAAGTCAGGCTCGCGAAGCAGGCGCTTTTGATTTATTCATTCATTCATGCTCGACAGATGCAAATGCCCGACTGTATAGGGTGCGTCACCATGGACAGCACCAGAATGCATGAGAATGGAGGGTGTGAAGGCGGACATGGCCAGATTGTATTTGTCTTCAGAAACAAACACGAGGCCTATGAACAGGTTACATGAAGACAAGGTTGTGTCAGGTGTCTTTGAGGCTGTATGTATTTAAAGTTTTAAATAACGAAACAATGTGGTTGATGCACCCCAATGTCTGCCCTCAGTTGTACATCCAGTACAAAATAGAAAGTGATGTTTCTTTGATGTTATTGCTTTACATCAAAAGGAACACTGTTATACTGTGTTTAAAATTGCCCATATCCACCAAAACATTAAATGATAATTACGCACTTGTATAGCGCAGACTACCCGGAGGCATCTCGGCGCTTGTACGAATACCGCTGACGAACCCTTCCTGGCCTTTCCCTGTGATGTGCCCACTCCTGGGCACCCCCAAGGTGAAGCCAGGCATCCTAGCGTTGTTGGGGCCATTGCGGAGATTAAGCAAGCTATTGCCCAGAGTTGCAGAGTGGGACCCATGATTAGAATAGGCACCGAGGCGAGAATTATCAGGTCCGAGGAAATTGAGTGAGACCCGCCGAGGCGGGAATTGAACCCTGGTCCCGGGCCAGACTTCAGCATCAGGGTCTGCCGCTCTAACCATTGAGCCACACTTCTCCATTAAGACGGTGGGCAGCTACCTTTCCTGATAAGATAAGGTAAATTGCAATAGGTTTACATTTCAAATGTCTTCCAGGCTGCGCTCCAGACATAACCTTTGAGTACTGATGCCCCTCACAGCAGGGCTGTCTCCAGCCTGGAGCAACTATAACAGAGGAGCAAAGAGTTGTGACGGCTCTCCACTGAAGTGTGATCAAGGTAGACAAATGTTTGTCCCCACTAAAAGGGTCTCATTCAACATGCAGCTCCACCCCTACTCACCAATAGCATCTACAACAAGCATTGGCATAGCCAATAGGTCTCGCCTTTGGGATCTTATAAGTGTTTAGCCATGCAATGGTTGATGTTGTTGCACCAAGGATATTGTGCTGCATAATTAAATACTTATAAGGTCCCAAAAGCGAGAACAAATGGCTATGCCAATGCTTGTTCAAATAGGACATTGGATTTTGCATTAGTTTGGCACTAATTTATAGGAGAGTATAGTTAGTAAACTCCATTTTTGACAAAAATCTAGCAAAGTAAATTTTTGGCAGACACTGTTCGCATTATTCCAACTGTTTAATAACATCACATTGCAGCCTGTGTCCATGAAATCCCTTACCAACCACACAGAGGTGGTTCCACAGCAATGCTATTCTAGGTACCCCTTATGCAGTAGTAGCCGGCTGCCCCCTGACCGACGCATACAAACATCTATATGATGATAAAGATCCACTGATTGAGGAGGGTATACCCAAAGGTTACACGGCCCAGTGTGTCAAAGACCTGATACAAGTGTTTTTTTGCTCAAATAGTCACACTTAGGCAAATTATATCCACATGAATTGTCATAGTACTAGAAGGGGTAAAAGGGAGGAGGAAAAATCTCACTCATACAACCAAGGTCGAGCTTACCGAGGAAGGGCTCAATTACTTGACTTGCCACACACTTCACATCAATACTAAAATCAGGGCACAATTATTTGACTTACCACACACTTCACATCCATACTAAAATCAGGGCACAATAATTTGGCTTACCACACACTTCACATCCATACTAAAATCAGGGCACAATTATTTGACTTACCACACACTTCACATCCATATTAAAATCAGGGCACAATTATTTGACTTACCACACACTTCACATCCATACTAAAATCAGGGCACAATTATTTGACTTACCACACACTTCACATCCATACTAAAATCAGGGCACAATTATTTGACTTACCACACACTTCACATCCATACTAAAATCAGGGCACAATTATTTGACTTACCACACACTTCACTTCCATACTAAAATCAGGGCACAATTATTTGACTTACCACACACTTCGCATCTATATAAATAACATGCATTTCTGTAAATGCTTGTTTTCTGGAGGCGGTCTTCCAACTGAAGCTGTTTACGAGCAGGATTATGAATGCAGAATTATTATTTACCATTAAAATAAAGGTTTTTAGGTGTATCAAGATGCACAAGCTAGAGAATTTGGAAGTAATGTTAAAGCGTGGTTCTGCAAGGCTGTTTGGTAATCCTTGTACTTCAAGAACTTGGTATGTCGATACAGGACAAGTCCATAAAATTTAACAAACAAAAAAAGTTTCAACACAAAATTACAACAAAATCGATGTTTTTAATGTTTTTAAATGTGCTTCGTAACCAGAAAGGTATTTTCAAGTCAGTTACAAGAGTGTATCAATCCTCGCTTCACATCGTTCAAAAAACAGGGAATGTAATGTACAAAAGATGACACAAAGTATCAACAACGCAGGAACCGTGATGGGGTAGAAAAGGCAACTTTAGTACACGCGTAACAAAGCAGACATATTCCAAAAACTTTTTACAAATTCCTACTTATTTTCAAAGTTGGGTGTGTGATCCTCTGCAGTGCACATTAAGCTCCAGGTTGAATTGGTCCAATGACCCCATCCTTAGCAGATAAAAAAACACAGCTTAGATCCCTAGGCCAAACCAGGGCCAACTTTGGTGATCTGTTTTTCACAGAATAGTTTAAGTGGAAATATGAACCCACCCTTTACTGTTTAAAACATAGAAAGCCCCATAGAAAATGATTTTATTTTCAAATCTGTGAAATTAGATTGGGGTGCAAATGAGGCATGATGTCAAAGGAACATCTCATCGCTTTGTAAACAGAGTGATATAAATGGAGTGGAGGCGAAGGAGCACATAGGCCAGAGAGGAGTGTGTGGAGAGCTACTGGCAAGCAAAGAAGGAATGTACAGATTCACATAGGATTCCAGAGATGGCAGCTGTAGGAAGGAGCTTACCCATTCTGGGCAACATGTCACATGAGTAGCAGCCTCAAGAATTCCATTGAAAGTGATATGAATGGTGAAAGGCATTATAGGGCATCACAGCTCCCAAGTGCTACCGAGCAGAAGAAAGGCAAGAAGCTGTAGAATCAAAACCAGCAGAATGGCACGAAGGACTCTCGCCCTGAGCTTTCTTAGCACATGGCAGTAGAACCATGCTGAAAACGAATACTAATAGGAAGGAAGCTGGCAGGATTCACGTGCTGGCATACGTGTGTTCTGCAATGCCTCTATCTCTATGCATTCTACATTAACATACACCTGAGGAACAATACCACTTATAAAATATGCTTCTTTATCTCAGTACACGAAGGAGCAGCATGGATCAAGCGAGCTGCGACTGTGGCATTTCCTGGGGTGGCACAAAGTTACCAGTCCTGCACTGAATCTTGCACTCCAGTCTTCTATAAAAAGTGATTGAAAAATAAACATATACAAGCATCCAAAACAACAAACTCGAACAGGGTGACTGAGTCAATTCAATGCTCTGATCGTGTCACTGAAGGAATATTCTATTGTAAACAGAAGCTCAGGACATATGAGGTGATATCACAATATTCCCACATAGAAACAGAGTCAGCATTTTAAGTTCAACTAAATATTACAAGATTGACTGGGAGCAGTGGAATAATGTAGTGTCCCAACATTGCCTACTAGGGGTTTCATTCCTTCTGAAGGTGGGTTTGTATCTTTCAATTTAACGGATACCTGCCTGAACCAAAGTATTCCATGTAACGATGATGAGATTAGCATGCAGGGTCACAGAAAGGTAACCAGGAGACAAAGTTTCAGAATACTTACATCAGTTGTCTCATTCGTCAGGCGGCTACCACCTATCGAAAATGAAGAAAAACCAAATCCGACCAAAAAGGCTTGAGAGAAAAAAGCGGTGTAAATTAGCTTTTTTCCCATTTTTTCCTTTTAGTTACAGGCCAACTAGGGTCTGGGTAATTTAAAATGTCTACAATGCTGTCATAACATTATAGGGAATTTGGCTGGTCAGGACAGTTATCCGCAAACCAGTGGAAAATCAGCATCAATTAAGGTACGGAAATGGTCTACGCACCAGTACAGATGACATTAGCTTCAAGTTTAAAGGGGCAACAGAACAATTAAAAATGCATCCATCAGATAATCTCCACAAGAAGTCATCCACACACCAAACAATCCATCTACCAAAGTGTACTCTTTTCACATACTCCTGTGCAATGGAGTAAGGGGAGACTCCTGTGCAATGGAGCTTGGGGTGGGGGGGGTTCTACAAACTCAATACTGCTTTGGGAACTTGTTTAACAGAACAAGCTAAACAATGAAAAACTGCTTCATGCCACTTAAAAAACCAACGTCAGATTTATTGGTTGCGTCACCGGCTTTGCCTGCAGGCTGGCGCATGGCTTAGGAGCGCCCGCCTGAAAACTGTAAGCAGGGTCTCCTGTCTGTGATGTGAGAGTCTGTAAACAGGTGTTTTTTCCTGGAAAGTGCCAATGCTCAAGGCATCAGTGGCGGCTGGCCCCAAGCCCCTTCACCTTGGACATTTTCTTGGTGGGCTGCCTTTGCTCGCTGAGGGAAGGGCCGTCCCGATCTGCGAGATGTTGGTCCAGGTCCTGAGCGGTTGCCGAGGTTGTGGCTTTCAATGTTTTCCTTATGTTTGTGACCTGTAATGAAAATAAAAATATGCATAGGGATAAAGAGACATTTATGACGAAATTCCATTATGAAGAAAACACACCCAAAAAAAGTAAATCAATGTAACACAACATAAAAATATATTTAATTTTGGTGTAAGTAATATCAGCCATGTGAAAAAAATAAAGCATGTGGTTTACAAAACTTCTGGGCCTAATAAGAGGGGGCTGCTATAAAGATCATGTGGTTTAGGCAGGTTTGACATGACTTTGGCATCATTTAGAAGGCCACAACAGCTGCCCTGGCACTAAGAGTATGGTTAAGAATTATGGTTGGTGGCAGATTAGAGTGAACCAATTAGGCCTCAATAGCACAAGAGACAACAGACTTACTCCAGAAATGGCTTTGAAGCTTTCTTGCAGTATAAACATGTTTTAGGAGCCAAATCCACAGGCCTGATACAGACAACATGCAAAGTCTCTCCTAAATTACATTAAAGGATGGCCCAGTACAGCTCAAGTGAAAAGGTACAAAAAGAAATTAGGATGGCAAATGTATGATTTATGTGGTAATCTGATTACAAAGTTTGCAGACATTAATTGTGCTTTTGAAGCACCAACTTATCCTAGTGGAATTCCTTGTAGGACCTGCAGGCTTGGTTCCAACTGGAGTCAAGGGAAGGGTATTAGAGCAGCGACAAAGTGTGTCCAGATGAATCAATAAATTGTAACTCGATACAGAAACAAGCATTGGCATAGCCAATAGGTCTCGCCTTTGGGACCTTATAAGTGTTTATTTATCCAGCAAAATATCCTTGGTGCAACCACATCAAGTGTTGCATGGCTAAACACTTATAAGGTCCCAAAGGTGAGACCTATTGGCTATGCCAATGCTTGTTTTTCTATGCCGTCTCTCCCCGTCCCTTGTGCAGGCTATCCCCTTTCTCCCTGCAGGCCCTACACTGCGCCAGGTGCACGAGCCCTCTCCTCCCCAGTGCAGCTCCCCTGCTCTACATACGGTTCCCAGTCACCCAACTTGCTGCATGCTGGGGAGCCGGCGCATTTCTACGGGTACGCAACAACCGCGCACCTGCTAATAATGCCGCGTCGTCACACGGTGTGGAGGAGGGACGCGCTCCTCGATTCTTCGAAGAAGTCAGTGTGGCTTGAGGGCTCCATGGGGAGGGGAGAGACAGTCGTCCACACTTGAAAGCAGGCACACCGGAAGCGAGGGCCGGGGTCTACATCCAGGTCGCCAAAACGGTGGGAGGGGGGGGGCTGCTGTATTCAGGGACCCGCCCGGGCTTGGGAGTCTTACGAATACGATATTGCGAGTGCATTGGAGAGGAGGCGGGGGCAGCGCTGCATCGTTGGGGTAGCTCCTTCATCGGAGCGGCCTCGGTACACCAGCCCCCACCCCTTCTCCCTCAGGGACATCTTTACCTCAGTCTGAGCCGGGCGCCGTCCTCTCTGGCGGGCAGAATCTCGCCCTATTATCCCCGGAGTAGTCTGAGCCGGGCGCCGTCCTCTCTGGCGGGCAGAATCTTGCCCTATCCCCGGAGTCGCCTCGAGCACCCGAACAGCGGCACCGTCACCTGAGGACTGTGTCTGCTCTCGCTCTCCGACACGCTAACCATCTTTTCGACCCCTAATGCATCTTCCAGAGGGGAGGACAGAAGGCGTGCGCATCGCATTCTCTTCACACTGCACCTCGATGAGGCGCGGAGGGCTGTGATCATGCCCGATATGATATTATAAAATAACAACAATACCAGGCCAAACGATGTTTCTTTATAGCGCTTTGCTGCAAACGGTTACACTGCATATTCCTAAACATGGACAGAGCCAAATATTCATCTCGAACGCTCAATCGGAAAAATAAGTCCACAACGTTTAATCTGTCCAGCATGTTATTTTCATTAATGCCAAATTCGGGAGCCAGGTACTGTAACAAGCAAAACAATGCGTTTAACACGGGAAGAGAAGCAAATTAAAAAGGAAGAGACAAATGAAGAAAACGCCCGGCCGGACAGCCAATTGCATCGCAGCCCGGCCGGAAGTCCCGCCTCCTCGAGCACCCGAGAAAGGAGAGGAAAAGTCTTCCCGCGGCCCGGGGCTCCCGTGAGCTGCGGAGTGCCCCGGAGCCGCCTGCGCAGAGGAGTAGCTTTTGTCCCGCGGCCCCGGAGAAGAGCTGCAGAGCCGAGGAGTCACACCGGGAGCAAAGAGAAGTGCTGCGGAAAGATCCCCGAGGAGCGGGAGCTCTCGTGTAGCCCCCGCCAGCAGAGCCCGGAGCCGGTAAGTGTTGTCAGGTGGGGGGGAGAGCTGCGGCGGGGGCGGGGGAGGGGGGGGAAGAGCTGCGGCGGGGGAGGGGGGGGAGAGCTGCGGCGGGGGCGGGGGGGGGGGGAGAGCTGCGGCGGGGGCGGGGGAGGGGGGGGAGATGTCTCTGTATGTATGCGGCGGCCGGGGGCGCTTCTGTGTATGCGGCAGGGCGGGGGGAATGTCTCTGTATGTGTACGTGTGTGTGCACATTAGATGCAGGCAAAGCGCGCTCACGAGGTCAAAAGGCACTCCACATAAAGAACTACCAGACGCATTGACGCCTGCACTTCAAAAATAAACTGACTGAAGCAAGCGCCCGGCCCACGTTAAAAAAAAAAAACACACACGCATTAGATACAGTCAAGGCGCGCTCACAAGGTCTAATCTCCAGCAGAAGAAATTCGAAACACTCTGCTGTCCACATTCCCCTTCATTCCCCAGAAAGCGGCAACATAAGTTGTCTCCCTAGACAGCAAAAGCTTTCGCTTTTGCTTTCGTCTAGGCGAGACCTAAAAAGGACTGAACTGAATAACACCAAACTTGGGACTTAAGCAGAACTCTGTTCAAGGAAGTGCCTTTGCTTGGTTTCATGTAAAGCATTTCATCTGTATGAGAAGTTAGCGTTGAAAAAGTGTTCTCGGCTGGTCCTGAAGAGGTTATATTTTAGTTAGATTTTGAAAGCTGGAAGGGGTATTTTTGATTTGTCTACCACTTTTGCACGAAATTTGACAGATTTAGCTAAATCTTGGTATTTCTGAATTTGTGCAAATTCGTCTAAAAGGGGTCAAATGTGTTAATTTGCTACTAACTATGGCATCACTTGATGAATTTTAATAATTCTCACCAATCTTTAAAGCCGGCCTACACTCTATACAGGGTCTACTTAGATAGACTCCTTGGTTAAACAACAAATGATATCAGGCAAAAAACACTCCTCCCCCCCCCCCCCCAAAAGGGGCTGATTAGGCATTGCAGAGGAGCATATGTCGGATGATGATGCATGTAGCAAAGTAGTGGGCGAGGCATTTGCTTCTAAACAGCTAAACTGTTTCTGACCCTAAAATAAGGCCCATTAGTCATAAGAAGCAGCTAGCACCCTCTTGTCTTCTGAACTGTACATCCTATAAATACTTTAATAACATATGGGAGGTAAGTACTGGACCATCCCAAATCCTCCCTTGCCTCCTTTGTGATCGTTTCATTTATGTATCTACATGAAATATGGTACACCTTTAGCATGCCTAGTCTTCTGTGAAAATGACAGGATTCCTTCACATCCATCAAGGGGTTGGACAAAGTTATAATGAGGGCCAAAACAATTTCAAGTGCTAATACCTTTGGTGTTCTTTAATGAATCTGCATGAAATTTAGCAGGATGTCGGCAGGTTATGTCAGAGCAGGAATCCCAGGTTTCATGCACAGAGGAAGAGTAGGGCAAGCCCAAACCAGGGAAATGTGTTGGGAAACCAAGAGAAGATAAGAACTTCAAGAGTTTTTTCGCAAACAGATTATGTAAAAAGGTTTGAGCTACTACAGCATTTGTTCTGGTGTCAATACATCAATGTCTACCAAATTGTCCGCCCGAGTGCCTGCCAAAAGGTCCGCCCGAGTGCCTGCCAAAAGGTCTGTCCGAGTGGCAGTGCCTGCTAAAAGGTCCGTCCGAGTGCCTGCCCAAAAGGTACGCCCGAGTGCCTGCCCAAAAGGTCCGCCCGAGTGCCTGCCCAAAAGGTCCGCCCGAGTGCCTGCCCAAAAGGTCCGCCCGAGTGCCTGCCCAAAAGGTCCGCCCGAGTGCCTGCCCAAAAGGTCCGCCCGAGTGCCTGCCCAAAAGGTCCGCCCGAGTGCCTGCCAAAAGGTCTGCCGAGTGCCTGGCAAAAGGTGAGCCAGAGTGCCTGCCAAAAGGTCCGTCCGAGTGCCTGCCAAAAGCGTGGACTAAACTGCAGGGTGCAACTTTGTACACATCTGAGACAAGGAAATTCTTCATAAGGGAAAAATTGTGCCTACTTTCCCACACTGGTAGTACAAAAGGGGGTGGTGATGGACGGAGCATCTGAACCAATCAAACACTCACACCCAGTCAACAGATCTGGGTTTAATCCATCACCGTTCCTTAGCCCACTCTGCCACCCCAGTTCAGGCATGGCCATATGCAAATCAGTCTGACCCTGTGCTTCATGGGAACAGTCCAGCCCGAACTGCCAAGCCATGCCTTCCCTGGACCGGAAACAAGCCTCCTGGGACCGGTTTCTGGCATTTCAGCCGTCTTCAGCCCGGCTTCCTTGAATCCAGTGGCAAAGTGAGCAAGGGACTCACGTCTGAGCATACCCTGCCAACTTATGGCGAACAAAGTGGTACAAAACGGGGTGGTGATGGACGGAGCATCTGAACCAATCAAACACTCACACCCAGTCAACAGATCTGGGTTTAATCAATCACCGTTCTTTAGCCCACTCTGCCACCCCAGTACTGTACCCCAATTTAATATAGCTCAATATAAAGGCCATGCTTCAATTTAGACTTGGGCCCTGTAGATCACAACAGATGGCAGCAAAGAGGATTTCAAATACTAAGCAATCTACACACCTTGCAAGGATTCCACTACCCTGGCATTATAAGTGTAAAATGGTCTCAAGGAAACATGCATATGACTGACTGACAATGCAGTCTGTGTCTTACACCATGCGATACATTAATTCTTTCTCATCAGCCTATGCAGCCAAAGTTTGGGACTGAGTAGTGCCTTGGTCTCTTTGGGAGCGCCATTGATTAACAAAACGTTCAAACTTCTTTTCGAATGCCACCCTTGATCCAGACAGACCTCAAGAATGATGATGGATTAAACCCAGATCAGTTGACTGGGGGTGAGTGCTTGCAATGTTCAACACTCCGTCCATCATCCCCTTTGGTTTTGCCTTGATGCAGACATGGCATTCAAATCAGTGGTACAAAGACAGGATGCTGGAAGTTTTGTGAAAAGGAAACTGGCCATCAGAGCATAAAAGACCCAAGAGCTTTCAAAGCTGAAAAAACACAATAAGTTACCCTGTAGTTACATTTTTAAGCTCACAAACATCTCTACCATACATATTAGCCTGAGCTACACCCAACAATGCTGTCTGCTTGATCAATCAAGAAAGTGCCTGTCAGTAAAGGGTGAACAAGTTCCACATTGTGGCCGCCTATACATCAAATACGATATATCTGCTGCAGGGCATACGTCTATGTCCCCTGTAACCAATAACGTGTGGAAGGAAATTGTTTGAATCTTAGAAAAAAACGGTATCCGAGTCACTTCTATGGCAGTGGTTTAGCAGCGGCACTATCTGGATCAGTATGCGACAAAAGCACATCACAGTATATGGCCATGGGCGGCAGAAAGATTTTTTTCAAGCAAGGAAAAGAAGTTATAATTTGCAGCAATTTGAGGACCTACCTCCACATAAACACTATGTTGAGCATTTAATTAATCTCCTTGTCTACCTAAATTACTGTATGAATTGCACACTAAACTTTCATTCTTTTATCATTTGGGGTTACAATTCTTACGCTAGACCATGCTAATGCACTATGAGCTATGTCCATGTTTGCATTTCTTGTAAGCTTTTCCTTTTGGTTGTCAATGATGCTGAGTTTCATCAGGATTAGTTTCGGGCATAGAAAGGTGGGCTACTTCCAAATAAAATGATTAAATACCAGGCCATAGGTTATACTGTGGGTCTAGCAAACATCTAGGACAGCATCCTATAATTTGGAAGGATGAACAGGACAAACACTAACGTTCATTCTAAGGACTTGTAGCCATTTTAATTTACATTATCTAAAAATAAATTACAAATTGTAATACTTAACATTTTCAAATTAGTTTGTAGACACAAACAGACAGAAATTTGCACCCACCTCTGTCTCAACGTGCTGCTGTGTGCGTAGATGGGACTCTTTAAACTGATTAGCCCTCATAACTTGCTGCTCGATCCCAGAGAGCACTGCTTCACACCCGTCACACCTACAACGGAACAAAGTTTTTACTGTTTGGCACCATGGGTTAAATTACAGCATTAACTTTACTATAGGTAATGTACTAAAGGTGACAACAAATACTAAATATTGCCTGATTTTAGTACAGGTGAGAATGGCCTACTTGCACCGGAAGGTTGTGCTGTTAATTTCCTCAAAGGTTAATAGAGCAGTCCACAAATTTATATTAGGATGTATTTCTTGCCCACAGGCAGTCATGATGGCCATGTTTATCTGGCACATGGACAACAGTCATGTTGGGTTAAAAGTATTTACTTCTTGCACATCCAGTCTCGCCTTCGTGGGGCATTATGCTATTTCACTTTGTCAATGTGCCCAACATCCTGAGGGGCACAATCCCCTGGATTGAAATTTGTCGTAGAGCAGGGATGTATCCAGTAAAGTGTAGAGCAAGAGTGCTGTTGTTGTTGGTGGAACTGCTTTAGTATGTGAACTCATTTCACCAGTGGCATTTGACTGTGGGTGAAGTGGGGATTGTCCCTAATGATATTACATGTGGCTTCTTGGCCCTTGACTCAGCATTAGGCCATGGAAAGTAGAATCTTTGTGTGATGGCTGCTACAGTGTTTGAGATACAAAGCTCTCTCTATCACAGACCTTACCGCTTCGACTCGCTAAATTATCGGATACCTTCAAAGTATGCCACACAGCAGACTACATTCTGGTTAGTAACATGGAGGATAATCTTAATATCATTTTCAACTCTTCATCTTTGCACAGCAGCATGAAAAACAATTAAAAATAAGGTTTGTTTTCGGTTGTCAAATGTACATGCAATACGTTTTTTAAAAAACATTTACGGTTGCACAGGATTCTGAATTAGCGACAGCTCTGGAACCACATGCCTCTAGGTACATCTACAGGCTGCTTTCACTTCTGAGCAAAAACAAACTTCGTTATTTCAACCAACTCGACTAGTTGGTGCTTAACATCTGTCAAACGGGATTGTGCTCTTAAATGTTAATGTACGTAGGTTTTGCAACTGCAGATACATGAGGAGGTTTGCTTCAAAACTTGTTATAGTACATGTACAAAACATGCCTTGTGCAAATAAATACAGGTGACAATGCATGTTCAAAAGCAAAATACCATATGTCTGCATGTGTAACAACTTGTAAACTAAACACACTTGCAGGCTGGAGTTGAACAACTGATAATTTCCTTGTGTATTTGAAGTAACCATTCAAACTAAGCGGGTCAGTGATTGTAAAACAGTCTATGATGGGGCACAGCATCCCTGGACATAGGTTAGAGCCTCACATTTCAAGAGCACATTTACTATCAAGTCCAGAGGCCAGCATTTTCCATACATCTTTTATTGCTTACTCCATTCAAAATTCCAGAACTAGAACACAGCAGCCATCTTCCTCTTTTCACTGCAGCTCCTTGTAAGTTAAATATCTGTTTTATATATACATTAATAGGTTGTAGAAATAATGAGTTCCATTAATTTAATCTTGTTGTTTCGCTAAGTTTGAGGTTTAGTGGGTTTATTTATTTTCCCAATTTAACAGAACTTGTTTTTGGTAGGTCTTGCGGTTTGTAAAGAAAGAAAGTAAAAAAGGGGGTGGAGCGGTACTAGGGGGAATGTAATTGTTTTTGTGATTAACTTTCAATTTAATAATTTATATTCCATGAGTATTTAATTTTTTTCTGAAACTTACAAAAGCTTGAGCACAGCATTTAATTTACTTCAGAGGAACACACTTGCAACAATGCAACTGACCCGTGCACTGTCTGGAGGTCATGCAACGCTCCTGCTCTCTCTTAAGCAGCAGGAGGAAAGGAGACGTGGAAAGCTTTGAGAGTGGCGTGATGGAAAGTATCAAAAGAAGAGAAGTTTCCCTTGAGACAATGCTAAGTGAAGGTTACGATACCAAGCCTCACAATGTCATAAGTACATACAATAGAAACATATAGGTAGTTAAAAATTCATTTATTTTGAATAACTTAAAAACACAGGAGTAAATTTCACTAATCTAGATCCCTAGTCTTGAAACACGGTTAAAACAATACACACAATTGCGACCTGCACAATTGAGAAGAAAAGACAGAACAGGTACAACATGCAATTGTTGAATACAGTTTGTATATTCTGGCTCCGTTGTTGATAACACCAATATTGTATTGCTATGACATCAGCATATCAACTCTGGTGTTGGAGACTTGAATTATACCACTCTGTGCGTCGACGCGTTTCGGTGGGTTCTCCTTATAGTTACCACCTTTATCAAGACCAATGGTAATGGAAAGTGTCACATGTCTGTCAGCCATTTTACTTGAGGGCAAAGAAAATTAAAAATGTGTTGTGCTCCCACAGGTTCAGGCAAGAACCTGTGGAAGCGTGTCCGGAATGGACATTAATATTTAAGGGGCCACCGCTATCGGAGTCTCAATCACTGAATTTTTGAGATGCTGCAAGAGCACTGGATTTCTTTGGAGGTGGATCTTTTTGCTTCTCCATTCACAAGGTTGTTGAAGAGGTTCTATGATTTGAGGCACATTTCAGAATTGGTGGATGCACTAAAACAGGATTGGAGGGGGAAATGCCTATGCTGTTCCTCCATTTGCCATGATTCAAAGGGTTCTCCCACTAGTGAGGAAGGAGCGGTGTAAGCCTGTGCTACGGATTCCCTTCTGGGTGAAACAATCCTCATTTCCAGGGGTGATTTAGTTAGCAGAAGAGGAAATGTTTTTTAGAATTCATGTGAAAGGAGATTTGCTGATGAGCCCGGATTGCGAAAACATCCTGTGGTGGCCAAGAGAACTCTGAACCTTCTTGCAGAATTTCAGAGGTCGAGTCCAATTTGAAAGTATTTCAAAGGAGGCTCACAAACTGCTCAAGGAATGCTGGGGTCCAGGGATGACAAAGAGAAAGGTTGTAACAAAGAGGGCCTGGGTATGCTGTTGCATGGAATGGGTTTTGGATCCTTTGGAAGCTCATGCAACAGAAATATCCAATTTTCGGTCTCACTTATTTGGGAAAGGAATAATTTATGGGATGATTAATTGTTATAGGTCAGTGGTAGCAGCGGGTCACCGGTTAGTACATGGAAAATAAATAAAGATGTCTTGATTTGTAAGGAAGGTATCAAATTTGCAGCTGGAACAAAATCAGACTTTTTGTGGACTTTGATTCAGATTTTTAAGATGCTTAAGAGTTGGGCTTCTATTGGGTACTTATTATTATTTAAGGTGTCTGCTAAACTGCCAACGCTTTTCAGTATAGTCCCAGATGTAAAAGCATTTGTGGTAAGCAATCGTTTTTACAATCACAATGTTTCATATAACACAGAGGAGTGAAACTAGGTCTTCTGTGTCTTATCAGATATTCAACGCACATCCTCACTTATGTTTAGTGTGATGTTTGAAAGAATATGAAAGAAGGATGAGTGAATTTCGTAGGACGGTGTGTGACTGTTGTGGTTGTCTTATGTTAAGCCTGTAGGGTCAGTTTCCAAAGCAACTCTAGCCAGATGGGTGAAAGTGGTAATGAAAGAAGCAGGGATGTACAAGTGTCTTTTTGGTACAAGGGACCATGGCCAGTACAGTGTTTCGGTCAGGTGAATTTTCCAACTATCTCTTGAAGTCTGTCAGTTGTTCAAATGCAGGGGCGCTTACATGGTGTAACATGTGCGTTTAGTGGTTTTGAGAAGAGACGAACATCCATAATGCTAGCTTCTGGTCCTGACACAAAATGCAGATTCTCCAAGAGGTTGCATTAGGAGAATCTAGATTTCACTGAAGGCACAGAGACTATCATTTTCTGTCCCAGCTTGCCCTTACTAAGTCGCTGGAAATTAATGTTCAGAGTAATGCTTTGACTATTAAAAACAATATGATGTCCAAAGATTGAGTACACTTATTGTGGCTTGGATGTTTTCAGTTTATTATAATTATTTTATTTCATATTTTCTTTATCGAAATCTAGTGAGGTCTATTAATCAGTGAAGAAAGGAAGTTATTTTGTGTTACTTTTATTTTAGGACGTTCTTTTGTGTTACTTTTTTTAAATTATCGGGACAGCTTTTGAATATCTCAGAGCTGATGTAAAAAGGAAGATGGCAGTTGTGTCTGCGCTTATAAGGACTGTGGTGTCCTGGTTCTGGAATTTTGAATTTTGCTATTCGTTTCTTTAACACCTTGGCTGCTATGACTTTTCCCCTCCTGTGCTGTTGATGGAGAAGTCCCATTGTTAATGACGAGCTCAGCTCGTCATAAGCACAGCTCCAGTGTGCCTCATGACGAGCTGAGCTCGTCATGAGCATCGAAGGGGTTAATAGCTACATGGAGTAAACATTAACAGAATAATGTAAAATGCTACCACCCCCCGTTGTTATTAAAATCCAGATTCTCCCAACACAACCTCTTGGAGAATCTACATTCTCCAGAATGCATAACTGCTGAATGTTGAACATACTTCTATTCCTCTCATCTCACCCTCTCAAAATGCAATCACTATTTGTCTGACAGTTCTCCACAGCTCAATCCATCCTAATGGAATTTGTATTCAAACAAATTGGACCTAAACTTGATTTATGAGCTCAAAGGGCATGGCTCTGGCCTAACAGCGGCTTTCCGGAGCCATCAGCTATCTACTCCCATTGATAGGAGAAACATTCTCTGCAGTGCGTTTGCACCGGTGAGTGGAAATAATTTATGGATGAGTGAGGTTGAGTGATGAATGAGAAGTGGGGTTAAATTAAGAGTTTTGTAATGTATGCCCAGATGGGTTTTATTCAGAATGACTGAAGCACTTATGGTCTGGCAAAAAAAGGCACTTTGTTGGAACCGTCATGCTTGACATCATAATACGGCCTTTGTTTATTACAAGTATAATTCTGTTCAAAAGATAAATGTTGTTGAAATGAAATGTGATGTACATATCTTTTATTTTTATTCTTAGGTGGGATTGTTGCAATTGAGAAACATCCCTTAAGGAGAAAAATCTTTTTGTCCTGAAGAAGGTGGCCATATTCAATTGTGCTATCGAAACGCGTTGACGCCCACTTTTATGTTAAATTTGGTTTTAGTTAGCAGTTAGCGGTAGACCGAGATTCGATACCCATGCTCGGTGCTGTTTATACTGTTTCCGAATTAACAACTGAACGACAGATTTATTGTTTTTGGTTTCTCCTTTTTAGGCATATGATCTATTTCGCATTGGAGTAATTGTGTTTTTTATGTAGTGATCTTTTTAACCTGGATCTTCTGGTGGAGATTCCAATATTTCTACAGTTTTAAATGTATTAAAAATATATATTTTGATTATACTTGTTTTGTATGATTATAAGCGCTTTGAACATTCTGTGCCGAATGAGAGTGTAAGGGAATATGTATGTGGCTGTATATCGGATGTGAATTGTTATTTGCAGAGTCTCTCCAAAGGGTACATTTATTTTTAACAATTAAATTACTGGGAGCTCTATCCCTATGGAGCCTAGATCCCCTCTCCTTGATTTTTGAGGGCTAACAGCAGCTGTGTCTGTGAAAAAGCTGTAATCACCCTTCAACTCTGCTGTTCATCCCTCACATAAACTGAACAGCCAAAGAGACAATCTCCATCTGCGCATCTCAAGAAGTTGTAAAGATTTCTCAAAATCCCCAACAAAAATTCTGCATATGTACTAGGCTTCTGCCAACTAGACTGCTGAAATGGAGTACTGGCGGACATTAGAAATCACCACTTAACAGCAAGGCCCTCTACTGTCCATCTCCTCGTTCTCTAAGAGGGAATTAGTCACGTCAAAACCACCTTCAAATAACTTCACAGGCTCGTCGCGGAGCTCAGAATAAAGTCTGGGACTAGTTGCATCACTTACAAAGCAGTTAATATACACTGATCAACCTATATAGCTAATATCCTATACATTTAATGAGGCCTATGAGGTCTGAGAGGCAGAACCACACTACTGCTTGAAACTTCTAAACTCTACCACATTCCTGGGTTGGAAAAGCAGGTTGACTGAACGAACACCACTATGGGTCAGTGACCACCTAAGGAAGGTGAGCCAGCCAACTAAAAGGATTCCAAAAATGGCAGACCTTAGGGATAGAATAGCTGGGGGACACTTGGAGAGGGAGTAAATTGATAAGCTTTGAAGACCTCAAAATAGAGTACTCTATGTCAGATAAGGAGTTCCTACACTACTTGCAGTTACGACATGCACTAAAGAGACATGTAATAGACGGGGACAAATAGCAGATTATCCTCCACTTGAAGACAGGCAGCTCATGGATCCTTTGCTTGAAAAGGCTGTTTCATTGGTATATAAAAAGATAATGAACAAATCCCCTGACCCCTTGATTACTCTTAGGGAGGCCTGGACAAGAGACTTGGAGACAGTGGAAGATGATAATTGGACAGAGGCGATACAGAGTCCAAGGGAGAGATTCTGGCTGATACAGTTGCGTATACTGCACAGATCATACACCTCCAAAGTGCTTCTGCACCGGATCGGGCGCAGTGGCACTGACCAGTGTACACAGGAATGTGGGGAAGCTGGCACATTCTTTCATATTTTGTGGTCTTGCCCTAAGTTACAACAGTTTTGGAAGGAAGCCATACATATCATGACAGATGTAATTGAGCCAGAAGTCCCATGCAAGGCCAAATGGCATATTCTTTGTGGGAAGGGAGTGGGAGGGAAGCCAACCACAGTGTGGCGCGAAATGGCAGGAAGATCTGGACTGGTGCTGCGACGCTGAAAAGGTGGTGTTCCAGGGGAGGGGGTGCCCAAAGAAATGGGACAAAAGATGGGGAAGCTGGATACAATACAGAGGAATTTTCCTGTCGGCTATAGCTGTGTGTAGGAGAAACAGGAGAGACTATGCACGGTAACACACTGAAATGTACTAAACCTTGCCTTGTTATGATGATCTTGCTTTGTATGCAAAAGGATGTAAAAAAAGCGAACTTTGTAACAATACAAATGTACAGAGTGTACTTGTTGACTGTCATGCTGCCAGGTTTTGTTCACGTAATAAACAGATTGACAATGAAACTCCTAAACTCAAATTAAACGTTCCGGCAAACCTTCTCTGCTACTACACTATCCAACTGGAGCTCTCTTGCTACTGATCTATAAACTGCTGCCACTAGATTCAGGGAAACGTAAAAACATATCTGTTTCACATACACCCAAACAATAGACCACTGGCTGACTGAAATAACTTAAACATTTTTTAAAGCAGATTATTTTTATCTCCCTCCATTTTTCTACCTATGTAATTTACCTTTTTTTGATTTCTTTTTTCTTATTTTTCTACTGTTAACCCCTTTGATGCTGGCCCGTTTTCGCCGCTGTGCGGTAAACAAACGAACAGGGCGGGGCCGTGACGAACCCCAGCCGTCATCCGCACACGAGCACCGCGGAGCGTGACGGCTGGGGTTCGTCACCAGCATGCAAGGGGTTAAGTATCCTAGTGCCTTATGACTAAGGATTGCAATAGATAGTTGTAAAATAAAATAAGTAGAATGGAGTGCACTATTGTACTTGAACGCACTCCTACCTCAAACCTCTGTTCTTTAAGCAGTCCTAGCATCACTGCCTGTTCAACATTTAGAGCTATGCACCTATTTGACCATAGTAAATTCAGCCTTCTTGTTTACCTGCTTAGTTTCAGGATTGAAAACACCTATCTATCACTTGCATTGTAAATAATAATTTGTAAACTGATCTACCCATAGTATTAAACACTGTTGATACTTCCTCAGTTTTGTAGCCAACAAGTCACAACGTGAACGTCCGTACCCACATACGAGCAACATAGCTTAGCACAGGGGTGTACTAAAGGTTGCATATCTTCAGTTCTTTTATTAAAGCATTTTGGGGCAGGGTTGCACTGCAGGGAGAACAATTTTGTGGGTGCAAAACAAGTCTTTAGAAATACCGGTTGCTAGTTCAGCGTCGCTGCCCTCACCATTCCTGCAGTGTTTTTACAATGCTGCTGATGTCTTTCTTTGGGATGTCTCTGCCGATGCAGAAGTCCACCTCCAGCATCTGCTTACACTGATCCAGCTTCCCCTGAATGATGTCTGTGTACACTGCTTCAATGATCAAATCCTCCAGCTCCCGCAGGTTTTGCATATCCAAGTCTTTCAGCAGCACAGCATACGGAATGCACTGAAAGAGAAAAAGCAGGAGACATAATTATCACAGTAAGGCACAAATAATAAATCACAGCAGACGACTATCATTTCAGTTTATACAAATGTGTGAGTTTCATCCAAAAATAACCACAAAAATCAAATTGTTAAGTTTTACAGTCCAAAAGGCAATACAACCAAGCAAATTAACAAAATGTTTTAAAAAAACAAACTGTTTACCAAAGAATGACTGTATACCAAACTAATCGAATTCAGGAGAGAAGACAGAATTCTACTATTGTTGCTGAAATAAATATGTAACACCTTACAGAGTAGCACTAAAAGGATCATTGTTTCACTGTATTACCATTGAATCGACTGCTATTTGAAGTGCAATTCCACTTAAGATGCCTTGGCGAATTTCAGAATCGGACAAAGCCTCGTCAGGCCTTGAAAAATCTGCCTGCCCACTCGCTATGTTGAGTCAGATTTTATTAGGTCGAGCTATATTTACGACCTACTCGCCCATCCTGGCGAGTTAACAAAGAACAGTTGCTCTGTTTAGTCAGAAAGTGAAGGTGCAATAAAGATAAATGCTTTCAGCTCTTGTTTTTATCTTGCCACATTTGCTCTGTGTTCAGAGACAAAGATGAGAAGTCAGTTTACAATTATTTTCCTTCTCCGACTGCAAAGTTCCAGGATTTTGTAAAGCGAACTGTCTGACCTGCTGTATAAATTGTGAAATGAAAGGCTGTCGGGTATCAGGGTTTTCCTAACAAAACTTTAAATAGCTAATAATTCAATTGTACGAACATTTCAAAATCATTTTCAGTAGTTGTGTAAGCCCATTTTTTGTACTTCTGTGTGATGAAAAAAATATTTTTAATAGGATGAAAACAAATTAGAACACTTGGTGATGTGCAAATGAGAAATATGTTTTCTGCAACCCAATGGTCACTGATAATTGTTAATACACTATATAATTTTATCAGTAAAGCTGCAAGGTATTGGAAAGGTTTTTGGCCACTTCTTGGAAATTGAGTTTTTGTAAATGACAGTGCGCTGCCACTTCATGCTTTAGCATTATATTTATTAAATGTGTGCTAAAATATGAACTGAGAAACACTCCAGCCCCTGGGCCATTATGGCAATGCTATTAGTAAACTGAGAGGCAAGTCGGGAATCATGTGTACTCTATGTGTGGGACAGATTCCCATCACACAAGTAGCAAATCTTTAGTCTATTTAATCAAACAAAATAGTCTTGTTTTGTGCAGCAGATATGCTGAACTTGCATGTTTGAAGTTGCACTCATATGTGAGAATGAAGAAAAATGTGACTCTGTAAAATAAAATATTTGCCAATCATCAGACAATTTGAGACTAGTTTATGGGTCAAGTACATTACAGCTAGGTCAAGTACATTATTCACGTTACTCGACCGGCAGGCCTAGTAAAAGTTTTATGATTTTTTTTAGGCCTGCTTGTACAGATTAGCGTAACTCAATCTCAAACACGCAAACATTTTAGAGCAGAAGCATGGGAGATTTTGAAAAGAAAAAAAAAAGTCAGGGGAATGTATTTTGCTCATTTACTTATATTGAAGCAAGGCAATTTAAGGCGTGAAACAACTGAATTAAAGCAATTTTTGAATGAGTGCATCCCCCAGATAAGCGCATCTACACCACAATGGTCCACGCAAACTGGCCCCAATAAAGCTCAAATGGCCAGAAGGGTGCACACAATCATAAAAAAACATAAAATTAGATTCCACATGGAGTTAGGAACATGCAGCCAATCAGGTCACAGCACATGCGCCCCTCATGGCGGACTTCTGGACACACTGCCCACGTTGTGTGCAAGCACGATCGAGGCCCACCTGCACTTGCTATCACTGACCTTTTATTCACAACTCCAAAGACAAGGCATGCATTCTTTTACCAAACAAGGATCGCCAAATGTACTTTTATGACGCACAAAACTGTATAAAAAAATAAAAAAAATTCGCTCGGACTGACTATTTTAAGACAGTCCTCAGACCTGTTTCTTTCAGCTGTACTCCAGGGCCGAAGTGTTTAATTACACCAACAGTTCCTGTTTTGACAAATGCCTCTTGTCTTTTGTTTCTTCAAGGTAAATTCAAATTTGAGCAGAAATTCTTTCAACCAATCTGTGCATAAGAGGAACAGGAAGGAATCCTCTAACGAGGCAGAGATTCTATCTGAAGAATAGTCAGAGTTTATTATCGCAATCTGAAGTTAACTCTTTCAATAACTCTGCAATGGACACTCAACCCATAAACAAAGGTGTTGGAAATTTGCCATTTCTGCAAGGTCATCCCTAATTTCTTTTGGCCTTTTTGCTGAACCTGCTTGGGCTCCTCCTTATAACAAGACGAAATTGGCATACCAGATTGTCATATTTATCTGATCTGTAAATCCCTATTATAATGGTACCCACAGGGTACCCAGGGCTTCAAGTTAAAATGACACCAGTTGACTGCAGCACTCATGGTGCCACCCACTGCTGTGACAAGTCAAACATGACTTCAGGCTTGCCACTAGCAACCTGACTGTGCAGATTTAAACTGCACATTTGACCTGTCAAAATAACACCTTTGACAGTCCTAAAATCTTCCTTTTAAATATATCTATGCCACCCTAAGTAAGCCTTAAGGAAGGGTGTACGACATTTAAAAATAGGAAATGTATAGGTGAATGTTAAACACGTCTTTACAGTGACTAGCCCCTCAAAGCTATTTTCACAGTATCAGGGTTGGCTGTTCCATAGGAAAGTACTGGGGTACATTATTAAGTTTAATAAATTCTATCTCTGCCTAGGAACCAGCTAGAGAAATGTTTCAAGGACTCTTTTGAACTAGTTAAACAAAATCCAATTTAATAGTAAAGTAGAATTGTGTCTACCTACTACAGAAAAGGTACTTTAGAAAAGTTACCTTTTGCCTGCCTAAAGCCTCTGGAAGTCTTTCAGTAAGTATTCATCTGTCACCTGGTAGCTTGATTGCAACCTTGAGGTGAGGAGTGACCTGCTCCCAGGAGCAAAGAAAAGGCTGACCGAATGAGCAGAGATGATGCATCTAAACCTAATAGAATATGAATGGGAGGCAGTAGGATCCTCTTTGACATTGAAGGTCAAGTCCTGCATAAATGTCACATCCTGCTTGACCGGTCTGCTGCAGTTTTTCATGACACTTGGGGCAAACTTCAGAGAGCCTCCCCTGACAGGCAAATGTTAGCTGACGCTAAAGGGAGGACCCTTCTGTTGTCTCCTCAGCCTGTGTGGTTCCAATCACAAAGGACTTCTCTTCCTGTTTGGCAAGTCTGCTGAGTTTACATATTACATTTGGGGTGCACTTCAAAGAAGAGAAATTGAAAGACAATTGAAAGACAAAACACTTTGGGGTCCATTATGATGTGGGGTGGATGGCCACCACCATGCGGGAGGTGGCCAGCCGCCCTACATCATACCCCGGCCGCCACTAATATGGCGGGGGGACCCCGGCGGACGGCAAGACCATCCGCCTGTTTTCCACCGGTCACACAAGTGACCGGGCAGAAAAGGGAACTGATATGGTGGTGGTGTCTGATAGATACTGCCATCCAGATTAGGAAAGCAGCCTTTCCGTGGCGGCATTGCCGCCACAAAAAGGCATGCAGTTGACTGATTTTGGAGGGAGGAGTGAGGGGGCCACATGGGGGGTACCTATGGTACACCCCTGCATTTGCATGGGCGGCGTGGCCGGCGTCGTGCGTGCCTGCCACGTTGTGCATGCAAATACACACGTGCCTTTTTTGTATTGCAGCGGGTGCTGCCGACAGCACTGCCCGCTGCAATACAAAAAATGCGGGACTGTCGCATGCATGGAGGGCGGTCGCATTTCCCGGGGCTATGGCGGGTGGACAAAGTCCGCCCGCCATGCTAATCAGCCCCTTTGTGTGTACCCACTGTCTGGTTCCTTAAAGCTCAGCTTTTCAGTCTATGTCTGAGTTTTCAGGGGGGTTCTCGGACAGTCAAAAACTGGATTTTACTGTTGGACGTAGGAGGACACCAGAATTACCATAGTCCACACCTCCATACATCACCAGCCCTCAGAGCCCAAGTGTTGTGCAGCCGAAGAACTTGGCCACCTTGAAAATGCCCAAAGTGGGTAGGGTTCACTCTGGAAACCCTTGCTCAATTGGTTACGGTATCCCCAGGGGTCATTCCCACCCGCTAGCTTGTGGCAGACATGAATGTGACCCCTCCAGGCACCCACTTCTGGACCCAAGGGAGAAGAGGATTGAACCTGCTGTCTGAAACCTGAGAAGAGCCTGGGAGGACTGAACCTGCTCCCTCTCCTGTACCAAGAAGTGGACTCTCAGGGTCATAACACTGACCCCCCTGTTCAAGCTACATGGACACAACAAGCTGCAAGAGGCCTTTTCCGGCAGCTGCCCAGTGGCAACTGGACCCGGACTGGATCCAGCCGTTTGGCCTTTGCCTGCCACCCTGTATGCTTTTAAGTGCCTCCTCTAAGGCCCTAGGCGACTTTAGAAATGTATTCCTGTGATGGGTTATGACTTAAGGGACTAAAGTCAAAACAAAGTCTGTGACCAGGATAAACCTGGTTAGTGTATCCGCCTACACTTCATCAAGGTCAAAGCCCAAATGAGCCTACGTCCTGTTCTTCCACAACCATTGACGTTATGGAGCTTTGGGGGTCTTGTTGCTATTTCTACTTCAAAATTTAAAACAAACATATCTCCGGTTCCCCTTTTTGGAGTTTTGTCATTATGGTGTCAGGTATATTAAGGTTCACTCTATTCTTCTAATTCGTTTTGTGATTTTTATTGTATTGCATCTCAACTTTATTACTGGTTTAGTACAGCGACATACTTTACACATTGCCTCTACGTTAACATGTGAGCTACCAGGTGTTTAGCTCAGGTTTATTTAGTGACTTTACTAATTGATTATTACTTGAGGTGGGTACTTACCTGCCTCATCTAATAACCGATTTTCTTAAAAAGGTTGTTTTCCAGAGGAAGTGACTGCAGGGACGCTTATTCAACTAGTTAATTTGAATGTTTTTTCTTTATATCCATAGATTCATTTCTATCCTTCCAAGAGAGAGATAGCAGGCAAGCATAAAGATCTAGTACAAAGTGTGCTTTTCTACATCCAAGTACAAATCGAGTGCAAAATTGGCCATTTCCCAGAGGATGTGTTCTTTACGTCAGGACTTGAGAAGGGTATAAAAAAACACAATTACAAAAACAAATGCGCACACAAACAGTGAGCATCACAATGATCACAGACTCTGCTAATGGTTGAGTTCTCCTTGAATATTCTAGATTTCTGAAACATGCACATTAGCAGTTTTGCTGACCCTAAATATGGAAAATTAACCACATAATTTCACTTTACATTTCCGTGTAGAGGGAATGAGCGCAGAAATGTTAAAGAAGCAATTACTGTAGCCAATAAGTGAGGATGTTGCGCCGCAATGGCAGTTATTGACAAGCAAAACTGCCAGCATCGATTTAGGTACTCATTTGTTTTAATAGCTCAGCTGGGTTGCAGGTTGTGCTGAGCAATGGTCACCTTCATAATAATAGATATAAGGAAGAAAACCACCAAAGCCAAGTCATTCTCACACCTAGTCATTTTTACCTAATGTAACTGATGAAAGTGCATTGTCCGGGTTAAATGTTGCAAAGGAAAGCCTGAGGTAAAGGCCCAGGGACCAGAACTTCCACTGAGAAAAGTGTGCATTGGGTAAACATATGTGAGCGAGATGAGGCCCTGGAATCGGAGCCAGGGACTGAGACAAAGGGGGAACTGCATATTTAAGGGGGTGACATGGGGGAAAAAACTGTCCAAAACTATATTATAATTACAGGGAAAAAATGGGAAAAGACAGGTAAAAAGAAAAGAATGGAGACATAATGGAGAGAAAAGTTAAGTCAAAATTAAAATAGAGACAAGAAAGTGAAAGTGGGGTTAAGGGCAATTCCATCGTAATTAAATAAAAAGAAAAGCAGTGGTGTACACCACACACCGTCATGATAAAGGACAACATAGAGATTAACATTTGAAAACAATGTAATTAGATAATACAAAAACAGTTAAAACAGAAGAAACCAGAAATGAATCAACTCGTAATTAATTCCACAGTAATTAATGGACCCATTTTTTGCACATGGAAGTATTTTAACTAGCCTGTTCCCTGAACACTCACGAACATTCAAAATAAAACATGGGGAGTAAAGTGTACTTTTCTTATTATTTTGCATAACGTCTAAGAAACATTAATATTATTATTCATTGTTGCTTCACAGATTTTGCCTCCGTTTCGTAATGTTTTCAAAATTTCGCACAGATTTTAGTAACAATATGATCCCTGACCCCTTCGCACTGAACACGGTTACACAAGTGTGCGCAGTTACAAAACAAAACGGGGTGTAGTCCTCACTAACACAAACATGGGCATTTTACAACATGTTCCTTTTGACAGTTCGGACATTTTTCTTTTTTCATACTATCATGGAATTACAATATCTAAGTTTTTTTTTATTGGAGCACATTAAAAGCAGACTGCAGCGGGTTGAGTAAATTGCGAATTCCAAGATCAAGTTAACTGAACAGCAGTCACTGAGGTGTCCTGTAGAAGAAGAGAAGGTGGAGAACTGGGCACTAGCTGGACAGAGGAGGGATTAGCGGTTGGATTCTTGAGGAGGGTATGACAACTGCTGATGGATATTATTGTTAGAAAGCAGAGGAGAGTAAAGAGTGTTTGAAAAGGAGAAGGATAGTAATCTAGAGGAAGGACGAAGATGTGATGGCTAAAGAGGGTTAACCAACTTGAGTACTGGGATAATCTCCATGAATTTACACCAGGACAATAATTGCTGGCTCATGTTCATTCACAGTGTCTTTCTGTAGTTTCTGAGCGGTGAGACAGCATACGCCTATCTGAGGATTTTCACAGAATAATTACTGTAGGGGTTTTAGAGTATTTCTAGTGGCTGTACCAAAAAAATCCCAATAGATTTCCCACAGAGTATGGCAGAAAGTGTGAATAGTTCTTGCAAGCAAGCACAGAATATGTTCAACAGTGTGCAGGGCGCAACAAAGCAAGGAGTTCAGAGATGACCGAGGGCGTGCAAAGTGTGGGTTAGGTCATGTAATGCAGGCAATGAGGTGCTGGTGCTAGAAAGCAGACTTTGAAGCACTGAGAGTGGGGTTAGAATCTCATCTTTGGCATTTGAACATACGGGGCTCGTCACTTCATTACTCTGTGCTTAAAATTGTAAACACAAGGGTTCTTGAGAAATATGCATATCCGTAACAATGGAATTTACAGAGTAAATGTCCTGCATACCGGTTGCCTTCCATCCTGGTTTTTGTAGTGTGAGATAAACCAGCCCCTAGACACATGACACTGTTCTCTAAACATCACCTGAAGTTTAAATCACCTCTGCTGCAATAATGTTCTTGGTGAAATGCTCCAATGCCTGGAGGAGTGCACACAATATCAGCAGAGGCTAATGTACACAGGACGTGGGAGTACCCGGCTTAGCTCAGGGCAGGCAACATGTGGCTGAGGGTGCAGAGCATGGCTAATAAATTGAAGAGTGTGAGATATGGGCTCCTGTACGACTGAGGTTCAGCTGTCAGTTAAAAAGCATAGATTTGGTCTCAATGTTTTTGTTTTTTTTAAATACCATAATAATACGGTCACCATACTGTTGATACAAATTCCTGAAAAACACACAGGTACAAAAACCCAGAAGATTACTGGTGGTGATATATTTCATTCTAAACTTGCTAAATGCAAACATTTGCCCATCTCACTGGAAACCTTTGTGAAAGACACTTAAACTCTGAGAAAACATTTGCAAAAACAACAGTTGACGGACAGAATGCAGAACAATGCCATACATTCACCCCAGTACAGAGATCTGGGACTAAATCCATCAGGTTTTTGCTCACCATGCCACGCCAGCTTGAACCCAGCCATATGCAAATCAGTCTTGACCCTGTGCCTCATGGGAACAGTCCAGCCCGAACTGCCAAGCCAGGTCCTCCCTGGACTGGAAACAAGCATCCTAGGACCGGTTTCGGGTTTTCACCTAGGCGGCAAATTCCGTTCCGCTTGCAGAATTTGCGAAATTTGGGTAATTTTGCGTTCTGCGGATAACGTGAAATTGCCCAAAATTCTGCGTTCCGCGATTTCACGAAATGTTTTGCCTGTTCGTGTTCTCAAATGCGTGTTCACAAGATATTTCCCCCCCGAGCATGCAAACAGCGATTGCGAACAGTAAAAAAGCATTGCGAACAAGCAATTCCGCGTGTTCGCGGAATTTCTGCGTGTTCGCGGAGATTTCTTACCGTTTCGCAGCGATTTGCGTAACACGAGTACGCAAATTCCGCCCACCCCTACTTTCACCCCTCTTCAGCCAGGATAGCTTGATTCCAGTGGCATGGAGAGCACGGGACCCACATCTGGGCATACCCGTCCCACTCGGGGTTACAAATGCAAAAACAACAGTTGATGGACAGAATGCAGAACAATGTTATACGTTCACCTCAGTACAGATATCTGGGCCTAAATCCATCATTGTTTTGCTCACCAAGCCAATCCAGCTTGAACCCAGCCATATGCAAATCAGTCTTGACCCTGTGCCTCATGGGAACAGTCCAGCCCGAACTGCCAAGCCAGGTCCTCCCTGGACTGGAAACAAGCATCCTAGGAGGGGTTTCAGGGTTTGCATATGGCTGGGTCCAAACTGGGGCGGCATAGTGGGCAAAAGAACGATGGATTTAACCCAGATCTTTTGACTGGGGAGAATGTTTACATTGTCAGCATTCCGTCCATCATTTGTTTGCTGTAACACTTTTCGCCCTAAGTGGGATGGGTATGCCCAGACGTGGGTCCCTTGCTCACTGCGCCACTGGATTCAAGCTAGCCTGGCTGAAGAAGGGTGAGTCAACCAGTCCCGGGATATTATTAATAAAAAATAAAAAAAAAAATACAAAATTGTTGTGCATTTTAAAAAGAGGGGAATGGACACTATTATTGTATACACTAGCCGCAAACAGCGAATCCATTAGTTCTTGTATTAATGTTATTTTAATTGTGTCATCAGCTCGGATCGGTATTTTCACATCAGCCGATATGTGTCACTCCAGCAAGTGAGTACGAAATCTTTCAAGCACATTGCCATATTGGTTTGAGCTAAACAGGCCACTTTGTTCACAATGCCACAGCTTCAGTTTAATTGCGTGTGACGGTTTGTAGCAATCAGTTTTGAAGCAGCAATCCAGAAACTTATTAAGAGCATGAAAATCCTGTTGGTTATTTACAGCATGCCGTCGATCAGTCAGCGGTTCGTGCCACTCGTCTGAAAAGGATCCTTCTCATCTTGCTCTCTTCAAACTATATACGTAAATTCTGAGTGTTGCGGCTCAACAGAGAGAAAAGACAAATACCTGACCTGAACAGTAACTAAACCAGAAAACCAGTGCACTTTTAACAGTTTTTGCCTAACAGAACTTTGATCTGTAGGGCTACGAGAATCAGCATATCTTGCTCTTTTTAGAAAGAAAGATAGGTCAGTGGAAAAGAAGACATTACCACTGGATCCAGAATCAACAAATAAGTTGTAAGGCGACATCATCTCCTAGAAAATTCTCCTAACCAGTTCATGGTAAGAGAGTGTTAGCAGCAATTTAACAATGTGGGGTAAATGGAATGTTAAGATACACATCTGAAATAAGATATCCTTTTCTAAATCTGTGCTGAAGGTAAAAAATAAACAGACTGCAAGCACATGGCACACACATACAACACATAAATATTACTTTAAACTTGCAGCAGAATAGAATATGTGCCGGGGGTATTTAAGGCCATGTCCAATACCTTCATGCGGGCGGCGAGGCTAACAATCGTCAAGTGTCTCAGCTTGTTCTTCTGGACTGTCGAAAGCTCTGGCAGGCTGCTTTTCAAAGCTGCATGGGGAATACAAAACCACAATTTATTTCCTTGTAATAGTGCCTATGAGTTGTGCGCACAGCGCTGGCCACTAGTTCCTGCATTGCAGGTTTCTAAGTGCTACAGTGCAGTTCACCAAGCCCTACAGTGCAAATCATCACTACAAGATCCACTTGAGGGGCCAGGCCGCTAACAGTTAAATTATTCAGAAAATTTGCATCCAAGGCACCCTCTGTACCCTAAAGCAACTTTAGCAAACTTTGCACAGTTTCACCTAATAAATCGTATGGGTTTGCTAGGTTTTCCTGTATTAAAATTATCTTTTGGTTTAGAGAATGTGAATGTACACAGTGCTCCCAGAGCAGCGAGGTAAGTTCGCAACTGCAAAGTAGCTGTGATAAATCCAGTTGTGTCAAGTGACTAATAAGTGTATTAACTGAATACATTGCATTGATTTTCCCTTACTAACACTTCATTTAAGTTCTTAAATGATCTATTTAGACGTTATTTTATCACGTCAAGGAAAATCCAGCTACTAACATTTATGAATTTTAAAATGATGGTCAGTGTTATTGTTCATGCTTGTACACATGACACAAATGTATATTCAAAATAGCTCTTACTCTGCAATAAAACATTGTTAGTAGGACAATGGCAGTGAGTCAGGTGTTTTTTTTTTTTTTAGACAATACTGCTGCCCTTCAAGAGTTTTGCACACTTGCAACAAAGAATCGCTGGTGAAACTGAAAAGTCATGTAAATGGTCCTACTTTCACAACAAAATGGAGAGAACAACAACTCCTTCACCCCCAACCCATTTGCTATATAAGGGATGACGAACTACACGTGCTGTTTTTCTGCCCTGCCTATAGTAGATCAAGAAAGTACTGGTTAGTTCCTATGTGTAGGAATCTTGGTTTTAGACACTGCTTACAATCATATAGAATCCTGAAAACAAGCACTCTCCACTACATCGTATTTGCACTTGCAAAGTTTTTAATGGCTATGTGGTGGAAAAGGAGTAACATTCTGAAAATGTTAAATCATTAGTTGGAAATTAATTGTAATATCAGGTCTGGAATTTTATGTATTGTCACACATATTGTACTACTGTGTCTTTCCTTCCCTGCTGTTTTTACACTGTAATTTGACATGTGATTTTACTGTTCTCTTTTTGCTGCATCTTTTATGTTCTTGATGGCCGAAATAAAGAACGATTGGATTGGATATAAGGGATGCATAATTGTCCCTTAACATAAAAAAGTGGCAATATGACCACAAGTGGGTAAATGGCAATGTAAATGTACAGGAATTTATATAGCGCAAATCACCGAGCGGTTTCTAAGCGCTTGCTTAGGGAACCCGTCCTGGTATTCCCCTGTGAGATAACCCTGGCAGGGTATCCGCAAGGTGAAAGCCAGGCATCCCGCTGCGAGGGGCAGTTGTGGAGATTAAGCAAGCTATTGCCCAGAGTCGCAGAGTGTGAACCCGTGAATCGAGTAGGCACCGGAGCGAGAATTGTCGAGTCCATGGACATTTTAGGACTCAAGACCCCGCCGAGCCGGGAATTGAACCCTGGTCCCGGGCTGACCTCTGCTTCCAGGTCTGCCTCCTCTAACCAGTGAGCCACACTTCTCCACAAACCACCACGACAAATATTTTATTATGCAACAAATGCTGTATGCACCATTACAAAGAGCGAGTATTTGAAAGCTAAATATAGACTGCTATTGGAACAAAGCCGGTGAGCACCTCGTATGTAGAGTTGGGAATGCTAAATTCAACTTACACACCAGTCAAACTAAATGTAGACCCAACATGCTCATTTGTATTACACATTTCATTACTTGGAAGTAGCATGCCACAGGTTAATATTTAGGCAAGCACAATTAGATTTGGAACAAGCTTACTTCAGTCCATTACCACAATACACTTCAAAGGCATTACAGAGAACAGCAACTATCATACCGGTAAGTAACAGAAATACAAACAATTTCCCTTCTTTTACATTTATAACATAAGCAAATTTCGCTTTCCTAAAAGATATTGGGGTGGCTGTTTTTAGCTGGTGCGGTTCCACAAATACTCACTTGAGGATTTCACATCTGACAAACTAACCAAATGTAATGTAACTACTGTTTCCAACACTTTTGGCTCAAAAATGATTAATGATAATATGGTGGCAACAGCATTGATGGTGAGGGCTTAGCAGGATACTTTTCATGCAGAGGTTTATGTGCCGTACTACGAGGCTCAGCGAGAATACTCCGCCTACATGTAGGGATGTTTTGATTAACTTCAGACAGCATTTTAATACAGCACATGCTTTATTTGGCAACACTGATAGGTATCAGGACTGGTTTATTATTGGTCGGTTTTCAAGTAGGCAACTATCCTTTCTTGTTCTTGGCAGAGGGGTAATGTCTTGCCAGTGGTTTGGGCGAACATTTTGATGATGTGCCAGTGCTAAGATCCCGACATTGAGGAGTTTGTTCTGAGAAGAATTATTTAATTTCACACAATTTCCTCAAAGAGAGGAGGACTTAATGTGGGAGAGATAGGTTTATAGGGTCTTAAATCACTAAACAGTTTACTCAAGTACCCAATGTACTTGATGTAGGCTGTGTTGTATCCATATTTATTACGTTGAAGTGTTCACGGTTTTTGAGTTTTATATAAAAGACTGTTTTCCTCTATGAATTTACGATTCTATGTTTTTTTTTATGAACTGACGTTTCTCTTGATCAGCAGCAAAACATGGTGACGTTTTTAAAATTAGAAAAAAAAAATAGTTTATGACAGCTACTGCAGATATTGTCACGGTGAGAATACCTACACATTTGTTTGTGCCAGCTGGATTGATTAGGGCACTTGTTAAATCCTCTCTGACCATGCACAGGTTAAAGATTCATGAATACGCTTGTTTTCGGTCTAGATTTGCTAGCTGTTAGGTTGTCCTACGGTTCCTAGCATTTTGATGAGGAAGGTGAAGACTATCAAGCAGCCGTTAGACTAATTGACCCAAGTTAAATCTTGGTAGCGGTGGAAGGGTGTCGGGATATGTTATTTTATGATTGTCAGTACAGGTAGTTTCACATTAGCATTCAATACAGTCATTTAGCTCTTGCATGCACCCTGGGTTTTCCCTCTCCTTGGTCCTCTTTTTCCACATCATTCTTCTTGTTCCCAAACCCATCTTAGGTATGCATGTAAGTGATATACTTGGAACGTCATGAATCTCAATGACCCCCGTAAGGTCAGAAGGGTTTTATCTTACCAAGACAGCCAAGTGGCTGACATAGCCTTTTTACAGGAGATACATTTTGCACCCATGCACTCTCACTCATTTGCTTAGAAATTGTTGCCTCCCCGATATTTTTTCTCCATAGGGTTTCTGTTCTAAGGGTGTGTGCTTCTGATGCGCCCTCGTTTGGCTTTTAAAACACATGCGACCTATGCAGACATTGCGGGTAGATGAATTGTTGTTAGATCGCTTGATAATATACATCTAGGATTGGTCAGCACATATGCAACTTCGATTACTCCAGTTTTTTTCCATGAGATTTTTACTAGGTTATGTGCTTTTGGGGAGGACACTGTGGTATGAGAAGGAATGAAGTACTCTACCTGCTATGGGACAGCTCAGGTATCAGGTGAAATCATCCTCAAGCCTCGACTACTGGCTTGCCTCGCCTGAAATTGCCACCTCAGTGTCAAGGGGTTCAGCACTTACACTGCACGCTTTCTGACCACCCGCCAGTTATGCTTGCCTTCGCTCCTTCTGGCTCCAATTTCTGAAGCCAGGCTGGAGCTTTCCGGTCTCCTCTCCATTAGACCCAGTCTTGAAAGACAAGACTCTGTCTGAGATTCTACAATATTTTCAGTTCAATGTGGGATCAGCACAGCAGTATACCACAGTATAGGAGGCCTTTAAACCTATATCCGTGGACAGGTTATCACCAAGCATGCCGGCGTCTTGAAAGACATTCAACAGCAACTAGACAGTCTGGACTCTGACCATAAAAAAACGAGAAGCCTCAATTGAAGCCAAACCTCAAAAAACCTGTTTGCAAGACCATATTTTTCTTCTGCTGCAGTTTTAGTAACTGGCAGTCAGGGAAGTGTATCGGCTGTGGAAATCGGCTCTAGCTAGGCAAAATAGACACAGGAAGAGACCGAACAGGACACTGGCTTGGTTGCTTAAGAGGAAGCAGGCCAGATCTCATATTGTTAATATAGATGGCAAGCAGGTGCTCAATCACACTGAGGATTTACCATCCACCCTTGTATGCTATTACTCCCACCTGTACACCACCAGGAATAAGTGTCCTTTAACTGATATTGTCGACTATCTCAACGATGTGGCCCTGGTGTGGCTCGATGACTGTCATAGACCGCTAAGTCAACCGCTGCTGCTGACTCTTTAGAAGGCTTCCAGCCCCCAGGTACAGACAGACAATGATTTTTATACTGCATACAAGCATATCCTTGCCTCCCTCCTTATTGAATTCTATGCCTACGTGCTCTGAAGGGTATTCTCCTCGATTTACCAAATCAGTCCTGTGGTCAGAGTGACAATTGAACTACTAGAAGCCGAAAAAGCGTTTGACTCCTTAGAATGGCCATTATTGTTTGAGGTTCTCCAATGATATGGTGTCCAAAACAGCCTCCTTGCTCTTATCGGACTGTTGTATAAAGGTCCGGTGGCCGTAGAGTCTGCTAACAGACTCGCCTCACATGCCTTGCCTGTGGAGAATGGAACGTGGCAGGGCTGCCCACTGTTACCCCTTGTGTTTATTCTCAACTTGGATCCTTTAGCTTGAATGCTCCAGGACAGACATTTACATAGAGTCCTTTGTTTTTGCCATATACGCCAATTATTATCCATGCACGCAATTGACGAAATGCTGCTTTTTATTTGAGAACCCAACACCAACCTTAACCCCCTGATGCGGGAGATCAATCAGTTTGGGATATACTTTGACATTCGATCAGTTGGTCTAAACCAGGCCTCTTTCCGCTCTCAGCATGTAATGTGCCAGTTGAGCTGCAATACGCCTGTAGATGGACTAGAGATTACATTGTATATCTGGGTACATTCCTCCATCATAGGCCTGAGCAGGTTATTGTGCTAAATTGTGGTTCAGTTATTGCCCCACAACCCTTCCTCTCAAGCCGGATGAACACATGGTTTAAACTCCCATTAGCTCCGGCCGGTAGAGTTGCTCTCATCAAATGAATGTCCTCTCTAAACTATTATATTTTTTTTACCATATTTCTGTTCCTTTTAAGAAACAGTTTGCTATAATGTTACGGTCTCTGTTAATCAAACTGATCTAGGCATGTACCCGGCTAGGATCGCTTGGGTCTTCTTGATTATTTCATATGCGGATGATGGCTTTTTAGGTGCAGACCTGGAACTCTACTATCTGGCTACCTAGTGCCACTTTGCTAAGTTTTGGTATAGTCTGGATGCTCACATTCCACATCTTATCCCCAAATAAGATCAGACCCATAGGGTACCGTAGCCCTCTCTGCTCCCTTTGGGTCTTCCAGGATGGCAGTAATATATCCAAATGGTAGTCATCCACTCCGGTGACTAGTGCTCTAAATGAAAACAAAATAAACTAACAGAGCCACCACTTGCTGGAAATCTGGGAATGAAGGTCCCTCTGTCTGAAGGCTGGAACGTTTTGTCTGTATTTCCAGGCCACTTCACAAATATCCAATTATTTGCTACCACTCACAATTGATTGTAGCAGACTACCCTGTCGAAAGAAGCCATGATGACGATGGGCCACCTATATGTGGAGGGGAGAGTTCTATCACTCAAGCAGTTTTGTAGGATATTTTCTATTTACGCTAGATTGCGCAACTCGGTTAGATCCGCCTTAACCAACTTTCCAATGGACAATGGAACCTGATGACTTCCCATCACTTCCACAGCTCATAACCTCGCCTGACTCTATGGTGTGAGTTGCAAGACTTTAAGCCATTGTGTCGCAACTTAGGAGGGTTGAACGGAGGCAGCTCCGGTGTCCCTGGGAGGCGAAACTGGGTGAGCCCTTGCCTTAGGCACTTTGTGCTTATTGCTGTGTGCAAACCTGCACGATCTCAAGGAACTATTGGCACAAAATTCCTACATTACAAGTACTTGCATAGGGCTTACAGTACTCCTCGACTGCAATATAGGATTGATCAATCTTTCTCCGTCTTGTATGGGACTGCCCTCCCATCTCCATATCTTTGCACAAGGTGCTAGTGGAAGACATTATACAAACTGCCATTGAGCCTGATCCACGGGTCATGTTGCTGGGACATGTGAAGGGCATAGCTCTTAGCTAAGCGTCGGGTGGCTGCGAGATATGGCGACCTGCAGCGATCAGATTGAAATGTACACTATGCTCCAACCCCCTGCATCCTGGTCCGAGATATCTGGGGCCCATATCGATCATATCTACTTTCTACCGGCCCGGACAGCCAGTCTGCCACCTCTGTGGCAGAGGCTAAATGACAATGTCACCCGTTGGGGTACACAGATCTCGAATATGCATTTTTTGCTGCTGCGCAGTCCGTGCTCTTTTTCTGGAGCTTTGCTGTGACCATTGCATTCCCACCCCTATTACATTGTAGATCTCCATGGCTATGAACTCATGCACCCAGGGAGGAGTTACGATGTTCGCTTTCTGTCGAAATTTTGATATGTGTTTTTTCATCATGTGACCGCTTGTACTGCTTGCATATGAGGACTGCTCTGAACTGTTGGTACATAACTTAAAATAAAATATAAAAATACAAAAAAGTCTTGCCATTGGGGCGTAAGTTCTTTTAGAGCAGATCTAAAAAGTTCAAGCTCTTCACTGTATTTGAGGAAATTTCTGAAACTGGAGACTCACAGATGTTGTTCACTTTACAAATAGACAGGGAGATTTACCAGGAATGCTCATAGGTGAGACGGGGGTGTTATGGCTATTCGTTTCCAGGAGACATTATCCTGTAACATGCCAGGGTTTCTGATGCAGACGATGCTTGGAGTTTTACTAATCCGTAGGTCCAGTGAGGTCAAGCTAGGTCCAGTTGAAGCACATTCTGTGCTGCTTTGGATACCAGACTTCTAATATTTCAGAAGGGACTGAGGAAGGCTTTTTTTAATCAAACAGGAGGCATGTTTTATGGCCTTCCTGGTGGTATGTAGAGGACTTCCTAGGGTCGATGAAGCTACTACTAGGAATCTTCTGCAGTGGAGCTGTGGGGAGTTGGTTCAGAAGGGTGATGTTTTCCAAATGAAGGGATGCATACCTTGCACACATGTTATATTTCTTTGCTGTGGGTCAGTGTTGTGAAATTGACCACATATGTTTTTGCATTTTCACTACAAAATGCAAATAAAATCACTTGAACAACTCGAGTATAAAGTATTGCTAAGGGGAAGGGGCTTTTATTATCCAACACTTTTGCAGATGAGAATAAATTCAAACTATGTCTGTTGAGCCCAAATGGTCCATCTCTCAATCAAAGCTCTAAACATAGCCACATATTTGACATGGGAGCATCCTGCGACCTCACACATAAGTGTTAAACACTCAAGCCTGGTCTTACCTACATAATCTTTATAGGTTCCATAGGCAAACAAGTTCAGCAACTGTAAGTAGGCAGCATTGGGACCTTCAGCAAGCTGGTGTGGAGAAAAAAGTAAATAAAGGGGAAAAAATAAAAAGTTTTTGTTTGCCAAAGCCTCTACCCACAACACTTTTACGTTGTGCCCTAGTGACTGAACATTCCACATCACTACATGGTCCATATTGAATAACTTTCAAACAGTACACCATCTTACATTTCTACCATGATTACACCTTTGTGACAACTAAATATGGCGTATATACAGATAGTCAAAGTAACATTAAGGAGTTAATATATCATGAGAGTTAACATCACAGTGGAGGACCTGAAAGAGTGACATACAAAACATTTACCAAGGTTGTTAGCTGATTAAGGTTTGTTGGTGGCCAAAAAACAGGCACGTTCAAAATCCGCACAGCAAGAACTGGCAGAAGTGCAGTAAACTAATATACTCACAACATTGTAAGGATATATAAGAAAGTAGGCTAATGAAGCGAAGGTAAGTGTACAAGATTAGGGCCCATCAGCGTGTAGAGCAGCTGGTAAAACGGCTTCATGGTGGTTTGCTTTTCAGTAGAAGTGCATTTAGTGAGTCCCAGAGAGCTGCTCTTTTACGGATGATTAAGTCTGAGTGGTTTAAGGATTTATAAGAAAGTAGGCTAATTTAGCGAATGTAAGTGTACAAGAATAGGGCCCATCAGAGCGTAGAGCATCTGATAAGACGGATTCACAGTGGTTTGCTTTTCAGTATATGTGCATTTAGTGAGCCCTAGAGAGCTCTTTTACCACTGATTTACGTGGTTTAAGGATATATAATTTCTGTTCTGTGTATACCAAAGCAAGGCCCACAAGGTAAAACTGAGACCTGATCGGCATTTTTCAACTGGTTGGGTATGGTTTTTAGACTCAGAGTCAAGCATGAGCCTAGGGGTAGGATAACCTACTCTTAAAGGTTGGTATGTCATGAACGCCATGGGCACCTAACTGATTACACAGCAGTTGAGTGCAACTTTAACTTGCATTCACTTTTGTTGATCATGGATATTTCATTTTGCAGTTGAAGGCCAACTGCATTAAGTCTAAGCAAAAAGCCAACTGTAAGCAACTGCAGCATCGGAACAACCCATCCCACCCATCTTAAATCTCAAGCGAATCATAGTTGGAAAGAACCATAACATTGCAGGCACAGCATCTAATGGATTTCAGACAATATACCATTATTGTTCGGTGAATTGGTCAGTTGGAACATTAACATTTGGAACTAATAAAACACCAGTTATAGTTAGCAGAACCAACTATAAAACTTGTGCCCCTGCAATGCACTGCTTAAGACCTCACAAATGACATCACACAACTTGCTCTATGACATTGGTGACAACACTGAGATCTCAAATGACATCATTGATAACATCAATGACGATATCCAATGAGTGTGCTATTTTTTTTTATTTTTATAGTTTACTCTGTGAGGTTTAACTACTATATATTACTTTTCCACTTAATTTTGTACAGTTTGGGTGTAGCTAATGGGTGTAAGTATTTATAAAATGCAAGTTCTCGTAATGCACCGTAGCTGTATAGAGATATTGAACAGATTAGAAGTCTTTGCATTCAAGAGTGATTCTGTGTTCAAGTGACTTTTGAATTGTGTTGAGCATGTTCCACAAACGTTTTTTGGTTCTGCAGAAAAGGTTTTCAACAGGAGAAAGATTCTATGTATCTATTCGAAATAATGTTTAGAGCACCACCAAAGAAATGCAGTGTGAAGGTCCGTAGCTCTAGAGGGTCCGTTCAAATAAGTTCTGCAGCAAGCAGCAAAAAGTATATAAAGACAGAGGACAGAGGACCAGCTCTTATTTAACAGGATACCATGCTGGCCATTTTCAGACCATCCTCATTGCCGGAATGTGAGGCACTTACTTTCAATACAGAACTTGCCGAAACGCAATCCTTTAAAGGATTGTTAATTGATTGCCTTCCGGGCCCTAGAATACCTTTACACAGATGGTGGGCTCCACACAGATGTTGAGCTCCGTGCTGGATGCCGGTTTAAGTGCCAAAGATCTCACTGTCTTAGGCGATTTTAACTTTTATTTAGAAGTTTCAACTGATACAGACATGGAGGCCCTTTTCGAGATTATGGCTCATTTCGATCGGTCCCAAACAGTAGACTACCCTGCACATCTTGCCCGCCATACGCTGGATGGAATTTTTACCAACAATACCCTGTTGGAAGCAAAAGATTATCTGCCTTTGATATGGACAGATCATCACGCTGTTTTTTTTTTTTTTTTTTTTTTAAACCTTTATTGAGACAAAAGTAGGATATACATGCGCAGGCCCACAACCATCACGGCCGGCCGCAAAGATAAATGAGAAAAACAGGAGAGCAATAGGTCAATATACAATCAGGATATTGCAAAGTATACCAGAAGGGACTACGGGGCGCGCAACACAGGATAGGAGGTTTTCATTTTTAAGTTTAAATGAAGCGAGGGGGCTGCAACAGGAAGGACTGCACATCTGACATAAAGGAACACAAAAGAAACGCAACAAGAGGGGCGTACCCCATTCACGATCGAAGTTGGGCAATAAAGACAGCAACTATTTAGGCTTAAACAGCCGCACCAATAAGACCGGACAATAATCATCATTACAAAAAGCAACAATTCCAATCGTAAACCCAGAGAGTCACCCGTAAGAACAGGAAACAAAATTTGTTAAAACACAGGAAGAGAAAAGGTGCAAGACCCAGAAACAGCCAACCCCACAAAGAGGAAAGAACCCTCCCAAAGCCGGAAAAGAGCGATAGAGACCACAGAACAAAACAAACTAAAATAATAAACCCCCCCCACACCCACCACCCTGCACCCCTGTAATGGCTACGGCCAAACCCACTAACAGCGTGCCTGTCGCCCCGGAACTGCCCCACAGTAGGGAAAAATATAAAGCGAAGTATAGGTAGAGAAGAAGTAAAGAGAGAAGAAAAGATGGAGGAGGAGGATAACCAACATAAGTATTCTCAGCCGCTCAACCCCGGACCCCCGAACCGATGTAATACCAATGGTCATCCCAGGCAATGTATCGTCCGTCCTGTACAATCCCAGCAATGCAAGCAACAGTACGCATATAAACATCCTCAACCTTGCCCCCGGTCAGGTGCGTCGACTGAGTCCGGCTGCATAGTCGCCATCTTAGATGAATTAGGGATGCGGGAGGGCCACAAAAGAACAGGATGCAGTCCAACAAAGTCCGACCAAACCAACACCATGTGTCCAGGCACGGTACAGAGAGAGGCAACGCACAGTAGCATTCCCCAAAGGTCGGCTGGCCAAAACAGTAGAATCAGCTCCAGGAAAGGACGGGGAGTCACGCCATCATACCACAAAGGAGTTGCCGGACATGGCGTCCGGAGACGGTTCCCCAGCCATCGCACAAATACACTAACACCAGACCTCTTCACAACCATTGTGGTCAACACCGCAGCGGCATCCGCATTTACCCGGATAGGGAGTCCACTGCAATCGGTCACAGGGTGCGGCGCAACGCCCCGCACTTGAGAACCAGCACTGCCAGTTGAGGGCACCTCAAGTAGAATAGCATCCAGCCGGCCCCCCAGGTCCCGGGCACCATCGTGCAGGGCATCCCGCAAAGCACCAAGAGCGCCCAGAATATCGCTGATCACTAGCGGTGCCCCAGGAAGAAAGGATGCCGTAGTTCTCTGCACCCGGGGCTCACAGGCATGTAATAGCCCTCGAAGCTGACCGTCAGCACTCCCCGCTACCATCTGGTCACCCCACCGACTCTCTGCGTAGTACGACCAAGCCAGAGGTGCAGGAACAGCAGACTCCATGTCGACCCCACATACAACGCTAATGCAATGCCGGCACTCACTTGGGGCTTCAGTAGCGGCCCAGGGTGATCAGGTACAAGTGCAGAGCGTGCGACCTACAAAATGGCTCCCACCACGGCGCAGGGAGAGATGAAAGAACTGTCCAGGATTTCCATGGGCTGGGGAGACGATACAATGTATCCCACGCATCTGCGATATCTTTCAGGCGCGTAGACTCGCGGAGCAGAGTGGATCTCTGCAGCGGGAAGCGCTGTGCGGCAACATCTCTCCGGCCGTCCGACACTTCTCCGTCCTTGATGGCCGCCGCTGTTATGGTCGAGGCTGGCCGTCCCTCACACACAAAGACCCGGTCTCACCGCCAGTAGGAGCCGGGAAGAGGCGAGGACGTCCCACCACCTCCGCCGCTGTAAAACGCCGGGGAACACACCATTAGAATCTGAGTCACCTCCCCGTCCTGATAACTCGGCTCACATAGAGGATAGATTACAGGATAAAGTACAATGCGGGCGGAAAGCGAGAGGGTCGGCGGAGCCGAGGGTTTAAGCGGCCATCATGGTTGCAGGCTAGGCTCCTCCCCCCCCGATCATCACGCTGTTATGCTTGATATAACCCTACTGAAGAGAACACATCTGGGAAAGTTTCCGCACATCCTTCACAGGTCTCGTGCCTGGAACAAAATTCATACGGACCAATTCAATCCAATGATAGCTCACTCTCAGCAGACCATTCAAATGACTTGGATTTAGCCACTTTAAACTACTCTAATTAGGTGAACTCAGTCATTTCCCTCTCTGCTCTCCTCAGGGTATCCCAGTCACACAGAGAGAAACCTTCTGCGCCTTGGTGCACAAACAGTCGTAGAATGCAGAATAAATGCTGCAGAAGACAAGAATCTGAAACGGAGAAAGAAGTATAGCAGGGATGAAAATAAATATAAACAAGGTATTCACGATTACAAGTCCTTACTGTCTAAAGATAAATCAGCTTATTTCACACAAAATATGTAATCTGCCCAAAATTCCTCAAAATAATTATTTCAGGTAGCGTCAAAACTATCTTCTGTTCGAGAAATTTGCCTCCTCCGCATTTGACAATTGGGACTTATTGCACCCTGTCCTCATAAAAATTGGGTTGAGTCCTGTCATGATCAGCAAAATTATGGCTTCTTATACCGTCCCGACTGCTACTATCAGAGTAAACTTCCAGTCTACTGCCTCGATCCTGACAACGCGGGATACTAGTCAAGGTTGCCCCTTGTCCCCTCTTCTCTTTGCCCTGGTTGTTGAACCCCTGTGATTCACCTTACACAGACTTCGGACATTATGGGCATTCCCGTCGGAGCTCAGGACCATAAAGTTATGCTTTATGCAGATGATCTTTTACTGACTGACTAACCCCTGTCGACCCCATATCACAGGCCATAAACCTCACTTTACCATCACAACTCCTCCTGGCCTTACAGGATTTGGCTCTTTTTCAGTGGGCCACAAAGTCTTTTTGCTACTTGGGGTTAAAGATCACAAACTCCCTGTAGACCTGGACCCACGCTAACTAGCCCCATTATCGTAAGGCTATTTTAGAGGACTTGCACAGATGGAAACCGATGCATATATAATGGTTGGGCCAGATGAACGTGGTCAAAAATAAATATTTTACCTTGCATACTCTTATCTTTTTCAGGCCGTCCCGACCTCTATCCCAGCAAAGGATATCCACAGGCTACAGAAGGACGTTTGTGCCTTCATATGGAATGGGAAGCAGCCCAGCATTTCCAATAACATACTTATGCTGCGCAGAAATTGGGGAGGCTTCGCTTGCCACAACTTTGACTACTACCAAGCAGCACATCTAAGATATATTTCTGAATGGGTTGTTAGAGAGAAAAAACATTGGCTCCATATGGATCCTGCAGTGACACCCAGGCCTCTCGCAACCTCTTCTAGAACAGTGCTAGAGATCTGGGATAGAATTGCGCTTACTTATGCCCTTACCTTATATCCCTCTCCAAACACCCCTATTGCACACAATCCCGCGATCACGCCAGGATTGCCCGGGGTTCCCTTCCTGTCAGGGAGAACGCCGACTGTAGGACGCTGTTGGACCTAGTCCAGGATCCACAAAAATGTAATCATTTGAACAATGCAAATCTGAATTCAATATTTCCAACTCCGCCACTAGGCACTTCATCCTCCTAATGTGGAGGATCTCGATGCGCCCATTCACACTCTTTGAGAACAAGGTCCGCCACTTTGAGGCTCTAGGGGCTTAGTTTCTAGGACCAACAGTGTCGTCCAACAATCCCACTTTCTGCTGAAGGACCCATATCAGATGAGGTGGGAAATAGAGAGCGAAATCAAACAGAAACAGTGGGAGCTTTTATGGCAGGAATCCCCCAAATACATCGTAAGATCCTACACCAGGAATCAGCCTACAAGCTAATGCTCTAGTGGTATTACACTCCAGTCCGCTTGCATTCAATGTTCCCCACAGCTCCTACTACTTTGTGGAGATGCAGGGCGCAAGAAGCTACCTTAAAACACATTTGGTGAGCGTGTACACTACTCACTCTTTTCTGAAAAGAAGTCTTGAGCCATGTTAAAAGCATCCTGGAGTTTCCTATCCCAGCAGACTACTGCACGGTTTTCTTGGGTCTACGTCCAACCATGCTCGAGGCATTAACTTATGCCGATTGGTACTTAATCCGTCACACGACGGGTGCCGCCAAACAATTGATTGCTCTGGCTTGGATGTCCCCTGCTCCCCCCCATTGCTTACTGGTTCACTAGCCCTTGGCAAACGATAGCACTGAAGCACTTTTTGCATAGGTTCTCCTTCACAGATAAAAAATTCATGTGACGAGCAACCCCTCCTTGACTACTTCTCAAGATTAGAACACCTTTGCTTTCAGTCACTTAAGTTGCGCGCTCTTCAACTCTTTCACTGATCCTCTGTTCAGTCAGCTGCTCTTACTTGTCGCTCTCCGCTCTCCCTACTGATGGAGACCTCCATTGTCATCCCTGATGTTCTCCCATTACAGCCCCTCCCCCCACCTAGCTTTGCCTCTGATTCTTTTACAACTTGCAGTGAGGTCCGCCCAATAGATTCAGCAGCAGAGGATCATTCTCCCCTCCCTGTTCTTTGTTGGGTTTGTAGTAATTTCATTTTCTTTAGGAAAGTACCGATCTGGAGCACCACTGTAGATCTAACACGGACACAGTTATTTACACAAAGGGAATGCTTGCTAGACATACTTTAATCTAGATATCTCTGTTTCCAGATGTGCACCTCAAAGGGAAATCACGTTCTGCATTATTTTTGTTTTCTTAATATTGACATATGATGAGACTTTAGTGTGGCTTACCTCATGATTTACATTGATTTTGCTTAAATGTCATGTCTGGATCATATTGATTCTTTGCCCTAGATCTCTTGTGCTGGCCACCTTCTTTGTGTCCCTCTTTTCTAGCTCGCTTGTGCTGTACTGTGGCCCATCTACACTGACTCCTTATGCAAATGACCCTGTAAACTCCAGTATGTGACTGATACTTGTCCTTAATGTATCAAAATTCAATAAACAGATTTTGAGCACACAAAAAAAACCGCACACACTCGTCTGACGAACACACATATTTTTCACTTGGGAATTCGATCCTACCTCTTGCACGCAAGGTATTTCCAACAGATCACCAAACACGTAAACGCCTGGAGCTTCAAGCACTTGGCTAACCAAAGCTGGAAGTGCAGACCCTTTGGTGGAACGGGCTAGTATGAGAAATTGTTCCAACACGTTCGATGAGGATTTTTGTTCTCCTGCCATTCTTCTACCTGTGCAAAACAGAAAATAATTTCAAAGGACTACGAATGCAGAAGAAACTCTCCAAATATTATGTGAAATTTCAGCTGTTTATTTCCCTCAGATCAACTGCCCTGGTGCACTTGAAACGCAAGGGTCTAGGGATACCACAGATTAGGACTGCAGGGATCCTAGGTTCTGATGCTATAGATCAAGTGCAAAGTGGAAAAGATGGATAGGCAACCATTAGTGGGACCTCTGAAGGAGCATTTTGATAAATAGGTGTAGTGGAAAAAACGTCATAACCTTTACCTTGCACGTGGATTAATATAAGCCAAAACATGGATACTTCTTTAGAAGTTACGAATCTGTTTTGTAAGATGACTTGAAGAACCCGTGTTCATTAGTTTAAAACAAAAATAATAAACAGCTGCTGAGCATGGCTGCTTGTGACAGGGTTAACACAGAGGAGATGACAGTCAATGAACAGGACAGAGGCTGTAGGGTCACATGGTGTAAATGATCCCAATAATCTATTTGTGCACCTAGTTAAGAAAGGACACACTAGACAGCTGAAAGAAGTGGCGGGAAATGATAGCAATGCTACCACCAACTGTTATAGCTAGAGCCAGATGGCGATATTGTAAATGTACATGTATTTATATAGCGCAAATCACCGACACGGTATCTAAGCGCTTGCTTAGGGAACCCGTCCTGGTATTCCACAGTGAGATACCCCGGCAGGGTATCCACAAGGTGAAAGCCAGGCATCCCGCCGCGAGGGGACGTAGTGGAGATTAAGCAAGCTATTGCCCAGAGTCGCAGAGTGTGACCCCGTGAGTCGAGTAGGCACCGGAGCGAGAATTATCGAGTCCGTGGAATTTTAGAGCCCGAGACCCGCCGAGGCGGGGAATCGAACCCTGGTCCACGGCCGATCTCAGCTTCCGGGTCAGCCGCCTCTAACCACTGAGCCACACTTCTCCACTGTACCCTGGGGAACGGTGCAAACAATATAAGAGCTGGTGAAATCTTTAAGCCAAGATCGCACAACAGGCCATCACGATTGTGACAGCTGAGACGGTCATGCACAAAAAAATCGGGTTCGTAACACTGAGCAAGCATGGATGAACAACCGTATACGAGCATAGCAATTAACTTTTTCCATAAAGATTACGCTGAAGTGCAATTGAAGCAGTGGCTATATTTTTTAACTAATGTTATTAGGCAGACGCAGGTTTGGGAATCTCGTAAATTCTTATATTCCTAGTTAATTAGGTTGTAGCCTGTATAAAGGATGGCAGCATTTTCTGATCTTGGGTTGCATTTGGCTTGCTCGTCACGTTACATGCAATATGGCAAGTGCCTTAGGTAAGGCTATTCCCAGAGTGGAGTAAATGGTTAAAGAAAGGTCCAGAACTGATGCAGCGGTGGTATAAGGGCAGAGTTCTGCACCTTTGTAACTTTGTTTAGGATCACAAACCAAACGAGACCAAGCAAAAGTGATATGAAGAGAATTGCCTCAGAAAGACATATGTCCTTTGCGAGCCTACAAGAACGTTAAGCTTGTCGATCCAGTAAATACTAAGTTAGCAGAAGCCAGTTACAAGCGCAAACAAACGTATGTTATTAAAAACATACTAAAGCAAGTTCAGTTTCAGAGTGATGGTAGTAGTTCCAGCAGACCCAAAGGGAATAGCCCAGCAGACATGCAACGCTGGATATCAATTTGGGTATGTCGTTCTCGTCGTGTGACTCAGCAAGGACCATGGAAAAGCCAGAATATCAGATGTTTACCGGAGTGGAGTAGATGGTAGGAAATAAAAGGCCACAACTTGGAGCAAATGTAGCAGATAAGGTGGAGATCTATGCCTCATGTTTGCCAAATTCAGGTTCAGCTGTCATTTCCTACAAATTACAGAAAACATGTGTGGACAAAAGAGATGGCAACAGCAGTACACTATGCCCTACCCAGAAGCTAAACTCCAATACTCTCTTCATATGCATAATCAAAGCAGTAACGTGTGGACTAGACCCCCAATTCCAGCATAGTCGAGGAATTTTCTTGTCAAGGTATCAATTTTCCTTACATGCTGACCACTATCCCCAATCTGTACAAATGATGCTAGTTTCACATGACATTTGGAATTTCAGTAACGGAAGGCGAGGCAGGGTTGGCAGCCAAAAGAATTCAGAATCAGAATAAAAGCTGACACAGTTTGCACTGCTGTAGATTGTTACTGACTAATCAAACATAGATATTTCAGGGTGGAACCAAGTATTGAGGAAAAGTGAAACAATTACTAAACCAGAAAAAATTAAAAGGAAGGCAAAACCTGCATTATTTGACAGCAAGACTTTTGGCTCCCCACAGAAGGTTGATATATCTTTAAATCTGGCAGCATTATGTACAAGACCGTACCAAACCACAAACCCTAAAACCTAGTTAACAAACTTATATCAGGAGCACTCCCTATCCTGCACAGCGGGAAAAAGTTGTGAATGGAATATCCAAACTTCAAACCCACTACTCGGACTGTGCCCAACAAACATGGAACACACTGCCTGCTGAGCTCTGCTTGAAACTCTTCGCGCATTAAATTGTGCAAAAAGCTAAAGACATTCCTTACAAAAACCACAGAGCTCACAAAAGAGAACCGGCTAGATCTTCTGGAAGACTAGAAATGATCATTCCCTGGTGCACTAGTTTGCCACAGTCAAATGCACTGGAAGAACCCCTACCCTGGCTTGTTGACCTTCTCCAGCCAATATATAAGATAGATGAAGGAGGCATCTATTTGGTTAATGCCCAGCACAGTCTTCAAACTTTTTAATCTGTGCCCCCTCCCCCGTGTAAACAAAAAGGTAATCGCCCCCCCAAAAAAAACTTTTCACAATTATTTTATTAAACTGGAATGTCTACACTTATTTAAACATTGCAGTTATGTTCTGTTACCGTTTTAAAATTACAATTAAATACATGATTGGTAAACATACTATTCTGGTCAGGCAGGCTTTACCAACGTGTCTAAGTATCCCCAGTGTGTTATTCGAAATGGGGGGGGGGGGGGTGTTCTGAAGAATATTTAGAGTCTCTTCCCTTTCAACACCTTCCCTCATTCAGGATGTAAATGACAAAAGAGGTTTGTGATGGCCCATTACAGAGTGGCTTACTAATGCTCCTTTTTGTTCGGCTGAAAACAAAGCACTTTTATCAGCATAATGCTTCTTTTGGCCAGAGCTTGGCACCCCTTGGGATGACTTGAGGCCCTACTCTAGGGGGGGCGCACCTCCCACTTTGAAGACCACCTGCTTAACAGGTTGCAGGAGCTATTTGCTTCAGAACAACTAGCTGCACTTTTCCTAGATCAGCAGCCTGAAACTGGCCAGACTGTCCTACATCTACAAAGCACATTAAACTCCTCCAACCACCTACAATAAACTCGATCACCCCCTTTATCAGTCAGCCCAGTTGTGTTGCAGATCATTTGCGTGTTCTTTATATAATATTGGTATGCCATGAGCAATGGATCAATGCCCAACCCGGGACTCAAACTTCTTTAGCTCCCATCACCAGTGTTTGTTGCTGACAACGCACCCTGCTTTCATAGGCGTATAAGGCAGATGACCATAAACCCTTACAGCCGAGTGAACCTAGGCATCAGTCCTACCTCATACATTGAAAGTGAGGGCTCCTGGGCTTCGTTGCTGTACGAGTCCAGGGCTCTCAGCTCTTCTATCACAACTCAACTCAAACTCTAATCTAATGTCCACCACAATGTACATTCTCACTACAGTCATCAGGAAGGCTATCTTATATATACTGCCATCATCCTACCCTATAAGTAGCTTTTCATGCCCCTCCTTCGGAGTACCTCTTCTACACAAGAATTCCATCACAGTACAAATAACTATTCTGCCTTGTGCAGGGATTGTGTGTGTAATCAACGCCAATGCACCTTGATGTGATGATATTATACTACCTGATTCGAACACGGTCTACTCTAGCCCATGTCTTCTTGATACTTTGCACCTCACCACTTTTTTTATACACACTCGATAATTATCTGGTTCAATAACCAGGTAATTATAGAGTGTATTAAAAAAAGTTGCAATGCATCTCTTTGACCCCAATACAAGTTGTATGCTGTAAACTGTCAACGTACAATACTTATACCTCTACTTGTGCTCTGAAGTCTGACAAACGTTGGGCTCACCCACACTACATAAACCAAAAATGAGTACATAAATAAACATTGTGAACCGTAATAGATGCATAACCAGCCCAAGGAGTTGTATTCGGTTCCCGAGATCTGGTTGGGGAACAATGAAGGGCCATCACCCAACTTTTTCCCAGGCACTATTAACATCCGAAAAAAGCAGTTCATCAGAAGATAAATGATAAAGACGAGGCAATAGTTAAAAGGTCAATTGCCCTTACTAGGTAGCATCCTTTAAGAAGTCCACTCATCTCATGGTTTGCCTTTCAGTTTCTAACAGTTACTCATTTCTGGTCCCAAATTCGTTCATAAGAGGCCCATAGGTTCTCCCTTGAGAACCCAAATACAATTGCTTTCCCAGACTGGCACACAGCTTCATTTCATTGGGACACGCGCTGTTTCCAGTGTGGACAACTGTCTGACAAATCAGTGCTTTTTATGTCTTTGTGATCTTAAGGTTATTGAATTCAATCAAAAAATGCACCAATACAGCCAATAACTAGGATTTGTTCAATGAATACCAGTAAAATATCTGAGACTGTGCGGCAGCAAAATGCCAGAAATACAGACAATAGGAACCTAGCCAGAAAAAATATATGCAAACGTGCAAGGGGTCTGAGGACACTTCAAGCATATAATTAAAAGTTGATAAAACTGACAAGTTATTTATGCTACCATATCTGCACAAAATCAGCAAGCTTTTATAGCACGGTTTTTAGATACAAGAGTTTCATAAATGTACGTGATAGTTTTTAATTGAATATATTTTTTATATTGCAACGTTTTAATAAACTATGCAAATAAACTACTTGACTTTACCATTGCTTACCAATGATATAAAAACGATGTTCAGATACCATAGGTTCAACGAACGTTTAATATTCTATTTAGACCCTAAAATAACGCGTATTTAAAATCCCGATTTCAGAATCCATTCAATTGACCATCAGACATTACAGCCACTTTTTGCAGAGTTCCAATCCCCCATCCTATTTCGCCATATTAATGTTTCTTGTTTCAGACCCACCGCCTTTTATGTTCGGCCCAAATTTCATTATTCTTAGTCAATGTGCCCCATCTTTCAGTACCCTCCTTTTTCAAACTCCACACAAGTCCTTTTGAATCCTCTTATAGTTCCAACAACCAGCCCCAATTCCTCCTCCTTTTAGACACCCCAGTGCTTGGACCACCAGTCACTACCCACACTGCAGAGCCCCACTCTGTTTCACTTTATAACCCCCCTCCAGCCCCACTCAAACAAAAAAAGTCACACTTTAATTCACTTTATAACCCCCCTCCAGCCTCACTCAAACAAAAAAAACGGTCACACTATTTCACTTTATAACCCCCCTCCAGCCCCACTCAGACAAAAAAAACAGTCACACTCTGTTTCATTTTAAACCTCCCTCCAGCCCCACTCAGACCCACAAGGCTGCCCCTCATCCCTCACCCCAGTGTTATGAATTTCAAATGCCAAAGTTCCTCCACTTCTGCCCACACATTAGAGCCAACCCCCCTAATTAAAGACCCCCAAATGTGGCCATAATGGGACCTCCACTGACTCTCTTCTATGACCATCCACCCAGATGTGTTTGGCTTCAACAACCACAATGGTCCCTATTTCAAAACCCAACCCCAGTCATTTCAGACCCCCCCAGGGTCCCTCCCACCTGCCAACCAATGTCCCGCATCCCAGGCCCCCGGGGCCGCCCCCACACCTGCCCACGTGTCGCGGCTCCCCATCCCCTCTCTCACTCTCCAGGGCTGGTTGTCAAGGAGCCATGAGCGGCGCAGGCGTGCCGCCCTCTTTCTTCCGCCCGGAAACCGTGGCCGGAAGACAAAGGTTCCAGGCCTGTCAGCGCGCAGGCAGCGCACGTGGGACGTAGCCAATGGGAAGTGGCGAAGGCGGTAACGACCCGCCTTCAGGCCGGGAACGGGGGCGGCCATATTTAAATAGGCATGATGACAACAAGAGTATTACCAGGCAACCAGGGGACCGGTGATAAACTCTTTCTGTCAACGGTCGGGATCGCTTAATGTAAATAAATTACATTGTAAAATACACGATGACTAGCTTATTTGGCAAAGTTAGAATATATACGAGTGAGCTATAACATGAAAAGTACTAATTTGTGGTTCATAATTTAACTTGTCTGAGTTAATCAAATTGTGCATCTGACTTGTGCAGTTGTAAATTCTTTTTATTTAGTGCTTACTACCCCTGACGAGGCGTTGAAGTGTTTTGCTGTGATTAGAACACTACTCTGGAACCTAAGATTAGAGGTAAATAGTAGGTTTGTGATTTCTTTTTTTGTCCCTTGTAGATTTTATGGTAAGTTTGTGCTCTTGAGTTCTCATGCGTTTAGCAATCTTTTGAGTAGGGATAGACTAATGAAAGTGGATTAGTGAAGGGTACTTGTGAGTTTTTACTTGGAATAGTGGATGTAATGGGGTCGGCCGCGCAGGGGTATTTGGTTGCGCCCGTGGTCATTTGACCGCCTCTATAAATAAACAGTCAAGGCTGCATAGAGGAAGTACTGCGCTACATCACAAACCAGTATGTGTGTCATTTTTATGGTTTAAATCTTTTATTATTTTTGAAAAGATGAGTATAACAATAGCCGCCACCTACACATCCACCGGCCGGTGGGGATCATTTGTTTTCACTGGAACTTAAGAGTATAGAGAAGAAAGAAATAGAAAAGAGGAGGTGAGGAAGATAGGCCTATTTTCTACGAGAGTGTATGGTGGGTCAATGGGTGCCGCACGAGCAACCTGGGTGGGTGAGGTCAGCTACTTTTGTTGGTACTTTTGGGGGGGCCTTAGTGAGCTGGAGCAGATATCTCGGGTATGTGAGCTCTGTGAATTCGGTGGAAACAAAATTCTATGGTGGTGCCCAATGTTTTATCAAATTTAGGGAGAGAGCGTGTGAGGCCCGCTGTAATCTTCTCCATCCCCCGTGTTTCCCATAGCTTGTATAACCAGTCTAGTCGCACGGGTATCAACACCGTTCCCCTCCGAGACAGCAGTGCCTGCTTGACTGCTCCCAGAGCCAGAGTGATTGCTCTGCCACGGCAAGATCCAAGAGGGTACATCAAGGCATTGGGGAGCCCTAGCAATATGTAGGAGGGGATTTTAGGAAGATCAGTGTGGTATATGCTGTCTATCTCTCGAAGGATTGCCACCCAGTAATCCTGAATGTTCGTACATGACCTAAGAATGTGAGTGAACGTGCCCAGTTGGCCATATTGGCGCCAGTATTGCCCGTTTCCTTCCAGTTTCCATCTGATTATCCTTGCCGGCGTATAATACCAATAATGTGCAATTTTTAAAAACATCTCTTTACCAGCTGTACCGCAGGAGGAGGCTCTGGCTCTATGTATAATATCCTGCCATTCTTTGGGGGAGAACTCGCGCTCCATTTCTGATTCCCACCTACGCTGCGCAGGAGATTTAACATGCTGCCTGGGGGTGTTTAGGAAAGAATAAATGTCTGACAACAACCCTTGTCGGATGTTCTTGTAATGTACCACTTCTCAAACTTGGTCAGGGGGCGACCTGCATAGGGGCGCACCTGTGGCTGGGTCACCCATTGGTAGAGGGCCATATATTGCTAGTATGCATTCCGAGGGATCCCAAAGCCTGCGGTGAGGTTAGCGAACTCCATCACACCATTTTCATCAAAGAGCTAATCAATGTTCTTGCAATTGGCCTCTTGCCAATGGAGATAACCATTCCCCGTGCTTGCTGGGGGAAGTCCGGGTTGCCTATAGAGGGGTTCAGGGGAGACACAGGGATCTAGAGGCTGCACTACACCTGTACCCTCGCCCATACTTCTCAAGACCAGTGACATATATACCCTGCTGGGTAGATGCTTTCAGGGGAGCCATGGGACTTTCCAGATGTGCATGCCCACTAGTGAGTGGGCAATAAAACACCAGTGCTTCTCTGACTCCAATTTGTACCACTTGAGCAGATATCCAAGTTGTGCCGCCTGGTAGTAGTGCTCCAAATACGGGTCACACAGTCCCCCATCTTCCTGCTTCAAATATGTCAGGTGACGGGATATTCTCGCTTTCTTACCCCCCAACAAAGTGAACAATAAGGCGTTGCAGCTGTGTCAGCATAGTGGGTGGCGGTCTTAGCGGCAGCGTCTGCATCACATATAGGATGCGCGGGAGAATAGTCATTTTAATGGCAGCCAGCCTTCCCAGCCAAGACATAATGTGCCTCTTCCCATTCAAGAGTTTGCTCCTGACCCCAATAGATGAGTAGAGTAGTTCACTTGGGCTATCCTGTCCAGAGTAGGGTACAGCTGCAGACTCAGGTACTGGATGCCCTTCGCCGCCCACGTGAATTGGAACTGTGCTGTCAGGGCCTGTTGTTCTGCTTTAGGGAGGGTCAAGCTCAGTGCTTGTGTTTTGTAGATGTTGACTTTGAATCACGAGGCTCGACTGAAGCACTCCAGTTCCCCCATTAAGGGAGGTAATGAAGTTGCCAGCTGAGTTAAAAACAAGACCACGTCATCCGCATAGAGTGAAATTTTATGCTCCCTATCGCCCTTTTTCATCCCAGAGTTAATCAGGTTTTGCTTATCCTTTCTGCAAATGGCTCTATATACAACGCAAAGAGCAGAGAAGATAACGGGCATCCCTGTTGCATACCTCTTCGAATACGAAATGGCCGGGAGGTCATTCCATTGACTTAAATCCAAGCCTGTGTGTCCCTATATATGCAGTCCACCCATGTCAAAAATTAGTCACCTACGCAAGACCTGTTGCAGATACGGCCAGTGAACCCGGTCGAATACCTACCCGGCATCGATCAAAATAAGCACCGTGGGTCACTGAGTATGTTGGGTTTTATCTAACAGATGACACACCCGATGAGTCCCATCACTGCAGTTACGTTCTGGGATGAATGCCGACTGATCGGGGTCAATCAGACCTTGCATGTGTGGCACCAGCCGGGCAGCCAGGATGCTTGTAAAGATCTTAAGGTCAACGTTCAATAAAGAGATAGGGCGGTATGATGCACAGTCCAGTGGATCTTTACCCGGCTTAGGAATCCCATCAACCTCAGCCATGTTCATAGTCGGGGTTAGTCTACCGCTGTCGCTAAAATAATTAAATAAGTGTACCAGCACAAGGGCCAATTCTTGGGCAAAGGACTTATAAAAATCAGTTGAGAATCCGTCCTCACCAGGAGCCTTCCCCGACGCGAAGCCACTTATGGCCTTAAGGACCTCTTCTATATGGACGTCCGCCTCCAGGTTTGTCGCCTTTAGTTGGGGGAGGGACGCCACTGGTACATCCCGCATGTAATACTCGGCCGCCTCTGGGTCTAAATCGTCAGCCCTATAGAGCTCAGTATAACAGGACTCAAACCTGCCCACTATGTCTCAGTTCATGCACAAAACTTCGCCATGGGTGCTTCTAATTTCCCCCATATGCCGAGTGGTCGTCTGTGCCCAGAGTCAATTTGCAAGGAGTTTCCCGGCTTTGTTACCTCCAGCATAATAACGCAATTTGGTCCGCAGGAGGGAGTATTCCGCCCAATCAAAGTCAAGGGCTTTCAGCTGCTGTCTAGCAGCCGTACGTTGTCTCCTAACCTGTACGGCTCCCGTCTATCGATGTACCTCCTCTAATTCTTTCTCTTGTGGTTTGGTGTGTTCCCTTATTTCCTTTCAATCTTTATTGACCCCTGCCGCTATTGCGATAAATCACCCTCGAATGGCGGCTTTAAAAGCGTCCCACCAAAGGGCAACCGAGGATGCTCCGTCATCAATAATATCAAAGTACGACTTGATTGTCGCCTGTATTTCCTTAATATTAGCGTCATAAGCAAGCAGTTTGTAATTAAGCCTCCACTGTTTGTGGCCCAGGGAGTCCCATTGGATGTGCAGTTCCAGACTGATTGGAGAGTGGTCTGAAAGGGCTGCGGGCCCTATCGAGACCCCCCCATGCCTGTGGTGACGCTCGGAAAGCTTAAAAACCAGTTGATGCAGGCATAAGTCTGATGAGCCGCTGAGAAGCATGTGTACTCCCTAGCTGTTAGATATCTTATTCACCACACAACCGTCAAACCCAAGCCTTTCAGTTTTTGCTGCATAGTGTCTGATAGCGCCTCTGTGTGTCCCTGTCTTTGTACAGATTGATCTAACTGCGCGTCGGGTACTATATTAAAATCCCCCCTACGACGAGGTCTTCGTCTGGTGACTCCAAAATAGCATTCAATGTGTTATTAAGAACACCCCCTGGCATTCATTTGGACCATATACGGATGCAATTGTGTATGTGTGGCTCCCAACTACGACCCTCACGGCCAGAGCTCTGCCCGGCAAGTCTGTGTGTATACCTATCACCCTGCCCAGAAAATGTGTAGCAAACCATCTGGAACAAAGGCATTTCCAGTCTGCTCTCAGTAAACGGGTCTCCTGTAGGAGACAGACATCACATCCAGACTCTCTCAAGAGTGCGAGTAGCGCCCGTCTCTTCACCGGGGAGTAAAGGCCTCTGACATTGAAGCTCAAGATGCTTACTTTAAGTTTCGGCATAAGGACTACGGGGTGGCTCGAAACCCGTGATGGGCCCGGGCATCGACAGTGGCCTCCAATCCTCCCAAATCCCCCCACCCCCTCGCCCATCCGTTCCCGTTCCCCGCCCCCAACCTGGACAGTCCCCACAGCACACACTATAGCCTGAGGACTTACGTTGCCCAATTGAAGGCCTACCTCTAACCCCACAAGGAAGAGCATCAGAAGGTCAGAAGAAGAGTATTGAAAAGGGGAGAGATATAGCAAAACAGTATACCAAAAAGTCGAGAGCATGAAAGGCGCCCTCCAACAGGATCCAAGCACATCAACGGGCATGGGTCCATATGACCGACGATTGGTCTTCATTTCCCGTAGGTTAGGCTCCCAACCATGGCTGATTTCTATGAGATTGGCACCCTACCGGAGGTTAACAGAGTCATAGCTGAGTTATCTATGGGGCATCTTTTGGTCAATCGGTCTTGGGGTCTCCAGAGTCATCCCTGTTCTGTAGCTGGTGGAGCAGGGACTCTCTCTCCTGCTGCCTTTCGAGCTCCGTAGGTTTTGTTGGCTTCTCCCACCCAGTCCTCCGGCGTCTTCTCATGTTGGTCTTCCTCAGGGACATCGCTGTCGAGCGTTGGCTGCTTTCAAGCTCTTCCTCACCCAGGCTGACACCCAGTATTCCCTTCGCATCTTTCAGTGATCTCACTATTCGCAGCTCACTTTCCCACGTGAAGGATAGGCTAAATGGGTGGCCCCACTGATACCGTATTCCTTTCTCCCTCAAGAGAGAAGTGATTGGCCTCAGAGCCCTTCGTCGCTGGAGAGTGAAAGGTGAGAGGTCCTGGTACATGCCAATTTGGAGACCTTCAAAAGTAATGGTTGCCTTGTCCCTGGTTGCGTTCCTGATAAGTTCCTTTTTTCTATATGAGCTGGATAGGTGAGGATATCTTGCTGCTGACTCGGGCTCGCCGCCGGCCGATGCCTGCGATTGAGGATAATTTCCCCATCTCCGAGCTCTGGGGCTACATGCCGGAAGAAGAGCACCATCCACTCTTCCAGCTTCCCTCCGTCTGCCTGTAATGGCACCCCTTTGATGCGTATGTTAGATCTCTGGGAACGATTCTCCAGGTCTTCCAGGCAGAGATGCAGCTCTTTGTTATGATCTCTGAGTTCCAATAGCGCCCGGACCTGTTCTGTAATCTCCTTGTCTCTGCGGTCTCCCGCTCGCTTAAGGGAGTCGACCCGATCCCCAATCTCCTGGACGTCAGCCTTCAGCTGTTTGACTTCTGATGCCCTCTCCAGGCAGAGGGCCGCAAAGTCCTCTCTGAGGGAGCCAAAGAGTTGTTCCAAGAAGTCCCTTGTTATGGGTTCCACCATCAGATCGTTTGTGGACTCCATCTCCTTGTCTGAGTTTTGCTGGTCAGGCGAGTGCGACTCTGCCTTTTTGGAATTTGACTTTAGTAGGAGGTCTTTGATTGTGGAGTTCTTCTTTGATCTAAGGGTGGACAACTCGGAGGCTGATTCTTCCTAGCCCCTGGACCGACTGATGTCCCAACGTGTCACCTTGGCCACCTCCGCGTTTCCTGGTAGTCCGATATCAAATGCTTGGCAGTCCTGTCATGTGACCAATTCGGAGGCTCAAAAAAACCCTTTCGTAGCTAGGCTGCAGGCCTTGTTCACTCACCTCGATAAGGGGAGCACTCTGATGATACCTAGCAAACAACAGCGCTGTCCTCGTGTGCTAGGTCTCCACACACCGCGGGCGGACTCCTCCACCTTCAATGCGGTGCCTATGCCTTCTGGGCACGTCCTCTTTCCCAGGGTCCAGCACGCTACAGGGCGAAGCCAGTCTCCGCCTACCACCTTCGGGTGGGAAACATCCTTTACGACGCAACTTTTACCACGCAGTGCCTTTACAACGCAGGTTTTTCAACGCAAATCATTACAACGAATTGCGCTGGGGGGCGCTCTAGGATAGGTAATAGTTTAATACTATCCAACACCTCCCCTACTATCCACGGGGATTGGAGTTGGAATAGTAAATTAAACTATTCACTATCCACCACCCCCCAACGCAAGTCGTTGTAACGACTTGCGTTGAAAAACCTGTGTTGTAAAGGCATGCGTAGTAAAAGCATGCGTTGTAACAATGTACATCCCCTTCGGGTCCACGCCTGAGAGCCAATAAGTCCCAACCAGACAGTCAATGGTGCCAGCCCACTCCGCTTAACATAACGCGCCTGAGCAGCCGCCGGCCCCGCTTGTCACCCCACTATCAGTGGGCAAATGCACAGTGGGGGGGGGTCTGCAGCTTTTCACGCTCACATCGCACACCAGACACTGAGTCTGCTGTTCTGCAGGCCGCATCTGCTGTCTCTCGATTTCGGGCCTCCTCAAGGGTGCAGGCTCACTGTGATCCACTTCAGGGGAGCCAAGGCGCCCCAACTCTCCGCCGTTGCACCGCGCGGGCCTGGCCCACAGATCCACTTCAACGAGGCGGGGCCTCGGCGGGAATGTCGCACCATCAGGCGCGGCGGCCTGATAGCACCACCGCACCAATTCTAGGAACCTCACCCCGCTCCTTTGGCGTTAATCTCACTTGTGCAGGGGCAGTTAAGTCCCGGCAGTGTCTCTTCACCACAGGCCAAAGCCCAGCAGCGACCTCAGCGCTGCCCCACCTCTGGCAACCTCCTCCTGGATGCTGCGTCTTGGCGGGCCTCCACTGCGGCGCACTAGATCCACAGCCCCAGGGAGCTTCCGGGGCACCAATCTCGAGCAGAGCCACCACCGGAGCCTACGTGACTCTTACTAAGCCTCCGGAGTCACCAATCAGCGGTATAGACGCTATTTTCCGGTCACGGGGAGCGGAGCTCCTTAGGTTTGCTGTTGCTCCACCGCCATCTTGGCCAAGCCCCATGTTTGTCATTTTTAATGTGGCGCTACGCAGTGCAAAGCCCACTCTTGTGTCCCAGTCCTGCAGCCTATGGGCACCGGGAACACAACAAGTGGCGGCAAGGACAGGATTCATCACACCTGACACTTTTCAGGGCAAGGTCTGCCCCCCAGCACTCTCAGCAGCAGGAAACAGTGTTGCTGGTACCGGCATGGCTCCACTCAGTGAACACACTTCTACCAGTAAGCCTCAGTGACTGTTTAGTGGCCCTGAAGCTCATAGCATATCGCTCACACTGCATCCGTACGTATGCTTAAAAACACGTGCTTGGTGAACACCACATTTTTGGAAAGCCCCACAAGACTGGGGTAAGAAATAAGAAAACCTCAAGCCTCTGCCTCCCTGAACCTGGCATCCACAAGGCAGCATCCAACCAGCATCACACACATAACCTCGCAAGGCAGAAAACAGCAGAAAGGCACTGTCCACGCTAAATTCATGGCTGAAGAGAGGCGATAAGCATGCCCAGCAAGCAAGATAGCCAAGCGGCATCCCAATCCTGCACGTAGCCTGTGCTCTGCAGCCCAACGCCCGAATAAGACTAAGGGAAACACCACAAGGTGACCCTCCTGACTCGCTCAGAAGCGGTCGCTCCCCTCGCTCCCAAGGATTTTGGTATCATAGCGCTTTCAAGCTCATCCTGATCACCGCTGCTGATAGTTGATCTGCGCTTCGCTCGCTTTGCTGCCATTATCATATGCGCTATTTCATTGTTATTGTTTGTGATTTCGTAGCACTATAGTGCCTTTGCATTGCTCTCATTGTCATTTGTATTGCTCGCATTGTCATTTGTAGCTGCCTGGTAGCGCGAACCTACATGTTATTGCACTGCTCGCATTGCTTTTAAAGTTATTTGTGCCCGATTGCGCCTCTGCCCATATCTAGGAGTCACCACAGATTGTGCCCCAGTCTCGCCCTTTTTCGCTTTCTTTTTTGCTGCCATTTTGTTGTTGTTGTGCCTCATAGCCCGTCTCTCCACCCCGCTCCCGCCTCCCAGCTGCTCCTCCCTCGCCCGCCCCCCTCTACTATCCACATATGTCAGAGCAACAGACGCGCAGCGTTGACGAGCAGCGGGCGCGCCCCATGCGCGCCGAAGGTGTGCCAAAGGTAAGCCCGTCTACGCCCGTCCGCGCCTGGACCGCGCCCAGTGCCAGACCCCCTGCCCCCTGCAAAATCCTCTCCACCCGCGTAACGTACGACGCCGCTACCCTCTTAGCACTTAACCCCGGCCGACTCCCAAACTGCTACCAAGCCGCCCCAGGACACACCCATGGATCCTTCACCTGCCACTCCTGCAAGTTCGACTGCATAAGGACCCACACCAAATCCACAGACTCCAAACAGAGATCCGACACTAACCACCTGAAGTGCATCCTACTCAACACCCGCTCGATCCACAGACACGCCATTGAACTTTGGAACCTACTCGACACCACATCGCCGGACGTCGCCTTTCTTACAGAAACCTGGATGAACGCCTCATCAGCGCCCGACATCGCCATAGCCATCCCGGACAGCTACAAGATCATCCGAAAGGACCGCATCAACCAAACAGGAGGAGGAATCGCCATCGTTCATAAGAACACCATCCGCATCACGACCAGTTCCGATGACAACCTCACAACCGCCGAACACCTTCACTTCCAGATTCACACCGACCCTAAGACCACACTCAGAGGCACCCTCATCTATAGACCACCCGGACCCCGCACACAATTCAGCGAAGACTTCACAGACTTCATCTGCCCTCACGCCCTCCCCTCCGAGGACTACATTCTACTGGGAGACCTCAACTTCCACCTGGAAAAGATCAATGACAACAACACCACCACCCTTTTAGACAACCTCGCCAATCTCGGACTCAAACAACTTGTTGACACCCCCACCCACTTTGCCGGGCACACGCTTGACCCAATCTTCACCTCCAGCAAGCACATCTCCTTTAATCACACCACAGCTCTCCATTGGACGGACCACAGCTGCGTGCACTTCAACTACAAAAAGACCACGACCCACAACCACCCACAACCAATTCCCCGGAGAAACTGGAATAAAATTACCACCGACCAGCTCTTCACATCGCTTCACCAAAACCCTCCTGCAAAATCATCGGACCCAAACCAAGCAGCCACCAACCTCACACAATGGATCACCCACAGCGCTGACGAATTAGCACCCTTGAAAAACCATCAAATCAAGCAAGGCAGCAAAAAAGCCCCCTGGTTCAATGATGACCTTAAGAAATCCAAGAAGATCTGTCGCACCCTCAAGAAAGCCTGGCGAAAAAACCCAACCACTGACAACCTGACCACCCTCAAGAACGCCACCCGCAAACACCACCAACTGATCCGATCCACCAAAAAAATAAGCATTCAAGGATCGACTCGACAACAACGCCCACAACAGCAAAGAACTATTCAACATCGTCAAAGAGTTTACCAACCCCACCGCCGGCACCAACGACATCACTCCCTCCCAAGACCTCTGCGACTCTCTAGCCTCGTTCTTCCACAACAAAATCGCTGACATTCATAACAGCTTTGGAAACCAGCCCACCCCATCTACCTCCAAACTAAAACCCCCTCCAACAACCTTTGCGCCTGGAACCCAATCACCACTGAAGACACCATCCGCCTAATGAACACCATCCATTCAGGATCGCCAACCGACCCATGTCCCCACCACATTTTCAACAAAGCAGACTCCATTATCGCACCCCATCTCCGAGACGTCATCAACTGCTCCCTCAACTCTGCCACCTTCCCGGAAAGCTGGAAACACGCCGAACTCAGCGCCCTCCTGAAGAAACCTACAGCAGACCACAACGAACTTAAGAACTACCGCCCCATTTCGCTCCTCCCATTCCCTGCCAAAGTCACTGAGAAAGCCGTCAACAGTCAACTCGCCGCCTTCCTCGAATCCAACAAATCCCTCGACCCTTCACAGTCCGGCTTCCGAGCCAAACACAGCACAGAGACCGCCCTCATCGCAGCAACAGACGACATTCGAACTCTACTGGACAACGGAGAAACTGCTGCCCTCATCCTACTTGACCTCTCCGCAGCCTTCGACACAGTCTGTCATAGCACCCTTATACAACGCCTCAGCAACGTCGGAATACAAGGAAAAGCCTTGGACTGGATAATCTCGTTCCTCTCCGGAAGAACCCAGAGAGTCTGCCTCCCCCTTTTAGATCAGAGGCCACCGAAGTCATCGGCGGTGTACTCCAAGGTTCTTCACTCAGTCCCACCCTCTTCAACGTATACATGAGTCCCCTCGCATCCATTGCGCGCCAACACAACCTCAACATTATCTCTTACGCAGACGACACTCAGCTGATCCTATCCCTCACCAAAGACCCAAACACCGCCAAAACCAACCTACACGAAGGGATGAAAGAAGTAGCCGAGTGGATGAAGAACAGCCGTTTAAAACTAAACTCGGACAAAACGGAAGTCCTCATCTTAGGATCATCCCCCTCCGTCTGGGACGACTCATGGTGGCCACCGGCCCTAGGAACCGCACCCATACCAACGAACCACGCACGTAACCTGGGCTTCATCCTGGACTCCTCCCTATCAATGACCAGACAAGTCAACGCCGTCTCATCATCATCATGCTTCAACATCCTACGTATGCTCAAAAAAATCTTCCGCTGGATCCCCACCGAAACAAGAAAGACGGTCACCCATGCACTGGTCACAAGCCGACTGGACTACGGAAACACCCTTTACGCCGGCACCACAGCCAAACTACAGAAAAAACTCCAACGCATCCAAAACGCCTCAGCCAGACTCATCCTAGACATCCCCCGCCAAGCTCACATTTCCGATCACCTGAAAGACCTCCACTGGCTCCCCGTCAACAAGAGAATAACATTCCGCCTCCTCACCCACGCACACAAAGCCCTCTACGACCTAGGACCCGAATACCTCAACACGCGCCTGTCCTTCTACACCCCCACCCGCCAACTTCGATCGTCCAACCAAGCCCTCGCCGCAATTCCACGCATCCAAAGATCCACCATGGGAGGAAGATCCTTCTCCTACTTAGCGGCCAAGACCTGGAATTCCCTCCCCACCCACCGCCTCACACAGAACCACCTCTCCTTCAGAAAACAACTAAAAACTTGGATATTTAAGTAAAGCTCCCCCGCTCCCTCAAGCGCCTTGAGACCCTCTGGGTGAGTAGTGCGCTATACAAATTTTAACTTGACTTGACTTGACAAGGTCATCACTGCGGAAGGCAGAACAAGTGCAAAACGTCTGCACACATGATGTCTATACCTACTATTAAAACTTTTGTAGTCGCATGGCCATGATCATCTCAAGCTGCCACGTGGGTGGACCGTTTAAAGACTTACTTTGCCGCAGTGGCACTCAAAGAAGAAAGACAGCGACCCACGCTCCTGCACCTTGAAGGTGTTGCTTTCCACAAACTGTCCAAAAAGGTACGAAACGCATGCCCCCCCACACGCCTACGCCACATTGAGTGCGGCTCTCACAGCTCATTTCGCTTCCCTAGCCAATCCATACTATGAGCAATTCTTACACAGGCAAGCGCAACAGGCACCCGAGGAATCTGTAGACAAATTCTATGCAAGACTCTGTAAGCTGGCAAGCATTTGCATCCTCCCTGGTGAACAAGATGCAATCACTGCATAATTTATTTGAGTTTGTGCATGAGGGAAACTGCGCAAACACATCCTGTTGGTACCCCGCATGACAATGGATGAGATTCTCACCGTGGATAGGTCAAAAGAGTTGTCGAAATCAAGTGTGGCCCACATAGAAGCCAGGCTCCAACAGGTCATTAAAGCCAAGCTCATCAACCAAGTTGATGCCGCTGCCTCATGCCATGCGAAGAAAGACGCAGCAAGCCACTAGGCCACACACAGCTGAATGCTCAGCCAAAGGACAAAAGTGTTCAGCCTGTGGAAAAATGAAACACGTACATTTTCTCTTTTATCTCCTTTTCTCCCTCCATAATTTTTTCTTTCTTTTTCTTTCAAAATCTTTTTCATATTCTCATTCTGTTTCTTCCTCTCACTTCTCTTATGCTTACTCTGCCCCTTTTGTCTCCATCTCACCTTTGTTCCTTCTTTCCTCTCTTTGTCTTCTTTGGTTGTTCCTTTTGCTTCACGCCCCTTCTCTGCTTTGTTCCCTCTTTCCTTTTTCTTCTCTCTCACATCATTTTTCTATTGTTTCCTTTTTTCATTCCTTTGTTCTCCTTCCTTCTTTCCTTTCTTTCTCCTTCCATCCTCTCATCTTTCTTCTTCACCTTCCATGTGTTCTTTCTCTTTTTCTTCCCCTCTCCTTTCCTCCCCTTATTTTCCTTCCTCCATTTCTGCTTTCCATTCTCTCTTTTCTTCTCCTTCTTTTCTTTCCTTCCTTCCTTCCCACCCTTCCCTCGCCAGTATTTTGATGGCAGAAGTATATGTTTACTTGTAATGCACTATGGCGTCTCCATTTGCCTATTCTTAATCTTCATCATTAAGACATGGCTACTTTCTGGACATCTACCAATGGTCTTTAAGGTAATTGGTCATGTAATCAAAGTATTTCAGACCTAGCTCTCATAATTAGAGTAGTGTCATCCTATGCATTGCAAAATTAAGAAGCCACATACCTGAGGTTTCATAAAGAAGAGTTAAGAGACATAACTGGTCCTTAGGGACCACCCAGTGAAAACCTTTCTCAATACAGCTCTTCCGAAATTAGCGGTGTGTATGGACTACGACAAGACTGGGTGCTTTAAGGGAAGTGTTTAACTGGCCTACCCTTTTGTGTGTTGTTATCGATTCCATATATAAAGCAATAGTTCAAGATCATTCTTTTTTTTTTTTTATTTATTCTTATTTTCCATCTGAATATTTAGCGCAATACAGTCATTGCATGATATATCTACAATGATTGAACGTCTACGATAAGAAACAATTTCTTCTATAACAGAGCCATGTTTCCTTCCCTCTTCTGATACATATATGATTACAAGCGCCACCGTCGTTCCCATGTGACCTTCATGTGGGTGTATTTGAGATCTGAAAACTACCTTATGTGGCCATTCATTATATTGCCTCAATCAGGCCTCAGATTGACCCAGCTATGGTAGTCCCTTGTGTTGTCGTCGATACGGACTGTTGTGTGTCATCTTCAATGTCCAACCCAAAGTATCTTCTCCATGGGTCCCAGATACTGTGGAATTTTTGGGGACATCGCCTGCTGTGGAGTTCAAGATCATTCTTAAGAATCAGAAGTAGCTCTTGCTACTCAACAGGTTGGAAACCCATGCACCAAAGAAAGTTCTCTCACACACATTTGGATATGTTAATGTCAAATCAGAAGTGACATCGGTGAAAATGAAAAAAACAGAAATCTAAGTAAATATGAAATAACTCCGAAAATTATTTAAAATAGACCTATCTTACAAAAGTGGTGGAGAAGGATCCTAATGCGTCAAAGTGAACCTTCAATCCAGTGAAGAAATCTGCAGGAGGGCTCCTCATGTGTTTCATGAAGCAATCAGGAAAAGGAGCACCGCTTCCTCGATCTGATTGGGCACACCAGGGATCTGTATAGAGTCGCGTTTAGAGTTCATGTTCTAGCCATTTTCACCATGAGTGAAAGCACAGCGTGACCTCCTATAGTGTGACCCTCAATCACAACAAGTGAGACTTTAGGTCTTTGAAACCTAGCAAGTCAGAGCTCGTATAATATGAGACAAGGAAATGGAAAAGCCAAGGAGAGGTGTCTACCTAGGTGGGGAAGAACCTATACCCCCTCCACCACTGGCGCAGAGACTCTCAGTACCGCCCATGACCCAACCCTCCTTAGTTGCAAGAGTAACGTGTTTTTGAACTAAACTGAACATGATGCAATTACTTTGAATTGCTAGGGTGAATAAGAGTGGCAACTGGCTGTTTTTTACTGGCACAACCAGTATTTTAATGTCCCAGCTGCTCCAAAAATTAAGAAAGTCATTTAAAGTTGGTATTTTTGTACTTTCAATACATACTTTAAATAGTAAATATAATAAGAAAGCACTTTAAAATGTGTTCTACTGTTGCTTTTTGATCCATAGCTGATAATTCAAGTAAATAAAGAGAAAGGCCATGTTGAAAATTCATGCAGACGATTTTCTATAAGGTTCTATATAAGCATCATGTCCAGGCTTGGCAGAAACTTAAAATGTGAAAAAAGACAGTATTTTGGTCTGGGAAAGGTGGCAAGCGTTTTGTGGAAGGGTAAATGTTTGCAGCCGTTTTCTACACATGAATCTTTCATAATTAGTGTTGCCACCTGGTTAGCCTTTTTAAGTCAATGATGGGGGAATATGTAAAAGCCTGTATTTTTTTCTTGTGAATGTAGACATGGTTTGAAAAGTATTGGCAAGCTATATAAAGTATTTAGATGAATCTTAAAACAAACAGAAGTAACATTGCCCCGGTAACAAGCATTGGAAAAACCAATAGATGTCGCCTATGTAAGAACTATTGGCTTTGCAAATGTGTTTTTGCCATGTTGTACAGCAGTGGGGCTGCTGTTTTGTAAGGCTAAAAGTTAGTGACATGGCATATAGTAGAGAAGGGTAGAGTAGAGTGGCATGGGGTGGAGTGAAGAGGCATAGAATGGATCAGAATGGAGTGGCGTAGAGTGGAGTGGCATGAGGTGGAGTTGTGGACAGTAGAGTGGCTTACAGTAGAGTGGTATAGAGAAATGTGGCAAAGAGTAAAGTAGACTAGTGTAGAGTAGCACTGAGTGGAGTTACGAGCAGTGGAATGGCACAGAATAGAGTGGCGTAGAGTGTAAAGGAGTGGTGTAGACCAGAATAACTTAGAGTGAAGTGGCATAGAGTGGATTGGTCTACAGTGGTGTAGAGTAGAGTGATGTAGAGCAGAGACGCGTAGAGTGGTGTAGAGTGAAGTGCTTTAGAGTGACATAGAGTGGCGTAGAGTGCCATAGAGAGTCATTCTATGGAATGTAGTGGAGCGGGATGGCATAGACTAGAGTGGTGTAGAGTGGAGTGGCATAGAGTAGAGTGGCATAGAGGAGAGTAGAATAGAGTAGAGTGCTGAAAACTGGAGTGGCACAGAGTGGAGAGCGAAGGGCAGAGAGGAGTAGCTTAGAGAAGAGTGCTGTAGAGAGGAGTGCCATAGAGTGCCATTCTGTGGATTGGAGTGGCGCAGAGTGGACTGGCGCAGAGTATAGTGGCGAGTGCAGTAGAGTAGTGTAGAGTAGAATGGCTAAGAGTGGAGTGGCGAGAAGTAGTGTACAGTGAAAAGGCTAGTAAAACAGGAACAAGTCTGGGTGGTTGGTCGAACAAAGTGAAGACGTAAGGGGGACTCGGGCAAATTTACAACCTTTTTATTGCACCCAACCCTCCTATCATAGAGGGTTCACGGAGACGACTTGATGAGGCAAACTTGCCAAAGCCTTTCGACTGAGTCACATAAACTGGCCACGCACTTACTCAGCTTAGCACCGGTATGCGAGGTGTGGCTATTGGAATTCAAAGGACCCTGTATGGACGACTTCATAACATTTTGAGGTACAGCTTAATAGGATCTCAGTGGTGAAACCCATCTGTTACCTGATAGCCCTGATGAAGCCTTTTTAAAAGTGAAATGCCATTGGCTGCACTTTCATGAATTGAAACAATAAAGCAAGATTCAACATCAAGATTGAAGGCCCAAGAACCATTGTTTGTATTCTCTGTTCAAATATTGTTGCCTCTCTATTCATGTGTGTATCATTACCGTGAAAGGGCGTAGAGTGAAGTGGCATACAGAGAAGTGGCTCAGAGCATAGTGGCTTAGAGTGGTGTAGAGCGGCATAGAGCGACATATGGTGGAATGGAGTGGTATCAAGTAGAGTGGTGTACAGTAGAGTGGAGTGGTATAGAGTGAAGTGGTATAGAGTGCTGTAGAAGGCCATTGTGTTGAATGGAGTGGAATGGCGTAGATTAGAGTGGCGTGGGGTGAAGTGGTGTGGCGTAGATTGGTGTGGAGTGGCATAGAGTGGAGTGGAATGCCGTAGAGTATTGTTGAGTGGTGTACAGTAGAGTGGCATGGAGTGGAGTGGCATAGAGTAGAATGGCATACAGTAGAGGGAGCTATGGTAAAGTGGCATTGAGTGGAGTGACAGAGTAGAGTTGCATAAAGTGGAGTGCTGTAGATGAGACTGGCAGAGAATAGAGGTTTGTAGAGTGGAATTGATTGGGATAGAGTAGTGTGGCATGGGATGGAGCGGTGTAGAGTAGCGTACAGTGTATGGCGCGGAGTGGCATAGACTGGAGTGACGTTGAGTGGAATGATGTAGCTTAGAGTGGTGCGGAGTGGAGTGGCGGAGAGTGGCATAAAGTGAAGTGGTGTAAAATGGCGTAGAGTGGAGTGGAGTGGCATAGAGTAGTGCAGTGTCGCTTAAAGTGGCATAGAGTAGTACAGTTGTGGGTGTAAGTATTTAAAGTGTCAGTAGAGTGGGTGAAAGCAACATGGAAAGCACATTACAGGTCACGGAATACAGAAACGCTTAAAAAAATTGTGTGTTTCAAAAAGATGAGGAAGAACACAAATACTTGTTCCAAATTCCAGCGAGGAGCTGTCACAAGAAAGAAAGGAAAGCCTACAGGAGCTGAGCAATTTAAAGACTGCAAATGAGAGTGACAACGAAAACAGCCAATGGTATGCTGTGGGCGGGTAAGCCCACTGAACTGTAAACAATCAGACCCTCCAGGATATCGCGATTTCGCGATTTGCCGCGAAATCGGCACTTTTTAAAAAATGCCGCGATTTTTACCGAAGTGCCCGCGAAATCGGCACTTCTGTAGCAATCGCGGCATTTTTACAGAAGCGCCGCTATATCCTGGGGGTCTAATGGATGTAATCCTGTTCATGGGATTAACTCCGAGGCTCCACTAGGGGGAGCTGCAGTCTCGCTGAATTTCTGGACAGTCTAGCTAACTTACTCTGGTATAATTTATACAAGGTGTGTGCATTTACAATGCGTTCCCAAATTAGTTTTACACATATTGAGCGTAGAACTGAGTGGACAAACCAGTTTCAACCATGTTGTACGAATAATGCTCTATGTACGTTGGGAATGTTTGTGAATGGGTAAGCCAAACATATTTCGGCATAGAGGATGAAAGATGCAGGCTAGAACCTGCACACCTTTTACGTGCAAGAGGCACAAAGGTGCAGAATTCGAGCAATGAAAGGCATATTAGCAGTTTAGTGAAATACAGAGCACAATCATGTTTAAATAGATTCATAATTTCTATAAAAGCCACAGAACTCGAGCAATGGTGGACATTTTTTATTTATTCCACCTTAAACCTGCAGACCCGCCTAGGAGGAACAACAAATTACCAAACTATACCAGACACAAAAAGAGATCTAAGCAATGAGCCTTTACCTACTGAGACAAGATTTGGAAACGTTGGTAGGCCTCAGCAGATTAAAACAGAGCCAGGGGCCAGCAACCTGGAAGGGTTTGGCTACTCATCTAGCACTGCCGTCTCCTGCAGCAGATGTTTTTTCAATCGCTCTCCCAGATTAGAAATCAGTGGATTACATTTACGATTGTGTATTATGCACCTCTACAAACTATGTTACCAAACAGTAGCAGGGTGGTTTGACCTCAAGGACGTACTTGATTTGAGTTTTCTGCTACAATTTGAGTTACCTGATTGTTATGTTCCAGAGAGGCTGGGGGGATCTCATACAATCATGATTACTATAAGCTAATATCTTGAAGATTAGCAGTCCGAATTTTAATTTCATCAGCCACTTGATAAGCACCATTGTACAGGGTCGGACTGGGACTAATAATATGCCCTGGCACCAAAATAAAAGTGGCCTCCATTACTGAATTAGATAACAAAAAAAGTTTTGAACTTGTAAAGGAAAGCTGCATGGGCGTTTTATAAGGTATGGAATGCTGCGTGGATTTGTGCTTGCTGTAGGCATTGCTTTTTTTTAATATAAGGGAAATCAACAGTGGTAAAATCGGCCCAGCAGACTATAAAAACGCCCACACCATGACCTGTCAAAAAAGCTCTTCAGGCACTGCCTGGTTGCCCTATGGGCCAGTCCCACCCTGCCATTGCGGGAAACAACCATTACAACGCAGTCATTACATTGCACTGCTTTTACAATGCAATTGTTACAACAAAACTGTCTTTACAACACATGCCATTACAAAGCATACCATTACAACTCATGACATTACAATGCATACAAAGGTAAGTAATAGAGATTTTTAGGTCTCGCCTGTCGATGCGCATGCGCATCGAGCAAGCGAGACTATAGGGGCTCATCGACTCTTTATCTAACTTGCAAGGAATCGTGGCGATTCCTTGCAGTGCCCGTGACTTTTAAGCTCAATGCGCATGCGCATTGAGCTTAAAAGCGCGTGCACATGGCCCCAGCCGCCTGCCTTGCCTACTCTCCCGCCCCCTCACTTCTTGATTGCACGGCCGCTAGGCCGTGCCTCCCCTACTCCTCCTCCTACTCTCCTCCCCTCCCGTCTGTTCCCGCAATCCTCCCACACCCCCGCTCCGCCCCCTCACTCTCTCTGCCCGCCCGCTCTCCACTCCATCAGGCAGCCAGCCGCACTTCTCCCACACCCCCGCTCCGCCAATAAAAACATGTTAAAAGACACTTTGAAACCATTTTCCTTGCAACGTTGGAAGTGGGTCGATATTGGTGATCTTTTTCTCAAACCAAAATTCAGAGGGACATGAAATTCCTACTTTTAACGTGAAAGCGCGTAAACTTCAGTTTGCGGGTGCTAACCGCATTAGTTCAAATTACACGAAGGTCGAAAGGGGAAAAGGTTGCACATCCCTACTTGCTGAGCAGTCTTGTGAGCGGTCTTCCTCGCAGTCGAAGTCCTCCGGTAAGTCCAATGCAAAGCCCTCCCCTTCCCGCCGTGTCGCATTTCTCCTCCCCCCTCCCCTCTCCTCCGTCCGTTCACTTCATGAATTAGCATTCAAACACACAAACTTCCAGGAACTTTTTAAATAAGCAACGAGTATATTGTTCCTGACGTTTACATTTCATTATGAATTTAAATCACAGTATCTAGCGGATAGTCCAGGCACTTTTTAAACTGCTCAAACCACCGAATTTCATAAGCATTTCGCCTTGTTGTGGAGATCTGGGCACCCTCTAGCTGGATTCTTTTTACATTCAGACCATTGCATTGAGTTGTTTAATTGTGTCTCGGCTGTATGCAGTTTTCTTATATGGACCGCTTTTTAGCGTAGATTACGGTCTAGTTACCCATTCAATATGGCGCATAAGCTTAGTCCTCTTTTCATGCGCATGCAGGAAGCGCATTCAGGAGGTACAGGCTAATTAAATTCAGTCACCCGCGGATTTTCGTTTCTGTGCTTTTCGCGTTTTTCGTGTTCAGGAGACAACACCACAGGCTGCTTTCGACTGGTGAGTAGAGGATTCTAGAAGTGCTTACTCTTGACTGGGAACTCGGCAGGCATCTCCAAGTTTTAGTGCGGGTAAACTTATCGCATTTACGGTCTTTTTACAGAGCGTGTTACTCAATGAATAAAGATCGTGTTGAAAGGAACCCCACGCTACCTTTCATCTTTGGTGAGTCTGTTTTACGATTTTTGGTAACTCTAATTGAGAAACGCATTCGAGAACAGATGTTGATATCACCAAGTCTTACAGCAGACACACTCACAGTATTACGGTCTTTTTACGGAACTGGTTTAAGAATGAACATACAGCGTTTTTAAAGGGATTCGCCTGTGCCCTACACCTTCGATGAGTTGTGTACTGAAATTTCACGTAGATGCAAGTGAGAAACGCGTTGTGTACAACATGCAACAGCATTTTACATTTAGAGTGCTCTGTTCTATGATTGCAGATTTGAACAAACTTTTCGCCTTCATACTATTTTGAACAGTATCGTGACATCAGAATTTTGAAGTTCCTTCGTTCTTGGTATCATGACTGAGTCGCATGTAGACGCATACATAAAAGATTGACATTGAGCAGTGTGCTGCAAGGCAGCACATGGTTTCATGCTGTTAGTTATGTGGGCTGGAAGTGTTACTGCACGTCTTCTCCCACAATGGGCGTGTTTTGTGTGCTCATGGTCTTATATGTATGTGCGCCTAATACCATAGCAGCCTGTCGTCGTTCTTTTTCTCGTACCTTTTGTGTCACCCTCACTCACCCCCACTCACCCTCAACCCCTCACCCTCAACCCCTCACCCTCCCTCACCCTCATTCACCCTCAACCCCTCACCCTCACTCACCCTCACCCTCACTCACCCTCAACCCCTCACCCTCACTCACCCTCAACCCCTCACCCACCCTCAACCCCTCACCCTCAACCCCTCACCCTCAACCCCTCACCCACCCTCACTCACCCTCACCCTCAGCCTCACCCTCACTCACCCTCAACCCCTCACCCTCACTCACCCTCACTCACCCTCAACCTCATGCTAAAGATTTACAAAAAAACCCATTAACAATTCTAAAAGCACTAACTCTAATGCTGCGAGACCTATTGCATTTCTAATGCTTGTTTAGTTTTAGGGTGGGTATGGGTTTTGGGGTAGATGGTAATAGTAATTTTTACCCCTTGCATCCTGAAGATGCAATGATGAAACGCTCTAATCAGGGAAACAAAGTGTCTACCATGTAAATAAACCAAATATACATAGCTTCATGTTGTTAAATAACTAAAAAAAACAAGATATCTGTGTTTGTTGTAGGAAAAATGGCCAAATAAAATGCCGCAAAATTGCCGCTAAATTTCCATATTCGTGCCGCTAAATTTCCATTTTTGTGCCGCTAAATTTGCGAATCCATGCCGCTATATCCTGGGGGGTCTGAACAATATGTCTATCAGCACACCCACTGCTTGCACAGTGTAGGCAAGACCTAATAAATAATATTTTTACACACATTCATATTCAAGTCCCTCCAGAGTCCTAAAACATGAACAAATATAAGAACGTTCTGTGCTTGGAAGGGGAGTTTTAAGGGGAAGGTTTGTATGGGTGAGTTAATTTTTTGGATGAAATTTCTTTGTGAGAATATGGCGAGAGGGTAATTGGAAAGTACAATTTTTACGACTTTGTTCTCTAGATAGTCATCTTGGTTCTTCCTGAATGCTAGCGTTGTATGTAAAAGGTACAGGACAATGGACAAACTGTTTCAGAACAAAATAGTATTTGCATTGTCCCCGCAAATGGGTTTCCATCTGGAACGTGTGGAATTTCTATCAAGGATCCATCTGTAATCCTCAACTACCAGACATAGATGTCCAAGACTCACCATAAATGCTATATGTTAACAAAGTACCAATCTTGAATGTATCAACCCACATGTGTAATTATGAATACCTTAAGATGTGATGTACCGCAGTGATTGACTTTAACATGTTAATAAAAAGAATTCTTTTTTTTAAAAAAAGGTATTTGCATTAATTATTATTATTATTATTAAATTTTTTTTTATCTTTTTTTTTTTGCTCTCTTGGGGCAGTGTGTGCTGAAATTTCCCCTTCTAGTTTCAATCCAAACTATCTTCTTTCGGGCAGTCATGTTACTTACGGATATCGCCATCCTGCTTTTAATTGGTTTGCTATTGGGGGAAATGTTTAATTAAAACAACGTGGCAAAATAACAATCTCCCAAAACAGTTAAGAGAGCCCCTGACTACCAAAGGCATCGGATTCTGCCGCTGTTTCTAATTGACGTCACGTTGCTAAGGCGTTTTCCCCCTTGAAGCTTCCAAACACAACTGTTTCTTTCGCGCAACCGTCACCTCTGACCAATCGTCTCACAGATTCAATCCGTGCACGTTCAGCAGAGGACTACTATTGGTGAAAGTATCTCTCATTAACGAATCATACTGAAGCTAGCTGTGATTTCTTGCCGGGTCTTATGGTTTTGACCAATCACATAACGGTTTTTTTAGCATCCCGGCGGCTCACGGCTCTGTGAACCGCGTCAATCAGTGCGGTGCCCTAAACTTATTGTCAGCTTTATCTGCCTGTCATGTAAGAGGCGGGACATAGGCAATAATTCTCCCAGGTGGTTGGCAGTACCGAACCTTACATTCCAGCAAGTTCTTTTACTCGATTTCGTAGATGAACTCATGCCATTGGTGTATTTCTTGTTCTGTCATCAATCTTCTTGAATCGGATTTGTTGCTGTTCCTTGGCCAACCCAGTGGGCGGGTCTGCCAGGCCTGCTTCTACACAGGGTCGGTTGCTCGGTGTGAAGTGTCAGCCCGGCCGTTGACTTGTGCCCAGGCGGAGGTGGGGAGCGTCCGTCTGTCGCGGGAGGGAGTCGTCGCCCCCCGTGGTCTGCAAAACCAGGCCTGCCACCCTTGACATTGGGACCTGAAGCCCCCAGTACTGACAGGCAGCACCCCAGCTCCTCTACACCCCCCCTCTGCTGCTGTCTGTGCCACTGACCCTACTATTGAGAGACTGCCAGCTGTCACCTCCATCCACCTCCTACTTGCCTCTCATTCTCTGCCTCAAACAAGCTTTCTCCTCCTGCAGACAGACAGATCTCCTCTCCGGCACTGCCTGACATATTGACCCCTCAAATCCTCTCCACGTTGCAGGCAGCAGACCCTTTAATTTGAGCCCCCCCCCCTGCCCAGTCACCTACAGCCCTCTAACCCACCCGGACCTTCATTGATCAGTACCCCCTAGGCAGAGCCCTAGTTCACCTCTGTGTGAAAGCCCATCCCATGCTCCTCCCTATATTTACATTTTAGAGCCCATTCATCCCTGCAGTACCCTGACCACCTCCCACTGCACGCCCCTGATAGCCCCACGTGCTGGTGGTCGCCCTTGACCCTCTGCTGACCTCTAGCTTTGAGGGCACCCCTCTGCACCTCGCTTGCAGCTGCACCGCTCTTTCCTGTTGGCCTTTGGCTCTCAGGCTCCCTACTTCTTACTGACAATCCGGATTACAACAGCCTTTCCGGTTAGGCCTGCACCTGTTCCCCAGCTGGCTGTGAGCCCTGGACTCCACTGCCTTCCACCCTACTGCCAGCTGCTACCCTGCCTCTGGAAGCCAAGAACAAGAAAGGGACCCTCGTGAAATGTCTGAGAAGGAGGAGAGAGCCATGGAGATCCTGAAGGGCTTCAAACTGTATCCCTTTCCACAAATCAGGAGGTGAAAGTGGCCAGGAATGTTGGAGAGCGATGGGCACTGCGTGGTGGAGGGAATGGGCAGGGGCGAGGAATGGCAGAGCGTTCTTAAATATTGCAATCTTAATAATGGTCTTGAGTGAATCCATGCCACCATCTCAACAGTCCTGGCCTTAGTATATGCTTGGTTGATTTGCAGAGTGCTCTTTAATCCATAGTGTACCCCAAGTTCGATTCTTGAGCCAGTTGTACAATAGGACCAAATTATCAGCTGTCAATACTTTAATAAGTAAGTGTCAGGATTCCATGGTCATTGTCAGTCCTAAACAGCAAGTGGTGAATAGGATTAAAGCACTGAGTGGCAGTGCTTTAAACGTGGTGTGTGTAACTCCTTGTTGGATTTTGGTAACAGTCGTTTATGGTGTACTGGCATGTGGTGTGCTGGGGGGCTGGTTGTATTTGTACTACATTCCTTGGGGTGGAGTGGTTAGGTGTTCCCGCAAGGAGTTTGAGACGTACAACCTTTAGGTTGATGGAACGTCAAATTGGTTTGGGTCATGTGGGGAACACATGCAGGGACCTACATCTTGCAAAGATGGCATTTTTGGGAGTAGCATCCACCGGCTACCATGGTTTGGCTGGTAGTGTAAGTTGAGAGGGTTGAGGAGAATAAAAATCAAAATATCATTTAGTGGACTAAAGAGTATCATGCCGAATAATCAATAAAAGGCAGCAACTGGAAGTTGAAAGGTGACGGGTGCAAGTAGATAGAGGTATAAACTGATGAGAAATAGAGCCTAGGCCGAAGGAAAATGAAAATGTGCAGATATTGATGGTAAGTGTCAGTGAAGTACTGTTTGAAACTTACTGATGGAGTCTGACAAGGATTTCATTTTTTTTGAGAACTGTAAAGGTTGTGATGGGTATAGGTTGTGATGGGTTTAGATGTGGAAGGGTATACAAATGTAATCAAGCAGAGATTGAGTAAATCCGGTATAGTTAGAGGTGAAAGGTGAGTAGTCTGTCCGTGGACTGGTGGTTAAAGAGAATCGGGTTGTAGAAAAAGTTGAAAGTGAGTAGAATGAAATTAGAGGCTATGCTCATAACAGTGAAAAGTTTTCTTATTGGCGATGGATGTTGTGGGGCCAGACAGATTAGCTTATGATAGCTTCACGTGATCCATTCTTGGGTATGGAAGCAGGTGGTTGGTGTTAGGCGGGGATTGCTCTGTATTGGGTTTGATGGACAACAGTATTGGGATATGCATAAGGGAGGTTGTGTCTTTGCAGGATTAAAATGTAATTTATTAACCATTTCAGTGCAGGAGTCAGTGTTTTAAACTAGACGGTGATAATCTGCATCTCATTGATGGATGAATTTGTCAAAGTATCCCTAAAGCCCAAACAGAAGTCACATAAACATTATTTTTGTACCAAGTTAATATGTTCCTACCCCGATTTCTATCTTTAAGATAGTGTGCACACAGTATCAACGAAGCATTAGGTGGGAGTTTAAAGAAATCTAATCCCCGCAAAATCACTTCGCAATGATGTACCACAAGCATGGATATGATCTTCTCTGAAGTGTGTTGCTTTGGGGTTAGTATGTGGGAAGCAGTAGCTGTTGATGGGCACATAGTTTAAATTTAGTGTCCAAATCCATGGTTTGTAAAGCAACAATTGCTTTGTGATGTTTTGGGGCTGGTTGAGCCGTTTTCAGCAGGTGTATGGTCTAAAGTGACAATGTACTCGCGGTCAAGCTGTGTAGGAAAAATAGCCTTGGGAAACGGTCTGTCAAATTTTTATGCAATGTGGAGGAATATGAATTTCTGGCCCTAAATCTAAAAGCTCCACTAAAGCGGAAAAACAGTTGGCACACGTTTATGTCTTTGATTATCTAGACCATTGTCTCAGCCATAAACTATTATGGTTATGGCTAAAGCAGCCTGCAGAAGAAGGGTACAGAAATTTGTTGAAATACTAAGCCATTCTCCATTGTATGAGCAAATTCGATGACTGATCAATACATTCTATACTCAAAATGTATAATATGACCTCAGTAGCTGCTTCCCTGTACGGAGCCATACTGAAGAGCTACATACGAGCAAGTACCAGCGTTACAAAAAAAAAAAGGAGAATTAAATTGAGGTCCAGGCACCCCATTGGAAGCTTTTAAGGCTAGAACTTGGTATTACTAACATTGAGTCAGCAACCTGACGTTAACCTGCATTTTATTGGACTAGAATCTGAACAAACCCTGTAAACCAAATTTATATAAATACTCCTTCAGGTATTTTGGAACATAGGAATTCAAGTAATTGAATGGCAGGATCTTGTCAAAAACTTATTACAAAAGATGGCATTTCCAACTACTGAAATAATGCAGGACTGATGACTAAAGCTAGTAGTACATTAATAAAAATTCTGTATTGTTCAACAGAATCAGTTTAACCCAAACTGCAAAGGGAAACTTACTACATCATATCTGAAAGTAAAATCCTCTAGTGCAATTGAGTGTTCTATGGACCAACTGACACCTGAAATAAAGAGCGGTTTCCAAATAACACTCCGATTACGGTCTCCTTTAGTCTTGAACTAAATTATGGTACTTGTTTTTAATACTTGTATATTGAACTGGCTAATTTTATATAGCGACTCCATTTTCCGTTTGTATGTATTAACTGAAACAAACCATTAAATCAATGGGGTATCACCCACAGAGTCAAAGGACCTGGGTATAAATTAATATAAAGAAAACAATGGTCCTTGAGTTTCAATCCAATAAACCTTATATCGATATCATTTCTAATTAGGTAATGCGATTAAATCTGCATATTTCGACTCAAGCAGAATAGGAGAGATATGTTCGTTTTGACATTAGTTATGTACACATTGCATGGAAGGAAAAAGCAGTACCCAAGAATGATAAGTGTAGCCTAAAGCTAGAATGAAAAAAGTATTGTACCCACACTTCAAGTGTTCATGTTACCAAAGTATTACATATTTATTTACAATTTCATAAAACAATTCTACTTGTAAACGGCGCAAAGACTATAAAAGTATAGTCAAGTAAAGAAAAAGGGTGCTCAAGTGATTAGAAGGAAAAAGGAAAACAATTGTAATGTACAGTTCTGATATTTACAAAAAACAAGGCGGCAATTCTTCTGCTAATTGTATAGGCCTGTCCAAACTATTCAAAAGGGGAAGGGGAATGGGGACAAGAGAGGTACAGGCACACAAGTTGAAAAGCGTCGACGTTTCGACCCTAATGCTCTCGGGAATTTTGAAGCCTCGGCTGCGGGTCTTCTTCAGGACAAGGGGCAGGGGTTGGAAAGATGGGGAAACTTGGCCGTGCTCAAACTCGTGGTCAAAGTCGAACACCTGAAGTACAAGGATGAGGTAGGTGTTAGATAAAGTTTAATAAATCACAAGGTTGCAGTTCAATGTGGGCTACTGGGTACGTTACCAATGAAGCTGGTCAGGTGGGGACTCCGTCCAAGCTTCCAGGGGGTCACCTATTAGGCAAGAAAACGGAACTGGGTCAGTGCCCCTCTCCCAAGGGCTACTAACTCCAATTAACCAGTCCACTAGTCATCGACTGTGGATCTAGACTCACCTAATAACTTGTTGGTGATCTTATGTGAAGTCTGTCGGATGTTCAGCTTGATGGTTAGGAATGGACCTGTGGGGGACGAACAATTTAATCAACCCCATCTGAATGTATCAACTTACAGACCTATCGGTAAATGTAATTAGGACCTTTTTGGTAAGCGTAATTGAGAACTTACCACTGTTTGTGGATCGATTGGGGGGGGTCCTACCGGCGCCCCCATGGGCACTCCGGTGGTGGTGGAATTGTATGGTGTCAACGTTGCCTCTATAATTATATGCGGACGTTTAGCATAGAGGTCAGGTACACACGTTACCTAATGTGGAGTAAACAACAGAGAAGTGTGATTGAATACTTCATCTGTCCGTGTGGGTAAGAGTTGTTAAAACGCTAGGTAGTAAGGAAAACGAACGTTCACCCCACAAGGTATTGGAATGCCCTTCTCTCACCTTGGCAACAGTAGTTGGTATGCTGGATACCGCGGGCAATTACCACCGTCAACCGACCCGCATTGGCTAATAGGGTAACATGTGACTCTAGCTACAACACGGAAGTAACAGCCGTATCCGGATGCGGTTCTCCGTTCGGATTACTTGACGGTGGTAATTGCCCGCGGTATCCAGCATACCAACTACTGTTGCCAAGGTGAGAGAAGGGAATTCCAATACCTTGTGGGGTGAACGTTCGTTTTCCTTACTACCTAGCGTTTTAACAACTCTTACCCACACGGACAGATGAAGTATTCAATCACACTTCTCTGTTGTTTACTCCACATTAGGTAACGTGTGTACCTGACCTCTATGCTAAACGTCCGCATATAATTATAGAGGCAATGTTGACACCATACAATTCCACCACCACCGGAGTGCCCATGGGGGCGCCGGTAGGACCCCCCAATCGATCCACAAACAGTGGTAAGTTCTCAATTACGCTCACCAAAAAGGTCCTAATTACATTTACCGATAGGTCTGTAAGTTGATACATTCAGATGGGGTTGATTAAATTGTTCGTCCCCCACAGGTCCATTCCTAACCATCAAGCTGAACATCCGACAGACTTCACATAAGATCACCAACAAGTTATTAGGTGAAGTCTAGATCCACAGTCGATGACTAGTGGACTGGTTAATTGGAGTTAGTAGCCCTTGGGAGAGGGGCACTGACCCAGTTCCGTTTTCTTGCCTAATAGGTGACCCCCTGGAAGCTTGGACGGAGTCCCCACCTGACCAGCTTCATTGGTAACGTACCCAGTAGCCCACATTGAACTGCAACCTTGTGATTTATTAAACTTTATCTAACACCTACCTCATCCTTGTACTTCAGGTGTTCGACTTTGACCACGAGTTTGAGCATGGCCAAGTTTCCCCCTCTTTCCAACCCCTGCCCCTTGTCCTGAAGAAGACCCGCAGCCGAGGCTTCAAAATTCCCGAGAGCATTAGGGTCGAAACGTCGACGCTTTTCAACTTGTGTGCCTGTACCTCTCTTGTCCCCATTCCCCTTTCCCTTTTGAATAGTTTGGACAGGCCTATACAATTAGCGGAAGAATTGCCGCCTTGTTTTTTGTAAATATCAGAACTGTACATTACAATTGTTTTCCTTTTTCCTTCTAATCACTTGAGCACCCTTTTTCTTTACTTGACTATACTTTTATAGTCTTTGCGCCGTTTACAAGTAGAATTGTTTTATGAAATTGTAAATAAATATGTAATACTTTGGTAACATGAACACTTGAAGTGTGGGTACAATACTTTTTTCATTCTAGCTTTAGGCTACACTTATCATTCTTGGGTACTGCTTTTTCCTTCCATGCAATGTGTACATAACTAATGTCAAAACGAACATATCTCTCCTATTCTGCTTGAGTCGAAATATGCAGATTTAATCGCATTACCTAATTAGAAATGATATCATTAACTGAAACAAATACATTTAAAACTAGACTAGTGCCTGTTATAAGGAAATGCCAGATACAGTTCCTTTGAAATGCTAGCCAGTATAAAAGTTTCTGTAGTCTTGCTGACTTGCAGTCCATTATATACCTGCCCTGAAATGCGGGCTTTCTCCTTGCTAAGATGCCATAACTTACTGCTGAGAAAATAGAATAATGAATCACTTGGACTTAAATCACAATTCTGTGAAACTCTTCCCCTTACAGCCATCTTGCACCCTCTTCCCCAATCAGGCTTTTGGTGCAAGAGAGCTGGCTCATTTTTTCGGTGGAAGGAAAGTAATTGGTATGTATTAGAGTATAAACGTGGCACTGATTTGTACTTTTTAAGCCTTGCATAGACTGGGCATGCACAGTCTCTTCGAATCATTTTGCTTACTGTTAGTGAGCTTGGAGCCCACCCATTACTTGCCATTGGAGGACTCCAAAGCCACTCTTAATTGCTTGGTTCCTGCTCGTCAGTTCTGCGGTCAGCACTTCTCTGTTCTTACATGTGACCCTCCCCAGAGTGTGGCCCAAGTCCTTGTGTGCTTACACGGCGTGCACTTTTGGGACTTTTTTTGTTTTTTTGTTGAGACACTCTACAGAGTACATCTTTATTAGATGGGTATGTTGTCTGCCCCAAACCGTTGTGTGTTTCTTATTTCCCCCCTCCCTACCCTCCCATTGCTGTGCCCCCAGGCTTGTTTATGTTGCTTTCAGCACTGTTTGCAACTATATCTAGGCCACATCCTTACTGTTTTCTTTCTTTTTTTTTTTTTTTAAATTTGCCCGAGTTTGTGTTTATGGGTTTCTGGCATCACTGCGAGGGTGCCTTACACATGAGTGTGTGTGTTTATTCTTGGCTCAAGCACACCTGTTATCACATTAAGGAGGCCGCTTGCTTGCTTATACACACACTCTGTCACATTACCTTTCCTTTGAGTTGAAACAATGTGCTCCCAATGCTCTCTTAGCTTGCAATACACTGGGGGAATTTCCCATTCATCTTTTTTACTGGACTTTTACGGGTTTCCCATATTCAAAGGCTTCTGATCTGCCAATAACGAGACCCTGTGAGAAGTTGGCCTGGTAGGGGATGTTTCCAATTCTGGAACCACCTACTACCTGACCAAACAATCCCCTTATGGTGTCTGGTTGTAAGTCAACCTTATTAGACAAGCTATCCTAGGGGTAGCATGGACTAAGCAGCCTAAAGGCTTAACTTAAGAGGTCGTGTTAAGCGAGCTGTTTTACCACATACAATCCTGTAATACCAAATGAAAGGACACCACACAAGTATATATTATAAAAATATATGTATTTATTACTAAAAACAATCCCCAGTATTCTTTATGAATAAAGGGGCACAAGCGTTAAATCAAAAAGCACTGTTTAAACATACAAAGTTGCACAATTATGGATGAGGGTAGGGGCCACTCAAACCATATACTAAACAAGTGGTATAAGAGAGGCCACTCGAACAGTGGTTAGGCCTAGGGCCTAGGGAATCGCTGGGAGCAGTCAGGACAAGCAATGCTGAAGTCGGGAATGGCCCTCGGGATTCGGGAGATGTGCGGAAAGCGCACGCATGCACCAATGTTAACCAATGGTGCGTAAAAGTTGTAAAGTTAAAGTTAAAGGACACTTCCGCTGAACCTAGGAATACAAAACTTAACACACAGACCCTAGAGGTGTGCACCAGTGTGGGAACACCGGCGGAGCAAAGTTACCTCACCCACAGGAAGCGGGTGCATAGGGTCGAAGTGACGTCGGGTTTTGACACGCAGGCTCTTGGTGCTTGAAGCTGAAAGGGCTGCAGGCGGGTTGAAGATGAAGTGTCCGGTGGAGTCCAAGGGTGGACTCAAGTAGAAAAGTACCTGAAAGCAGAGGGGACAGAGTCTGGGTCACTCAGCAGTGACCAGGGTGGAACCAGGACGGAACCAGGCAATGTCGGGCGCAATCAGGTGGTCGTCGAGGAGCTTCTCTCCGCTGTCACGTGGGCTCTGGGGCATCTGCGACGTCCAGGAGCAGGTCACGATCTGTCCCACGCAGGCTCTCACCGTCGGTGCAGTCGGCTTCCGGTTTGGAGCAAACAAGCCTTGGTAAGAGCAATCCACGCGGGATCGGAAGATTGCTTCTCACTCGGACCAGGAAGGTCAGAGTCGGGGCTCCTTTTCAGGGGAGCTGGTGTGGATCTGGAGCAACCAGAATCACAAGTCTTCTTTCGTAGTTTGTCGGCACAGGGACCACAAGCCAGCTGGCAAGTGACCGGGCCAACGCGTTGAGCCAAAATGTGCCAAAGGGTCCCACGCAGCACTCGTCGAGTGTGGAGGGCTGAACTTCGGCTCAGGAGTAGCTCAGGGTGGGGGCTTCTCAAACCCCGGTGCACAGCTTCGAGGGTCACTCGTGGGCTGCACGGTCAGCGTCTCGTGGTCAATTCAAGATGGCGTGCCCCACGCTTCCGGTCGCCTCCACGGGTCTCAGCTTTGCAGAGACTGTGGATCGGGCTGTTAGAAGCTGGGCAGGCTTGATCTCGTCGATCTCAGTCGCTCGAGTTCCGGCGGGAACTGCAACTAAGTAGACGTCGAGGGCTGGATGGTGCCTGCTGCTGCAGGGTGGTCACTCCTTGACCACAAGGGAGATTCTTCGGGCTTCCACGTTGGAGTGGAGGTCCAAGGGTCCAGAGTTTCGTTTCAAATGTTTCTTCCAGGCAAATCTGAAGTGCATTGGCACTGCTCCCACTCTTATTCGAATCTGGTGGGCGTGATTACCTGCTAGGTCCCCTCCTATGGGTGGGACCCAGGAAGTGGGTGGATACACCCCCTTCCTTTGATCCAGGCCGCCCTGGCACGAGGGCTGGAGTGCCCCAGAACCGGTTTGGCCGGATTATGCAAGGGGCCGCCTTGTGCGCCCCCAGCAGTGTCTGGTTTCTTTCAAACCTCCCTGCTACAATACACTATCTCCTGTCTGGAGGGCGGTGACACCCTCCTGTGACAGGAAACCCTTTGTCCAGGACCCCCTTGACTGAGTTTCGGTCAGCTCCAGGGGTCCAGACATTTGTCTGTGGCAGAGGCATCCATTTTGTGGATCTTAAGGCCTTTGGAGAAATCAACCGCATTAAAGCAAAGTAACATGTCTTACCCCTCTAGAGGGGTGGAATGCCATCCCCGTCGCCAGAACTGGCGAGGGGATGGTATTCCAAAGCGTATGACACCTTACACGACATGTTTTGATAAAGCCAAACCAAAGTTGCTAAATAACCGCGAGGATTATAAGGCACTTAATAGTATATGGTATGGCATTATCCTGAAACAGCTTAGGGATTTGTTCCCGACGGCTGCAGACAGGCTCAGCTCATGCTAGAGCTCCATCTCACATAAAACCACGCACTCAGCCCCCAGGATTGATGAGGCCTTTCTATAGGAGTGGCTCACAGGTTTACATGTGTCCAGATATAGGTTTAGACATAGGTATACTATATCTAAGCAAGGGGTGTGTACACCACCTTACCCCAGCTGAGTGATCAGCCAGTTGTGTCAATTTAAGAACCAGCCAGGGGTGGCAAAAGATATGCTGCAGCCCCTGGTAGGCCTTAGTGGCTCCTGTGCCCTGTGCACCTATAGTGCATTCTACAGGGGCTGACAAGGAGTCCATTTCCAATTGGTATGTGCCTATAGCACATGTGTCAGTAATTTAGTGAGAGAACAGCAGGCTGGGGGTCTGATCAGCAGGCCCACAGCCTCAGTAGTCGAAAACCAGTGAAGCAAAAAGCAAAAATTTGGGGTGACCATAGGATAGCAGACCCTACTCTCCTACACAACCCCCCCCCAAACGCAGGGACATTAAACTAACCTTGACCAGATAAGTCTTCATGTTCTAAGTGGAAGTACCTGGAGAGACCATCTGCATTACCATGGTCAGTCCCTGGGCGGTGCTCCACTGTAAAGTCCATCCCCTGTAGGGAAATGGACCACCTGAGTAGTTTGGGATTTTCACCCTTCATCTGATTAAGCCACAAGAGGGGCTTATGGTCTGTTTGCACCAGGAAGTGAGTTCCAAACAAGTAGGACCTCAACTTCTTTAATGCCCAAACCACAGCAAAGGCCTCCCTCTCAATGGCTGACCAACGTTTCTCTCGGGGAGTCAGCCTCCTGCTAATGAAAGCAATTGGCTGGTCTTGACCATCTTGATTAAGTTGTGAGAGCACAGCTCCCACCCCCAACTCAGAAGCATCTGTCTGAACAATGAACTGTTTGGAGTAGTCAGGACTCTTTAGGATAGGTGCAGAGCACATGGCCTTCTTCAGGTCTTCAAATGCCTTCTGACAGCTAACTGTCCACTGAACCTTTTTTGGCATCTTCTTGGATGTCAAGTCATTTAATGGTGTCACTATAGACCCATAGTTCTTCACAAACTTCCTGTAATACCCAGTCAGGCCCAAGAAGGCTCTGACTTGTGTCTGGGTAACTGGAGGAGCCCAGTCCTGTATGGCCTGGATTTTGCTCTCCAGTGGCTGGACCTGGCCTCCACCAACTAGGTGGCCCAGGTACACAACCTTACTCTGCCCTATCTGGCACTTAGTGGCCTTGATAGTTAGGCCTGCCTTTTGCAGGGCCTCCAAAACTTTCTTCAGGTGGATCAGGTGATCCTCCCAGGTGGAGCTAAAGACAGCAATATCATCCAGATAAGCTGCACAAAAGTCATCCAACCCAGTAAGGACTTGGTTCACCAACCTTTGGAAAGTGGCAGGTGCATTCTTCAAACCAAAGGGCATTACCACAAACTGATAATGTCCACTAGGGGTAGAGAATGCTGTCTTGGCCTTTCACTCCTCAGCTAGTCTGATTTGCCAGTAGCCAGCTGTCAGATAGAATGTGCTCAAAAACTTGGCAGAAGCCAATCTGTCAATGAGCTCATCTGCCCTTGGAATGGGATGAGCATCTGTCCTAGTGACAGCATTGAGACCCCTGTAATCCACGCAAAACCTCATTTCTCTCTTTCCATCTTGGGTATGAGGTTTTGGCACCAGGACTACTGGGCTGGCCCATGGGCTCTCAGAGGGCTCAATCACTCCAAGCACTAACATCTTTTGCACCTCAGCCTTGATGCAGTCTCTGACATGGTCAGGTTGCCTGTAGATCTTATTCTTGACAGGCAGACTGTCACCAGTGTCCACAACATGGGTACACCAGTCAGTCTGGCTGGGTGTGAGTGAAAACAAATGCCTGTGGGCCTGCAAAACTTGTCTGCAGTCCATCTGTTGCTGGTCAGTGAGGCTGCCTGCCAAGGCTACTCCATCAACTGAACCATCATCAGGGTTCTGGGAAAGCAGGTCTGGGAGAGGGTCACTCTCTTCCTCCTGTTCCCCATCTGTGGCCATGAGCAAGCTCATGTCCTCCCTGTCCACAAATGCTTTCAAGCGATTCACATGGATTACCCTGTGAGGGCTCCTGGGTGTTCCAAAGTCTACCAAGTAGGTGACTTCCCCCTTCTTCTCAATAATAGGATAGGGTCCACTCCATTTGTCTTGGAGTGCTGCTGGAGCCACTGGCTCCAGTACCCATACCTTCTGTCCTGGTTGGAACTCTACCAGCACAGCCTTTTGGTCATGCCAAGCCTTCTGCAATTCTTGGCTAGCCTCCAGGTTTTTGGATGCTCTTTCCATGTACTCAGCCATCCTGGAGCGGAGACCAAGTACATAGTCCACTATGTCTAGTTTGGGCTTTTTGAGAGGTAACTCCCATCCTTCCTTCACCAAACACAATGGGCCTCTTACAGGGTGGCCAAACAAAAGTTCAAAAGGGCTGTAGCCAACCCCCTTTTGTGGGACCTCTCTGTAAGCAAAGAGCAGGCAGGGTAAAAGAATGTCCCATTTCCGCCTGAGCTTCTCTGGTAATCCTTTTATCATGCCTTTAAGGGTCTTGTTAATGTTAATGTTAAGCACACTTTTAGAGCGCACGGCTACCCCAGAGGGTGTCCCGGCGCTTTAGCAAAGATGCCCCTAAAAACAGAAAAACCAAAAGGTAAACAAACTGCAGAAACGCGGGTTACTAGGTGAAGAACAGAGTCTTCAGCTCCTTCCTGAAGGCCAAGAGATTATTTGCTTTCCGGAGGGAAAGAGGGAGTGCATTCCACAGGCAAGCTGTTACGTGTTGGAAGGAGCGACCTCCCATCCGCACACGTTTGACCACAGGCACCTCCATTTTGGCCAGGTCCGCCGACCGCAGAGACCTCCGTGGCACATAGAAAGCAGTGCGCTTCCTCAGGTAGAAAGGGCCGGTCGCATGGAGAGCTTTAAACGCCAATGTGAGGAGTTTAAATTTAATTCTCTCCGCGATTGGTAGCCAGTGAAGCCTGGCTAGGAGCACTGAGGCTCTTGCTCTCCTCGGCAGGCCATAGATGGCTCTGGCCGCCGAATTCTGTATGACCTGCAACCTAGATAACAAATATTTAGGTAGGCCCGCGAAGAGCGCATTTGCATAGTCCAGGCGTGATCCCACCAACGCCTGAACTATATTCCTGCGGTACTGCAAAGAGAGCAGGGGCAGAAATTTTCTAAGCATCTTGAGGATGCTGAAGCATTTCCCTGCAAGTCCCAGGATGTGGGGACGAAAAGACAGATCAACGTCGAACACCACTCCGAGATTTTTTACCTGAGCTGATGGAGCCTCAGGGGGGAACATGTCCTGGGGCCACCACGACTTCCAGTCCAAGTCTGGGGCACAGCCAAAGAAGAGCAGCTCAGACTTGTCTGAGTTGCATTTCAGGCTGTGCCGCTGGAACCACGCAAAGACTGCGCTCAGACAGTCCTTAATTCTGCCGCCGTTGAAGACCTCACCCTTCCTGCAAGTGAACAAAAGCTGGGTGTCATCAGCGTATGAGATGACCCGGGCCCCGAACGCCTCCGCTACCTCCGCTAGAGGGGCCATGTAAATGTTGAAAATGGTGGGGCTCAAGATAGATCCTTGAGGCACCCCCACCTCCAGCGCAGGCATTTCCGCCGAGAACGGCGGAGCCCAGATCACCTGTCGGCGGTCGGCAAGAAAGGATTGAAACCAGTCCAACACCGTCCCTCGCAGACCAATCTCCCTGAGTCTTGAGAGAAGGCCTGCGTGTGGGACGGTGTCGAACGCCGCCGAAAGGTCCAACATGACCAACATCGCCCGTCCCCCCTGATCGAGTATCTCCCTGATGGTGTCCGTGACCTCTACCAGAGCGGTCTCCGTGCTATAATTTGCACGAAAGCCGGACTGGGAGTCATGCAACAAATTGTTGTTTTCAATAAAGGTGGAAAGAGTGAGCTGAACATGTTTTTCCAACACCTTCGCCAGAGCAGGGAGGAGGGAGATCGGACGATAGTTAGCCCATTGCAGGGGGTCTAACAGAGGCTTCTTAATCAACGGCAGGATAAGTGCATGTTTCCACTGTCGTGGGACAACCCCCGAGCTCAATGAAAGATTCAGCAGGGGGTTCAGCAAGCTGTTCAACGCTGGGGCCACCCTGCCCAGGCATTGTGCCGGACAGGCGTCCAGTGGCGAGCCAGATTTCAGTCGGGATAGCAACTCCAGCGACGTTTCGCAGGGCAGCTGAGGAAAAACAGATAATGTGGGCCCAGAGTCATCCCTACAGGGGTCTAAAAAGGCGTCAGCCATACGGGAGTCCACCGATGGAAAGGTGGCCTGAATCTTTAGGATTTTGGTCACAAAAAAGTCGGCCAACTGTTTAATCCATTCCTCCGTATGTGAGTGAACAGGAGTGGCTACCACTGGGTTCACATACTCCTTCACAACTCTAAAGAGTTCTCGGCTGACATTATCAGCCTTGTCGATTCTCTGTTCAAGATAACTCTTTTTTTCTGAGGCAATCTGTTTATAATACGCTTTTATCGCGTCTCTGTATTTCGTTTTCTCCACCGACTCATAATTGCGCCGCCAGCGCCTTTCCAGCTTCTTACATTCTTGACGCATTATGCGAAGAGTGGAGGAAAACCAAGGGGCTGAGTTAAAATCAGGGGCGGTTTTAGCAGCCCTCAAAGGGGCCAGCTCCTCGAATCTTGCCTGCATCCAATTCTGGACCAGGATTAAATCGGCTTCCAGATCCCCGGTCAGTTGGCACGGGTATTGGCCAAGAGCATCAGAGAGCATTTCAGCTGTCACAAGATGGAAGGCTCTGGACTGCCGGAACCCTACCTTAAAAGCCCTTTGGCTAGCTTTAGAATCAAGAATTAAGGCAAAGTTTAGCAGATGGTGATCTGACCACAGGACCGGGAGTGGAGGGGACGCCTCAATAGGCCTAGAGGAAAATATGACATCCAACGTGTGGCCTTTCACATGAGTGGGGCTGTGAATAAAAGGGGCTAGCCCTAACATCGCCGTGATATCACGAAGTTTGTCGGCATCAGCGTCAGTAAGACAATCCATATGAAAGTTTAGATCGCCTAGTAGCATGCAATGCGCCGAGCGCATGCATGGTACAGAAAGGGCCGACTGCAAGTCCTCAAAAAAGGACCCAATAGGACCAGGAGGTCTGTAGAGGAGAATGCCAGTACAGGTCTGGGACGCCGATACGTGGAGCGTAAAACCTAAGGCTTCACAGCCGGCAATGTTGTCGACCGCAAAGGAGGAACAGACGAAAGCCTTGTCCACTATCAGGGCCACCCCGCCACCTCTTCCCTCCGTTCTATCCCTCCTTAAAATGGTATAGTTGGGCGGAACGGCACAGGCAATGTCAGGTTCCGAACCCACTCCCAACCAAGTCTCAGTTAAAAATAAACAGGAGATCTTGGACTGCGTGAGATGATCCCAAATATCTAAGGTGTGACGAGGAAGGGACCTGGTGTTAAGCAACGCGCAGTGACAATGTTGGGGAGGGGTAGGATGAGCACAGGTAGGTGGTCCTGTTGAGTGCCAGTTGCACACGGGGCAACCTTTGCCTAAGCGGCGGCCACCAGGAAAAAGAACGGGACAGGCCGAGTAAGAGGGGCGCAAGGCATACAAAGTGGCAGCACTGTACACCAACATCCCCAAGCTACAAGAAGGCAACCTGTAGACAAGCAAGCTACAAGCGCCGACCGCCAGAGTCCAGCCCCGTCCGCCTCCGAGACGCGGACGAGCGCAGACGGGCAGGACTCTGGCACGACTCAGGCGCAGGGAAGGCGCTCCGCTGCGCGTTACCGCTGCGCGCTACCAGCGAGCATTAAATAGCGTCGTCTCGGCGTCCCAGGTGACCTGGACGCTCAAAGATGGCGCTCGCGCTTCCTCCCAACGCAAAATGGCGCTCAAACCCTCCGCCTCCCGGAAACCCGGACCCGCCAAACAGCGGTGGTGATTCCTGTTTTAAGGTGCAAGGTAGGGGCCAGAAAGCGCGTTTAAAAGCAGGGGAGAAGGCACTAAAATAAACAAAAAATGGAGAAAAAACGGGAAGTTTTAAAAATAGCCAGCAGAGAAGGCGCGCGACCAGCGCTCACAACAGCAGGGCACCAAATAGTATTCTCGCCCTAAGGGGCACTAAGCAGGCTCACCTTCCGGTCAGCTCGCCCTAAATAGCGTCGTCTCGGCGTCCCAGGTGACCTGGACGCTCAAAGATGGCGCTCGCGCTTCCTCCCAACGCAAAATGGCGCTCAAACCCTCCGCCTCCCGGAAACCCGGACCCGCCAAACAGCGGTGGTGATTCCTGTTTTAAGGTGCAAGGTAGGGGCCAGAAAGCGCGTTTAAAAGCAGGGGAGAAGGCACTAAAATAAACAAAAAATGGAGAAAAAACGGGAAGTTTTAAAAATAGCCAGCAGAGAAGGCGCGCGACCAGCGCTCACAACAGCAGGGCACCAAATAGTATTCTCGCCCTAAGGGGCACTAAGCAGGCTCACCTTCCGGTCAGCTCGCCCTAAATAGCGTCGTCTCGGCGTCCCAGGTGACCTGGACGCTCAAAGATGGCGCTCGCGCTTCCTCCCAACGCAAAATGGCGCTCAAACCCTCCGCCTCCCGGAAACCCGGACCCGCCAAACAGCGGTGGTGATTCCTGTTTTAAGGTGCAAGGTAGGGGCCAGAAAGCGCGTTTAAAAGCAGGGGAGAAGGCACTAAAATAAACAAAAAATGGAGAAAAAACGGGAAGTTTTAAAAATAGCCAGCAGAGAAGGCGCGCGACCAGCTTGTTAAATCTCTCCACAAGCCCATTGCACTGTGGATGATATGGGGTGGTAAACTTATAGTTCACTCCACATTCCTTCCACATTGCTTTCAGATAGCTGGACATAAAATTAGTCCCTCTATCTGATAGTACCTCCTTAGGGAAGCCCACTCTTGAGAAAACTGCAATGAGGGCCTTTGCCACCACAGGTGCTGTGGTGGTCCTTAGGGGAATAGCCTCTGGGTACCTGGTGGCATGATCCACTACCACCAGTATGAATCTGTTCCCAGATGCTGTTTGGGGGTCCATTGGACCCACAATATCAATTCCTACTCTCTCAAAGGGGACCCCCACCACAGGTAGTGGTATTAGGGGGGCCTTTGTTGTGCCACCTGACTTACCACTGGCTTGGCAAGTGACACAGGAGCGACAAAACTCCTTGACATCCTCTGACATGTGAGGCCAGTGAAAGTGTGGAACAAGCCTGTCCCACGTCTTGTTCTGGCCTAAGTGTCCTGCAAGGGGAATATCATGGGCCAAGGTAAGGAGGAATCCCCTAAACTGCAGAGGTATCACCAACCTCCTGGTCATGCCAGGCTTGGGGGTTCTAGCCTCTGAGTAAAGGAGTCCCTCATCCCAATACACAGTATGGGTACCTTGGGCATCCCCTGCAGCCTCAGCAGCAGCCTGCTGTCTGAGGGGTTCAAGGGAAGGGCAATCTAATTGAGCCTGCCTCAGGTCTGCCCTTGAGGGTCCCCCTGTCCCCAGAAACTCAACCTGGTCAGGTTCAAGCTCCTCAGAGACAGTCTCCTCTTGGGCTGCAGAATCAGTTTCCTCTGAAACCTGATCCTCAACCTGGGGCAAGGTGGAAGGCGAGGCCTTTCCTCTCTTGCTCCTTCTCTTGGGTTGTGGCTGGTCTATTGTCTCAAGATCCACCACTGGTTCAGGAAGGCACTTCTTAGCCTGAGCCCTTGTCATGGCAAGGACATGCTCTGAAATCCCTAGCATTTCTGCATGAGTCCTGTACTCCACTTCTGACCATGCTGAGCTTTCAAGGTCATTGCCTAACAGACAGTCTACTGGTAGGTCTGCACTCACCACAACTTTCTTTAGGCCATCAACCCCTCCCCAGGAGAAGTTCACAACTGCCACACTATGGGAGGTAGTGGAGTTGCTGGCGTTGGTTACTAGGTAGCTCTCTCCTAGTACAATCTGTCCAGGGTCCACAAAGTCAGGTGTCACCATGGTGACACTGGCACATGTGTCCCTGTATGCTTGAGCCAGTTTCTCATTTATTAAGGGAGTCTGCCTGTATTTGCCCAGGTTAGTGGGGCTTACTGCAGTGGGCAACTCAATGTCCACATCATACAGGAGAACTGATTTGCAGGTATTACACCAAGGTGTCTTTGGACCTTTGTTCTTCTTTTTCTTGTTACCATTTTGGGAACCACCCTCCTTACTATTAGTTTGGGGGCCTGAAGACTTCTGGTCTTTTTCTTTCTGATTCTGATTACCACCCTTCTGGTCTGTTTTCTTCTGGTCACCACCTTGGTTCTGGGGTTTCTGCTTAATCCTTGTTCTGACCCATTTGTCTGCCTTCTTTCCCAATTCTTGGGGAGAGGTCAGATCAGAGTCAATAAGGTATTGATGCAACAGCTGGTTTGTACAGTTATTAAGGATCTGTTCTCTCATCATAAGATTGTACAATCCTGTATAGTCTGAAACTTTACTTCCCTGCAACCAACCCTCCAAAGCCTTAGTGGAACACTCAACGAAATCAGTCCAGTCTTGAGTCTGTGCTTTCTGGGTGTCTCTGAACAACAACCTGTATTGCTCAGTGGTTAGGCCATACCCTTCAATGAGAGCACTCTTCAAAACAGAGTAGTTTTTGGCATCCTCAGGTCTAACCGTGAGGAGCCTGTCCCTCCCTTTCTCAGAAAAGGAGTACCACAAAATTGCAGCCCACTGATTCTCAGGAACCTGCTGTACCATGCAGGCTCTCTCAAGAGCAGTCATCCATTTGTGGATGTCATCCCCTTCTTTAAAGGGGGGCACAATTTTGGTCAGGTTTCTATTATCATAGGCCCTGTCTTTTTCTCTTGGAAAATTGCTGCCACCAGTGACATCTAAGCCACTTAATTTCTGCTCTCTTGCCAAGGCAAGTCTAGCTTGAGCCAAGGCTACCTCCTCCCTCTCTATCTGGAGTTTGACAGCCCTCATTCTGGCCCTATGCTCTACCTTTTGAGAAGCACTCATGCCTCTCTCTGAGTCTCTGGAGGCACTAGAAATATGAGAGTCCCCTGAGGGAGATCTCACTCTTCTGTTGCCTGGGAGAATCCTCTGTTGGGTTCTGGGGAGGGGCAGGCCCTCTCCATTCCCCAGTAGGTCCAAGTTGGCCTGGCTAAGCCTACCAACTGGAACCTGGCTACCCTGATCCTGTACTTCCAAGTCCTCAACCTCTGAGTCCTCATCTTCATCATCCTCCTCCTCTTCAGGGGGATCAACTACAGGGGGGTTCCCTCCATTTCCTGTTTCTAGGGAAGTTTCCTTCACTTTCTCTAAGTCATCCTGTTCTAGGATGTCTACCAGGATTTGGCAGGTGGGGTTTCTGCCCCTTTTTAACCCTCTTGCTTTGCACAAGGCAATCAAGTCTCTGCGGGTTAACTTGTCATATCCAAAAGTTGCCTGGGTAGGGTCAACTGTCACAGGACCAGACCCTGAGGCCTTTCCTGTGTCAGACATGGTTACTAGTGAGGTGTAAGTGGTGCACTTACCTACACTAAGTGTTTTCCTACTGGACCTTGCTAGTGAGTTGTAGTCAGGGGTGTGCTACTCCCTTCAACCTACAACTACTAAGTTCAGTAGAACTTAATATGCTAAGCTTTTGATTTTATATGTACCTAGAGGTACTTGATGTGATCTTTCAATTTGATATAAAGATTGCAATGGTAAAACAACAGCAAGCTCAAATCCGCACCGCTGCTCACCAATGTGAGAAGTTGGCCTGGTAGGGGATGTTTCCAATTCTGGAACCACCTACTACCTGACCAAACAATCCCCTTATGGTGTCTGGTTGTAAGTCAACCTTATTAGACAAGCTATCCTAGGGGTAGCATGGACTAAGCAGCCTAAAGGCTTAACTTAAGAGGTCGTGTTAAGCGAGCTGTTTTACCACATACAATCCTGTAATACCAAATGAAAGGACACCACACAAGTATATATTATAAAAATATATGTATTTATTACTAAAAACAATCCCCAGTATTCTTTATGAATAAAGGGGCACAAGCGTTAAATCAAAAAGCACTGTTTAAACATACAAAGTTGCACAATTATGGATGAGGGTAGGGGCCACTCAAACCATATACTAAACAAGTGGTATAAGAGAGGCCACTCGAACAGTGGTTAGGCCTAGGGCCTAGGGAATCGCTGGGAGCAGTCAGGACAAGCAATGCTGAAGTCGGGAATGGCCCTCGGGATTCGGGAGATGTGCGGAAAGCGCACGCATGCACCAATGTTAACCAATGGTGCGTAAAAGTTGTAAAGTTAAAGTTAAAGGACACTTCCGCTGAACCTAGGAATACAAAACTTAACACACAGACCCTAGAGGTGTGCACCAGTGTGGGAACACCGGCGGAGCAAAGTTACCTCACCCACAGGAAGCGGGTGCATAGGGTCGAAGTGACGTCGGGTTTTGACACGCAGGCTCTTGGTGCTTGAAGCTGAAAGGGCTGCAGGCGGGTTGAAGATGAAGTGTCCGGTGGAGTCCAAGGGTGGACTCAAGTAGAAAAGTACCTGAAAGCAGAGGGGACAGAGTCTGGGTCACTCAGCAGTGACCAGGGTGGAACCAGGACGGAACCAGGCAATGTCGGGCGCAATCAGGTGGTCGTCGAGGAGCTTCTCTCCGCTGTCACGTGGGCTCTGGGGCATCTGCGACGTCCAGGAGCAGGTCACGATCTGTCCCACGCAGGCTCTCACCGTCGGTGCAGTCGGCTTCCGGTTTGGAGCAAACAAGCCTTGGTAAGAGCAATCCACGCGGGATCGGAAGATTGCTTCTCACTCGGACCAGGAAGGTCAGAGTCGGGGCTCCTTTTCAGGGGAGCTGGTGTGGATCTGGAGCAACCAGAATCACAAGTCTTCTTTCGTAGTTTGTCGGCACAGGGACCACAAGCCAGCTGGCAAGTGACCGGGCCAACGCGTTGAGCCAAAATGTGCCAAAGGGTCCCACGCAGCACTCGTCGAGTGTGGAGGGCTGAACTTCGGCTCAGGAGTAGCTCAGGGTGGGGGCTTCTCAAACCCCGGTGCACAGCTTCGAGGGTCACTCGTGGGCTGCACGGTCAGCGTCTCGTGGTCAATTCAAGATGGCGTGCCCCACGCTTCCGGTCGCCTCCACGGGTCTCAGCTTTGCAGGGACTGTGGATCGGGCTGTTAGAAGCTGGGCAGGCTTGATCTCGTCGATCTCAGTCGCTCGAGTTCCGGCGGGAACTGCAACTAAGTAGACGTCGAGGGCTGGATGGTGCCTGCTGCTGCAGGGTGGTCACTCCTTGACCACAAGGGAGATTCTTCGGGCTTCCACGTTGGAGTGGAGGTCCAAGGGTCCAGAGTTTCGTTTCAAATGTTTCTTCCAGGCAAATCTGAAGTGCATTGGCACTGCTCCCACTCTTATTCGAATCTGGTGGGCGTGATTACCTGCTAGGTCCCCTCCTATGGGTGGGACCCAGGAAGTGGGTGGATACACCCCCTTCCTTTGATCCAGGCCGCCCTGGCACGAGGGCTGGAGTGCCCCAGAACCGGTTTGGCCGGATTATGCAAGGGGCAGCCTTGTGCGCCCCCAGCAGTGTCTGGTTTCTTTCAAACCTCCCTGCTACAATACACTATCTCCTGTCTGGAGGGCGGTGACACCCTCCTGTGACAGGAAACCCTTTGTCCAGGACCCCCTTGACTGAGTTTCGGTCAGCTCCAGGGGTCCAGACATTTGTCTGTGGCAGAGGCATCCATTTTGTGGATCTTAAGGCCTTTGGAGAAATCAACCGCATTAAAGCAAAGTAACATGTCTTACCCCTCTAGAGGGGTGGAATGCCATCCCCGTCGCCAGAACTGGCGAGGGGATGGTATTCCAAAGCGTATGACACCTTACACGACATGTTTTGATAAAGCCAAACCAAAGTTGCTAAATAACCGCGAGGATTATAAGGCACTTAATAGTATATGGTATGGCATTATCCTGAAACAGCTTAGGGATTTGTTCCCGACGGCTGCAGACAGGCTCAGCTCATGCTAGAGCTCCATCTCACATAAAACCACGCACTCAGCCCCCAGGATTGATGAGGCCTTTCTATAGGAGTGGCTCACAGGTTTACATGTGTCCAGATATAGGTTTAGACATAGGTATACTATATCTAAGCAAGGGGTGTGTACACCACCTTACCCCAGCTGAGTGATCAGCCAGTTGTGTCAATTTAAGAACCAGCCAGGGGTGGCAAAAGATATGCTGCAGCCCCTGGTAGGCCTTAGTGGCTCCTGTGCCCTGTGCACCTATAGTGCATTCTACAGGGGCTGACAAGGAGTCCATTTCCAATTGGTATGTGCCTATAGCACATGTGTCAGTAATTTAGTGAGAGAACAGCAGGCTGGGGGTCTGATCAGCAGGCCCACAGCCTCAGTAGTCGAAAACCAGTGAAGCAAAAAGCAAACATTTGGGGTGACCATAGGATAGCAGACCCTACTCTCCTACAGACCCAGTCAGTCATTCAGTCAGTCAGTCATTAAAATTTTATTTGGGTTGTTACAACCATAAAAGTATACACAATACATTTATAAAACTTTATAAAAACACAAAATATGTAACATTTATAAAATTGCAATTCAGTCCTTTCCGGGAGGATAACCCCAATAGCTTTGTTATTAAACAGTATCCTCCTAGGATGTTAAAATCACAAGGGTGAACATGAGAAAACGAGACCCGCATTGCCTTGTGTTTATGTGCAGAGCTGTGAGCTTTGAAGCTATGGAACCCCCTTCAGGTTCCAGCTTCAGCCACAACTTCTGTGCTTGTGCTGCAAATTAGCTAATGTGAACATGTAAAAAACAGAATAATCCAGTCCCCCTTAACATTGCAAGTGAAAACAGTATGAGAAGCAGATTTTCTAATCTCAAACGAAAGGTACCTTGCATGTGAGGTCTTGTTTATTTACCTTTATTCTAAGTCGGATAATGCTACCTTTTAGATTCTTTTGTTGGACAGCTTTAAGCAATAGTTGTGGCTGCAGAAACACAAGATTTGGGGACAGTACACAGGAAAATATTAGTCTTCTCTTATTTTGGCTTATGGGTGCCGAAAAAGCGACCAGGGTAACCTTTGCATTGAACTTTAAATGTGCTTTATTTCCACTTTGGGCAAAGATGCCTTTTATTTATGTTGGACAGCTTTAAACAATATTTGCGACTGCTCCTCACCCACAACCTACGTTTTATTATAAACTTTACTGTGCCAAAAAACGAGGTTCAAGTGTACTCTTTTGGTGTGCTTTTAAAAACAAATAGCATTAATTCTTAGCTCAAGCACACACTATCACATTTGGGGAACTGCTTACCTGTTATACCCACTCTGTTGCATTCCGTTTCCTTTGCAGTTAGAACATTTGCTTTCCACCTCTCAACTTGCAATGTTACAGTGGAAATGTCATTAATCTTTTTACATGTATTTGTTAATTCATTTGCACCATTTCCATCAGTTTAGAATAAATGATTTCATAAAGTAAAATTAAGCTGCCTGTTCCACTAAACACGATGCAAATGTACTATCACACTACTCCATATCCACCTTACTTATTACCTACCACTACCCTTCCCATTCTGTATATTGAGCACAGACAATCTCCCATAAAAAAGTGCAGTGTTCACTATACCATTATACTTTTTTAAGACCGGCATTGTTGGTGTTGCTACTTCCCAACCCATCTCTCTCATTTCACGTTTTAATTCAAAGCTCATACCAACCCTCACACATTAATACATAACTTAAGTATAATGGCTGTTTCACATCAATTTAGAGTAATGCTTTTAACATACTGTACAACTACAGGGCTGTACAACAGAGCTAAAGTAGACTAAACCAATTGCTCTCGCAAAGGCATGACCTATTGGCTTTGCCAATGCTTGTTTGTTTTAGATATCTTGGTGACATTTCAGGTTAGGCCAGTAAAAAGTCAAATATCTGTAAAAGGGAAGAGTTGTGCCCGCTTCTCCTTACTTTCTCACATTCTAGAGTTTCTGTGTTCAGGATTTGGGGCAGAAAGTGTTAGTTGTAGAGGAAAGACAAACCCCTTGGTTACTTAGCAAAATATAGATTCCACATTGTTACACGTTTACATTTCAATTTTGCAAGCCAGTGGACCAGATGACTATTGGTGCTTGCAGATGTTTTTCATACAGTTGTGGGTCAATGCCAAATAGAGCAGTTCTAAATCTTGACCAACTTGGTAAATGTATAAATTTAGCAACCGTCTCACCACACTTTCAGACTTGGAAGGCATTTTTGGGAGAAGAGCTAAGTCAATGCAAAGATTGAGAAACCCTAGTGGACGTGCAAATGGCTGAACCTATTGATGGAGAATGCAGGCGGAAGCAAATAGATTCCTCCAACTTCACCAAGTTGGCTACAGCAGTGGGGTTCCCTAGCTTTTTTTAGCAAAGTGGATTAGAATAGACTAGAGAGCAGTAACTAAATAAGCCACAAATGAAAAACTAGAACGTCTGCACCACCAATAGTCCACAATTCCTAAATAAAAAATTCTTTGGTTTAAAAGTTTGGGTGGCGAGTAATGAATGCGACATGGAAAGATTGAACTTTTTTTGGGGGGGGGGCGTTATAGGTGGTAGGTGGAGGGTAGCAGTGTGTGTGTGTGAAGTGTAATGGTGTAGTGTCAGGATGTACATATGTTGAGGTTTCTGTAAATTACAAGGAATTTATTAACATTTTCAACCCAGCTCCCTGCTGGTACCCTTTTTAAAAAAAATATATTTTTATTTGCTCACGCAGTTTACAAGCTAACTGGGATGATTTCTTAGCATAGTGATCGGAAATATGAAATATTTATAGTAGTCTAGGCAATGGATGCCTGCGAGCAAGGCCAAACAAGAAGTGTCCTTGAATAATCCTTGGACACGTGAACAACAGGAAAGCCAATATTTACTGCAAAGTGAAACCATGGAGACGAGAGCGGCAATAAAGCAGAAACTACAACTTCTCATGTGAGCTTCAACCTCTAGAAAAATGCTTTTGTGGGGAATGCTGTGTTGTGCCCAGATTTAACCTATAGTGCGGGTCCACAGAAAGCATTTTCTTGGAATCCGACCCACAAAGTTCTACACACCCTGCCCTGGGCCTAGAAAGACAGGCTACAGTTGCTATATTCGTTCTCTGCCTCCCAAAACTTTTTTTTTTTTTTTACAGTTACAGTGGATAACGTCGTCAGCCAGGGTATAAAAAGACACTAGCATTCCAGGATTGCTTACACGTGTAGAAATTGCGAAAGCATACGTGTTTTGAGTCAGACTTAAGAATGCAAGTATAGAGACATCTTAATGCAAGCTTCTATCCACTATTTTCAGCATAATCTTCTTTTCGACTTGAGTGGTGCTTTTATTTTCGTCCTTTACTCTTCTGTTATACTACTTTTTATTGTAAACACTGTAGTACAACTGCGGGGACCAGCATTTCTAGAGGGGGTCTAGTGCAAGATGAACACGACTTAAGTTACTGTTCCCTCCGTCCTCCTTCCTTCCTTCCTCCTGTGCTTCTCAAGTCCATGGTATTCGGGTGTCATACCCTGCATCACACCCAAAATATTGAGGCTGTGCTTGCCACACAAGGAGTTGTAAGTGCACAGTCCACACAAGTGCTGGTTCCACCTTTCCTATGATATAAGCGTTATCTTGTGGCTTCGATGAGCATTCTCTTGGATTGTACGAGCACCACCCTTTTATGGTCAATTTGTTTCCTCAGTTTGGGTGCTCTTGTTGGTATCTGTTTCGACGACTGCATTGGACCTAATGTAACTTGCGCTCTACCTTGTATTTGACTAGAGTATTTTAATTACACATCCTATTTTTCTATACGCTTTTGTTCTTAACTAAATGAACGTTTTATTTTCCTTCAAGGTTAGTTGCCTTTGTCTTCTCCCATGTGTAGCAATGCTTAATTTCCTTCACATGACCGAATTATGATGTATCTGACCAAATATTCTACATACAATACTTAAAGCCAGGCCCTCTCCTAACAGCTCGCCACATTTACAGTTCTAAAATGATAAATGTAGGACAAAAATAAATTGAGACGTACTCCGAAGACTAAAATACTGAGTTTCACTTTCCAAGATCATTCCGGCAACACTTGGCAAAGTTTCAATGCCTAATGGTGGGATCATACATACTTACGTTGCGAGTAGGCTGGTCCTGATGTTTTAAGGGAGTAAGATCTGGCTATTGGAGAGATTCTTTGGTTCTGGAGTATCTGGGGTGAAATGTGTTCCTCGTTTTGATTGATCTTGGAAATCTGCAGGAATCCATTACAAATCAAAGAGAATAAGGTGGATGAGACTAATGCTGACGTGCAAGCTACTGCTCCAAGCGCCAAGACGCCCCAGGGCATTCGCGCGCTCAATAAACCCCATAATCAAATGAAATGAAATAACTAGCTGCGGTCTCATGACCAGTACCAGATGGACATCATCTTGGTGTGTTCCTCATATTTCAGAACGGGTTCAAGCTCTGATTTAGCGTTTCTGTATTCTGCTAACCATCACACCTTCCTAGCCTTGTCCACTTTACGCTTGAAAATTGTGTTCTAAAATGGTTATGAAGCCACTGACCCTTTGCAAAATACTAATCAGTATTCATTGTTAAAGTGACAGAAAGCAAAATAAATTAGTCCTGCGATTGTATTTTATGGCAATCGCTGATATATAATTGGGACAACTACTTTTCGTTTTCTAGCAGTGAAGGACCAGGACCCAATTATTTGGTATTCTTGGCTACATTTTGTGTAAGAAAAGGCAAAATATATGGCAAAATGCAATTAAAGACTGATTATGTGGCGTATTCGCTACTATCATCTAGCCACTACTACTAGTTTAAAACAGATAGATATAGATACAAAAATGGAGCACAATTCTATAGGCAAGTCAAAGTGGTCTGAATCAAAATTATAAAATGTTAAATATCCTCTAAACCATTTTGTCATACATAAAAGCACAGGAACACTATTAATAGCTACCTACCATTCTGTTTACATCATGCAAGGTTTTATTGAGCTGAACATGAGTATACATATACACATGTTAATGGAAGTTCCTATTGGCTCTGGCTGCCACTGGTTTGCTGTTAGGGCTGATGTGATTTGTTAGCCACAGATTCATCGATTCCTCTAAGTTTAACTTAAAAAAAAAAGTTTAGTAGTTGATTGCACTTTACTTTTAATACAAAACCAGCATATTTTTGCTTTAAGAATTTAGATCACAGCTCGGGTCAGGACATCAATCACCTTAAAGGTATAATACTCTCCAGGCACAGGCAGAAAAATTAACTTTACAAACTGAGGGTATGATTATCAAGCCGGGCGAGGGAGTGACTCCATGTGAATTGGTGGAATTTATGCAATTACAGGGTGTACAAGTGGTGAGGATGAGTGGGACTTTAGCGGCAGATGATGTACAAAGCCTTCCAAATTTTCTTCCCAGAGCTGTTTAGACCTAGCATGACGTTGCAAATGTCCTTATGGCTTATATGATCAACAGAAAAGGAGCTTTCAGAAATACTGACAAGAAGGACTTCGGCTTAGCCCACCTGTTGATTTACTTTAGTACATATTTGATTGAGCAGATGTCTTCCACTGAGAGAGTGATTGGGTTTGAGTGCTTGGGTTTTAGTTTTTGCCTTGTTGTAACGCTTAAGCTCAATTCAGAAGGGCTGAGCTGGTTATGGTGGCAAGCACATGATCCTGGCTGTAGGCCTGATCTGTATCTTATGAAAAGTTACTTTAATGGCAGTAGCATTGGCACATTTATTGTGAAAAGCATATGTAAAATGTCATATGCATTTAAGAATGGATTGTTATTTCTTTGCGTTAGAAAACCCGTAGAGAGGTATTTTGTTGCATATAATCTCTCAAGAAAGGTTTTGGTGTTGGTTCCCCCCCCCCCCCCCTCTGGCAACGCATGGGGATAAGAGATTTACACTGTGATAATCTTTGTACGTCCGTTTTAGGAGAGAGAGCATTTTGCTTTGCCAGCTGTAGTATTGTTTACATTTGTAACTATATTACTGTGCATTGTGGTTTCCGGTAGGAAAGGTTATTGTTATTACCGCGTTAAAGCTCGCAAGCAGATATTTTGTTAAATGGAATCTTTCAGAATTACTGTAATAAGCAGGGATTTTTGTGATCTATTTTAACAATCCGTGAAAATAAATTTGCTCTCTTAGAAGCCTCGTTATGCCCTCTTAAGAGCGATTTTATAAAGATTTGACAACTGTGCTTTTGTTCATATTTGTAACTTTATCACCGCATATCTCCTTGTGGGAAAGCCTATCCTCAGTAGAGTAGGTTCTGGTGACAAGCCAATGAAAAGATATAAACCTCACTGGTCCCATGGGAAAAACATAGATCTGATCTGTTTATTATAACAAATTGACAAAGGCATAGGTATAATTTATTAATTATGGAACTAGTGTTAAAGCCAGTAGGCCTTTAAGGCGGGATTCTTCATGCATCCTGTTACAACCTTCAGGTATATATTTGTTCCATGAAATCTGACATTTTGGATTTTTAGACAAGATTTTTGGTCTGGAGCACTCTCTTGCTCTCTCGTGCATGTATTTACTTGAAGACAGTTGTCACAATGTAGTTATAGTGAAGACCAGGTTTCAATAGGAAAGTGATATATACTTTTTTTGTTTTCTAATAACTTTCACGCAATCAGATGACATTTTCCCCAAAAAAGTTCACCCCTGCCCCCTTTCAACTTATTCCTGGCAGGTTTCAGGGTGATGTCAAGTGGATGCTGAGAAAAAGGGAAGTCCCAAAACATGTTTTCCTCATGCAATTTTCCATAGGCACTGTAGACACAGCTATGGCCTAAAATGCAGAACAGAACTACAACAGATTTGCAGAATGCTAGATCTTGAACAAAAAAGTGTGTGATTTAAATAAAAAAATAATAATAATAATTTGTGTAAATCTATTCATTTGTTTCTTAGAAATTAAGGATACAAATGTGTAGATATCCAATGACTTGGTTCTACTGCGGAGTACCGTGAACTCAAAACAGGCAATCTGATTGGCTGGCCACAAAATAAAGAGAATGTTGCAGCCACCATTTTTTGACGTGGGGACTGGGTTTGCGTGTGTCAAAAACAAAAAAAAATGAGCAATAAGGGTGCTGGGTGGGGTTCCTCTGACCACCTCCCGGGAGGCAAATGATTTATTTTTCACATTCCAGCAGTACCGTAGCTCTTAACACGCCTCCTTCAACTCCCCATGAAATTTTGCCATAGTGCTGTGGGACTGTGAAACAAAAACGGAAGGGGGTGTGCGATGCCTTGGGTGCTTCAAACCCATGGGTGGTTTACTAGGACTTGCCTCCCAGTCCAGACCCTGTAGCAGACTGACCCCTTTGGCCTTGCATAGCGGAGTGTTAGTTTCTCATGGGGGTGTCCACTCACGGGGCTCTGTGGCCAACCCGGCTATGCACAGAATAGGGTGGGTTTAGTTAAGTATGGCAATTAAACATTGTTTTAGGAAGAAAAAAACCACTACAAAATCACTGAAAATGTATAGGTTATAGTAATGCTATAGTCGGGTATGGTTATACTATTTTAATTTACATTAAAAAAATTGAGAAAACCAAAAGTTGTAGTGCTGTTATAGTTGGATATACATGTCAGTTAAATCATTATATTTAAATAAAAAACTGAAATTCAGTTGTTTCAGTTAATTAAAGTAACTATAACTTGTGTTCTCACTGTGAACTGTATATTACCTCACATATCACACCACTCGAGACGTTAACATCAATGTGACATCTTAAATTACCTCATTGATGACAATAGTGTGCTTGGCGGGGACACAAGTTAGTTACTTCAGTTAAATATAACTGGCGAATTTCAGTTTTTGTTTGTTTGAAATGTTTTTTTGGTGCATGTGTGTGTATCTATCAAACAAACTGCTGCCCCTTTAATTGCTTTCCTTCTCCTTTTTTTTATTTTCATTTTTAGAGCATGCTTCAGCGCCCCAGATAGTACTCACGACTAGGTGCTTGCTGCTGATTTTATCTGCAGTTCTCGCATCTCGTATGGCTACTGAATCTCAACCAAGAAATCATTATGTAATGGTATGTAAATAGTGTATCTTTGCTGTATCATTCCAAGATGGCCAACATGCTGCTTTAAGCCATGAAGTCTATTCTGGAACTTTGAAGCAAAAATACACTATGTAAAATACCATTCCAAGACGCCACCTGCTGCTTTTAGTTTTCCTATTGCAAGTTTATACCTACTGTTTAGCAGTGACTGACGGCAGGTGTCCTTAGTTTTTCGACTGCTTTCCTTAGCTGGGTATGCTGTTGAATTTCTGATGGCCTATTGTGGTTGTGTAAGTGGGTGAATGCTAGAATGAGTCAGTGGACGTTTAATAAAGGGCATGTATAAAGATTTACGAAATACCTAACCTGTCAGTGATTAAGAGGCACTGTCATTAATACGCCGGACTTGCTGGCATTGTTTTGAAAAGCTATTTAAAGATGTAAAGTAAGAGATACAGACTTCTGGTGAGTGCCAGATGATTTAAATAATCAAAGATGTTGGCTACTAAACAGGGTGTGTTCATTTTTTGAATATATTATTGGGTGAGGTTGGGAATGTTGGGCTTAAGTGGCCAGTAGATAAATACCAGTATGGTGAATCCTTTGGATAGTTAAGGCCTGTAAAGGATGGATCGGTGCATGGTAAGGGCCCAGGAGCCTGCCTGGCAAAAGATAGAAGCTTTTGAGAAGACGTGTAGTGTAAGAGATTAGTAGCAGTGTAGCTCATTAATAGGCAGGTAACCAGCAGTTAAATAACTAGATGAAATGAGTAGTCTATTGCTTGCCCTTCAAAAAAGTGCTCTGTTTAATCCGTTCCCGGAATCTTCAATAATGAACACATGCTCTTATATGAACTGTAGTAAGCACACCTGAAATTATCTGCAACGTCATCAAGTCCATTCTCTCAACTCAGTTGGTACTTGCTGGCTCTTTGTGTTTTTGTGAATCAATCATTTAGAGCAATACATTTAAACACCAAGCCTGCTTTTTATAGTGTTTTGAACGAAGAAGGCCTATGTGTGCTTTGTTTTCTGTGATATGTGAGAAGGAGTTGCACCAAGGTTGCAAGCTTTGTAAGTTCAGTTTCTCAGTATGAAGCATAACAGATAATCGGCTGGCCTATTGGTCCTGTGAAGGTGGTGAGCTCTGGTTTAATGTTTTTCCGGATTGGGCGACACTTCAATTTTGGAGTGGTGGTGTGTCTGGGGATAAATAATTTGCTTTCCGGTTTTTGAATCTTTGTTAAAGTTCCTGCAAACAGGTTGGTGAAAGGGTACCCAGTAGTTTGTGATCAGTTGCCTGGTTGAGAGCTTATGGCACATGCGATGTTTGGTTTTACATGTCTCAACAAGGACTTGATTTTAATGTAAAGTAGGCATGTTATCTTGGTTAGTGTGTTTTTTAAACAGTTTTTATTGATTTTTATGCAACACGTATTCAATGAGTAACGCCACCAAAATCAGTGTCACATGATAGATGCCGACTGATGCAAATATAATTACAGATATCCAAGTGACAATCATCAATTTTACAACGACCATTGAGATAAGAGAGTGAATCGTCCCCTCTGGAAATAAGGGGCAACAATGACTGCAGCGCTATGGTGAAGGAATCACAAATGTCCATGGATCGTGTGGTTGGTGGTGTTGATTGTTATGGAGGTCTATTGTTTCAGCTGAACAAACATAACAAAATAGATAACAATTGTCCCTCTATGTAAGAAAAAGATAATTGCGTACAGAATAACATGCCCACGATGTGAAAATTAGTGCACAACTGCATGCCTAAAGGAGCCACATCCTGTGTAGGTGAGACATTAGTAATGAAAAAAGCCACAGGTGACCCCATAGGGGAGTGATGCAAGTTGTAGAGGAGCAGGTAAAGTGGACTTCAGTAAGTTGCAGTGTGATGGTATGCCTGTAAGCTGGGGTCCTGAGTCGTGTTCTCCACCGTCAGCAGATAAGTGTGCAGAGGTTGCCATATATCCTTCTTCCTGGAGGAAGGGGGCTGCAGGAAGGTGTACAGTTCGCTGGTGGTGTCACATTACTCCAGGCTGTAGAGCCAGGCCTTGTCCATGGGCGGATGTTGGCTACCCAAGTGAAGGGTGATCTTGTGTTGGCCATGAGGGGAGCCATGGGTGTGAAGCGGCAAACACTTTTCGATAAGTCTTGTACATAGCCCAGTAATGCCATTAGTGGGTCAGGGTTCATGTCCGTCATCTGGGCCAAGCAGGAGAATAGGGTGTGCAAGTAGGCCTAAACGTCTATGACTTGTATAAAGTCTGCTCCTGCTTGTTGTCATTTGGGGCTGTCGGAAGGACTTGTGGAATCAAGCCAGTGTAAAGTGCTTGGGGTAACACATGTTTTGCGTAGAAAGTTGTAGTAGAGGAGTTTGTGCCATTGGTTCGCTAAGTAATAAAGTTGGAAGTGCAGTATGCAAAGCTGCTATATTTGTAAGTGAGCACCAAGGTGTCCTGGCGGATGCGAGAACATCTACCGGCCTAGATAGGTTTCAACAGTAGGCCAGGCAAAGTGGCGATACAGGAGTTGATGATTGGAATGGGCATATTCAAGAAGGGAGGTAGATGAAGTCGGGAAGAACCACAGTTTTTATAATTGCAATACGTCCAGCCATCAACAGTGGAAGTCGAATCCGCCAGTCCACCTGCATAGCCATTTTATTGATGGCTGGGCCATAGTTTAGCCGTATCAGCTGCTCCCTGTCGGGGTGAAGGAGTATGCCCAGATATTTGACAGGGCCATCTCACCAGGCCAGAGGAAATTTACATTGACAAAGCCTAGTGGCACCTGTGAGCGGGAATAAGTCAGACTTAGACCAGTTGACGTGGAGACTGGAGAAGACACCAAAATGGACCCCTTGCGAAGAATCGGGCAAAGTTATCCGCGATGCCATTCAAACAACAATACGTTGTCAGGGTGCATGAAGATAAGTAAGGGGCCAGGTTTGAACTGCAGTCCACGGTAGATGTGGTTTTTCTGAAGGTGCCAAACTAGGGGGTCCATAGCAATTATGAAGAGTAGAGGGGATAGTGGAAACACCCGTTGCGTCCTTTTGCGTAACAGGAAAGGGGGAAGTCTGTCAGCCATTGGCCACAGTCCCACACACCACCACCCATCAGTGCACACATCAATTGTTAACGCATCCACAATTAACTATTGTAGCAATCGCAATATGGTGCCCTTCACTTTTAAACATATTCATCTAAAGCGCAGCATGTCACCATTCCTACTATTCCAATCCAACACACATATTTCCACTACACACCACATTCATACACTCCATAACACATGGCTAAAAGACATTGCCATTTACAATTCCATTAGCTCTAACTCAAAACAATCCGAGACCTATTGCATTTCTAATGCTTGTTTTTCTGTTGGGAGTAGTCTTTCTTAGTCTTTCTTTTGATAAGAGTGATTTCAAGCGCATAATTAGGAGTTGTGGAAAAACCCTAGACATTGGGCCCCAAGTGTATTCTGAGCACTATCACTTTTGGAGATACCTCTGAATTCTTGTAGTGTGTACTCTCACCGAGGTCTGTTCCCCTACATGTCCCACATGACAGTGGATCTATTGTAAAGACCTCCCTTGTCACAAGTATCAACCTACCTCCCTCACTCTTGTTTTGACCCGAGTATTAGTTGCACCAACAGGGTGTGGTGGCGGAGACCTAAGTGTCTACAAAACAGTATCATAATCCCTGCAAACACTGACGGCTCCCTCTTTTCTCTCCTATTCTGAGCCTCCTGTGAAGGATCAACCACTGGAGCTGAAAACCCTGGACCAAGGAGAAGATTACCCAAGAACCCCAAAAGAACTGTGATTGTGCGCCTGAACTTTGAAAAGGACACTACCTTTACCAATCCTTGTTTCTTGTTGAATAAAAACCGTACTACTGGCCCACTATTTACAGCCTCCACGTCTGTTTATCCGGCCTGCCCTCCCACAGTGATCCTGGGCGCATTGCATGCAGATACTCTGAACATCCACTAGGGTGTTGACGTGTGCCTTGCCATAGACATCCTCCCTGAGGCGAGCTGGGTAGCGCATGCCGTAGCGGAACCCCAGCTTCCAGAGGGCTGATTTGGCATCTGAAGTTGTGACAAGCCTCCTGAACCACCATTGTGTAGTCTGGGAATAAGGTGATTGTGGAACCCTGCCACTGCAGGGGGACGTTTTCCTGGGCAATTCTCAAGGCAACATCCCAGTTCTAAAAATTTAGCAGCCTGGCAGTGATTGGTCTTGGAGAGTTGCTGGGAGGGCGCAGGCCCAGGGAGCGATGGGCCCGTGCCACAAACAAGGAGGTGAAATCTGGCCTGCTCATCGAATCCGGTAAGCGTTCAGCGAACTAGTCCATGCGACCTGTGTCGATGGAAACTGCTATCCCCTAAATGCATAGTTGTTTCGGCGGCCTTGTGCTTCAAGGTCTTCATTTTTAATGACCACCAACTTGAGCAGGCGTTGTGGCTCATCTTCAGGGCCTGAGATGTGCTCTTCCGCGGTGTCCAATTTAGCATTATGCCAATACAGCCGCTCCCCCATACAGTCAAAGCATCCAGCGAGAGTGTTGAATCTGTTGTTAATGGCTCGAAAGCCCGTCCTGAGCTCTTCCAATATGGCGTCTGCACAGGTCAGTTGTTCAGTGTATGAGCACCCTGTTAGGTAATCAGGTTGGGACCGGTGAAAACTGTGCAAGCAACCCAGTGGGGCAGTCAAGATTCAGTATGAGTGTTTTAGCAGTGTCCCAGGACGTGGGGTGGCTTAGGAGATTTCCCAGCAGCGGTGTGGCAATGGAACCTGGAGATGCAGTCCCCCCTAAAGGGGGTCGTACTTGATTGGCCGTGCAGGAGAAGCAGGGTTGCGAAATCTGCCAAGTGTGTAGCGTCCTTGCGGCATGCATCAAGGCCCAAATGGAGGTTGCCACTAATGTGCTGGGGTGTCGCCCAGAGAGGAGGACCCCAGAAGCGGGGGGCAAGAGGCAATAGCGGCCAGTAGAGCAGGTTAGGCGATCTTACCCTAGAGATTCAGGGTGGGGTTGGCTGGGGTCCAGGCAGCAGGTAAATTCCTCTGCAGGTGTTAGTAGGATGTTGGTGTCATGCGTGCGTGCCACATGTCTGAGCCCCCAGGTGGGAGACAGCACTTTAATCGAGGCCACCAGGAGTGGCAAGGTAGAAGGTGACTATCGCGCCCACGCCGTTGTCTGGATCACCAAAGTGGGCCGAGGCACACACAGCACGATCGCGGAGCCCCAAGGGAGGTGCGGGTCCCGCTCGTTTCACTCCCCAAACTTTGGGGCAGAGCCAGGCGGTTCAGCGAAGCCCAGCACCTCGAAATCACAGGCTCACATGTCGCAGTCTGGCTTTAGAGGTGCATGCCGGGCCAACCGTCACTCCTCCGATGTTGCCGGCATAGCCTCACACAATCAGTCCCAAAGAGCATCCATCTGGTCACCACCAGCTGGGGGGGAAGATGGATTATGCCCAGAATTGAAACATATGCATATTTGGGCCCATTCCTTTCACAATCTGGGCCGGTTTTGCAAGAACTTCAATGTCGTATGAACATCTTGGTCGCCGGCTTAACCATTCCACTAGTTAGTGTGATCGAAGAGGGCAGCAGTTATAAATGTTTGTTTTGGAGGTCATTTACGTGAAAGTTGAACCAGGTCTATTTTGATTTGCCTCCGTTGAGATGGATAAGTATCAGCGCTCAGACTGTGGTTAAGCAGAGGAGTGGGTTGATTGTTTGCTAAACTGATAGTTTGAGCCAAACTGTTTAAATTCTCCTGGTAACATGGGGTTTTGAAATTGGAAATTTGAATGTCTCCTTCCTTTCTTATGCCTCCTTTTCTTTAATTGTCAAACATTGAGAATAGTGTAGTTCTCCTATTAAAAATAAAAAAAGCATCTGCTAGAGATTGCTAGTTGAAGATTCCTTACCTTTGAATTTCCCAGGCGTCCGGCTCAATCCGGAAACTTTTGTTTGAGCAGTGCCCCTTGCGCGCGGTGTCAGGTTGCCCCGTTCTGTCCTGCATGACGGCGTTGGCTATATCGCTGTAACCTATATAAGTGCCACCCAGGCGTGCAGCATCAGTTCTTTTCTTTCCATACCAGTTTAGCCCCAATCTGGGAAGAGCTACCTCTGTAGCTTTTTGTCAAGTTTTTAAAAAACTTTTTTGTTGGCGTCAAACTTTTTCCTGCATGAGTTAAGGGATGTCTTAAAGGAAGATTGTTTTTAAACTGTTTGGCGCTTGTCACTGCGCCATGTTGGTTACCTATCTCCCAACTCGTCTGCATTTGGGGTCTCGAGCGCGACTACGACTCAGTCGTGCTCGGACTATCGGCCCATGGCTCGGAAGGCCTTGCGGGAGGGGGAACATCCTTTACAACGCAACTTTTACAACGCAAGTTATTACAACGCATTACGCTGGGGGGCGCTTTAGGATAGGGAATAGTTTAATTACTATCCAACACCTTCCCTACTATCCACGGGGACTGGAGTTGGAATAGTAAATTAAACTATTCACTATCCAACGCCCCCCAACGCAAGTCGTTGTAACGACTTGTGTTGTAAAACCTGCGTCGTAATGGCATGCGTTGTAAAAGCATGCGTTGAAACGTCATACAGCGGGTTTCAAAAGCTCCTTGCGGCCCGGCAGTCAACACTCCACGGAGATCCCAGTCCCGATCGAAGAAGAGGAGGTCGCAGGACTGCTCTCATAGCCCTAAGTCCTCTTCCCCCCCACTCGAGGTCCTCGGGACACTCTGGGAAAGAGGCACAAAAAGCAGAAGTCCAAGCAGACTTCATCTTCTCTTCGACTGTCGTCCGTTGACGAACGAGGTAAGGAGCACCGACACACTAGGCGTGGTTCTGCAGAGCCGTAGCCACCCCCGCCGGAAGTTAGTTTTACGAGGCCATGCGCAATGTATTTGAGTGAGCTGACCCGTCTGGTGATCCTTCAAGCCCCGCGGGGTCTGAAGGGGTCACATCAGATTTTACACCGTTGGCTCTGGCCACTGTGCCGGTGAGGCCTCAGGGATCGGATTCCGGGACGGCACCAGTTTTGCCTACGTGACTTTACCTGGCATGGTACCCTAAGTCGGTGCCTTCGGAGCTGCCGGCTCTGACCAGCAGTTCCAGCCCTATCATCATACCTGATGACACTGAGTCGGAACGGCGTCGCTCGATGCCGATTCTGGCACTGGTAGAACCCAGGGGTTCTATGCTGTCGCCTGCTCATTTACATGACTTGTCAGGCATGGGAGAGAACTGGGAGGTGTCTATGGACTCTTCAGAACACCAGGAAGTGTCTCCTGAGCAGATGGACTGGTATCAGGAACTTGGGGAGTCCAGTGGACTGGACACATCACCAGATACTGGCATGATCTCTCCTCCAACTGTGCAACAGTTCACGCTAACAGTGTTGGTTCAGGGGAGATGGGCCATTCTTGTCCCCACGCCATTTTCGTGCATTTAATTTTATTTATTTGTTTATTATCATTGAACACATTTTGGTGAATGTACTACCTGAAGCCTATCCCCTCCTTTCCTCCCGTTTGATGTCCATAGGAAAATTGTTCTGTTTGTTGCATGGGAAATACATGTAAGAGTAACAAGCTGAAGCCGGTTGTGTCGTTTGAATAAAATGAATATTCAGGGACTAGTGACAAACCAGGCCATTGACTGTGATTTCATTACAGCAAGTTACATCACACAGGTCTTGCGCCCTGATGATCAGCACTAGGCTCATAAATTAATCTAGTCTCTTCCATACGCTCCTTTTGATTGTGACTTCTACCAAGAAGTGGCAAATGAGCATAAAGCACATTCCATCGCAACCGGAATATGGCAACTTTGGTGATGCACCCATGCTTGTGTGTGTGTGTGTATGTATGTAAACTTTCTTGACATGTAATAGTAGTAAAAGGTGAATGAAGCCTAGCGCAGTCTCTAAGCACTCCATTATTTCCCTTTCCATGAGTCCGCAGTGTTTCTTCTTTTAGAAGACAGAGCAGGTTATTTTTTGCTCACTCTTAACCAGTGACTGATTTTTCAGTTCTCCAGATACACATCCTAGTATAACATTGCTTATGCAATTGCCTCTGTTGGCCTTCTGTACAGCAAAGCGTTTCTTGAAGGTGCCCCTTCACTATATATTGATCATACAAAGGTCTTGCACAGTTACAAAGTATCAGTCAAGAGTTACTTCTTCCTTATGGTCACCTTTATCTCCCCACAGTCGAGGAAGGCACTTCTCATCCTTGGCTGCTGCAACAAGGCCTTCCATGGCATTAAGTTCTGATAACCGCCTCATTACATCTCGATTCAAAATCTTTCACTATGTGCTGCCTTCGTTTGGGAGTCTAAAGCCATCTTGGGCCACTACTGGCGTTACATTCTCCAAACTGCAGTTGTACTTCCTTGATCAGCATTGCATTATGGTGGTGTTATCTTGTTATTGCACATGATGTACAACCTAATGTGGATTTGTAATGCATAATGGCACATTAAGAGGTAATTAATATCAATTAAATTAAATGAGCAGTTATGGTTCTTGGATTGCTCTATTCCTGACCCGCCTTTTTTAATCGCCATGTATTTAAAGTATGAAATTAAATTAGACTGGAAATTGACTAAAGAGAGTTCAGTCTTGTAGAAGACAATAAAGACGCACGTACTCTTGTATTTGGCGCGGTGTTGTAAACTGTAGTAGTCCCGCTTTAAAAGGCTTGGCGGATGAGCATCAGGTTAAGATTGCCTAAATTGAGTGCCTTGGCAACCCAGACAATCTAACTGAATACTATGCGGAGTAGTAGATGATAACCTGCAAGATACAAGTGTGCCTAAGCCATGGAGACCTTTAGCCATTTGGGCCACATTGGATTGTTTATTGCAGTCTGCTCTGGCTACCTTCCAGAATGTTGGTTCTGCACATGTTGGTGTTTCTTCACTAATTCAAGTAGCTCTGTGTAGACCTATGGTCTCACCCAATCCAGCAGTGTTGGGACAGAGTTGCTGAGTACTCCAAGTCGGGGGCATAGGTTTAACCCATGGTGTTGCTACTGGCTTAGCCTGTGCCCACATTAGTTAGTCTTTGGTGAGGGTTGTGCTCTGTCAAGTGTGTTGATTTGCACTGTGTACATCTATTAAGCACTGATCAAACCACTTTCCGGCCAGCCCTCAGAGTACCGTCTCTTTGCATGTTCTATACTTTAACGGCGTCATTTATGTGTCCAAGTTCAGTTACCGAAAAAAGGCCTGGTTCACTCACGACTACATAGACTTAGGTACTTATCGCTGATCATATAAAAACCATTACAGCCTAACACAGTCTTACGAGACCATGATCAAATGAAGACCTCCGTAACAGAAAGTAAAAAAACTTAATTACCAAAGCAATTGAATACAATTATTAACAGAACAGCTTAATCATCTACGTAAAACATATCCTAGGGTAAGCCCTGTCAACAAATCAATAGAGGTTAAAATGATTTACCTGTACTAACTGAACTTCGGTAGTGTAGTGAATACAACCACATACTTTGCTAACTGAGCAAGCAAGTAGAGTTTATTCAGGTTTCGACCCATATTACAATGATTTCTCAAGCCTCCAGATATTTGGGTCTCTAGGTTTATTGTTTTGAAATAACACTACACCAATATTTGATCCTCAAATCAAAGTTGGTCTTGTTGCATTGTTGTGTTTTCTGATGACCAGGGGGTGGGAAGAGTTTACGGAACACACATGGTTGTTCGTACTATCATCATACAGCTTTATCTGGCTTTCTTTTTCTTTGTCAGGTTGCTGATCTAAGCCTCAGAAGGCGACAACATTTCAGTGATTTACTTGTGCTGTCTGTGGTTTAGCTCGTTGGCAAACATGGCCCAGAGGAATTAGATCCAGAGCTATGTTTGCGTGTTGAAAATCTTCTGAGAGTTGGAGGGCTGGCAGGTGTCTGAGTAGGGATAAATCGCGAGGTGCTGAATCTTTTTTAAAAGCGCTGTACTGAATAACCTAGATAGCCAGATCCATTTTATGTTTAACAGTTTGTTTTATTTTAAAGCACCACTAGTCTTAGAGCCATTCGAGATATCAAAACAGTGACAAAAAGAATCTTTCATTGGCGGTTTTGTAATCCGGAGATAGTTCCTTAGGTCTCCTGGGGAAGAGCAGTGAACTGCAGCTGTAAAGCTCTTGCAGAGAGCAGGTTTACTGTGCATTGTGTGTAGGATTTGTGGTGCCAACATCCATATGGGGCCTTACACTCTCCCCTGGACGTCAGGCAGTCTTAGAAGCCTCTGAAATTAGATTTTTTGGGTGGTGTGTATCCTTTAGCTGTCGTGGGCTTTAAGCCCTACCCTCTTTCCTTGGCCCTTCTCCATTGTTGGCCGGTGGTGTTGTGCTCAAAGTCCCTCTCTCACACCAGCCAGACCGCCCCCCCCCCCCCATGCCCGCCTCCTTCTCACACTGTAAAGGTAATTTTAAAGTTGGCAGGTCTGAGACTAGGAAGTTTAAAGTGGGTCTAGCACCAATGGTGGCATGGGAAATTTTAAAGTGTGGGGGCAAGGTCGTGACTCCAATGTCGCAGTGCCTTCTGAAGGAGTGTGGCCAAGCAGTGAGCGGGATATCATATACAGTGCGCAGGCTTCTGAACTGAAGCATGCTTGCACGATTTTACCTGGCACCACTTATGACAGAGGTCGCATACTGACTGGTCTTCCTCAAGTGAGGACTACTACACATTGGTGGCTTGTCTGACTTACTCCCTGACCCTCATGCCGAGTTTGGATCAGTGTTCAGGATACCTTTAGTTTATATTTTATTTTTTTGTGGACCTAATGTCCCTGAAATAAATGTGGCAGGCCATATAGGGAGGGTGGCAGTCCAGCGCCCATATTAAGGGGCCACAACTGTCTTAAGACTTCTGTAACTTTTCTGGTTACGTGTGCGGGATAGTCAGTGCAGAGGGGTATCGGCCAACACAGATAAAGCTAGGACCACCCTTTGATTATGAAGTGCCCATAGTTTACTTGTTTCCCAAACATTAACCTTTAGAGCTACTGGGAAAACCATTGCCATTTTGTTTACCTTGTGCGCAATATGTTTGGGCTCATAACGTTCATAATTGTTAAATGATTAACTTCATTGTCTAATGATAAACATTCTGTACAGTGTGTCAGTTTTTTTACAACCGCTTTCATAGATTATTAACAGCATTCAAAAGCAGAACTCTACTCTTTATTCCGTGACATAGCCTGGAATTTACCAAAACTGACTTCAGACATGGAGAGCCCTCCCAAGCCCCCCACCTGCAGCTAGACTCATTTAATTAGAAACACAAATTGAGAAAATTCTGAGGCGCGTGAAGGTGTTGCACACCTCTGGGTCGGGACCCTTCACAACAGGCATTCCTTAAAGGAGGAACCCTTGTGTGCTTGCCACCCATCGCTAATTAACTCAACTGCATTATTTTCATGTTTAATGGCTGCCATGCTTTCACCATATACTGAACTTTTTTGTTGAAAGCAAAATCCACTCCCAGTTTTCAGCTGGTTTAATGACACAGCTAGGAGCCTGCCCTAAGGGAACTTCTGTTGAGCCTACAAGACAGAGCATGTGCTGACTGTTGAGAGACGCATTGTGGTCTTACAGAGAACATACAGGTGCTTGGAACCGCCTATTGATTCCCATTGGGTTTTAGTTGATTTTCTTGCTGCTCTCATTTGTCAGCTTCTAATTTGTTTCCTCGCTGGTCAATCTTGTGTTTGCCTTGCCCATGCAGAATAGCCTCTTGCTTCCACTACTTGCTTTTCAAGCATGACTTTTTAGGCGAAGAACCCCTTAGGAGAGCATGTGTATTCTAGCTGTCTCTCTCCTGTACTTCTCTCCCCTACCACTCCTTGTTGATTTCTGTCGCCTGCGTGCTACTCCCTGTCCCCTCCATTTTGTGCACACCCTCTTGTGCTCCCTCATTGTTTTTTTTTCTGTCTTGTGCATCCCTCCCACCACCCCCTCCATTTTGCTTCAGCCACCCACACATTCCTCACTCACCTGTGGCCTCTCAACCCCACTCCTACCCTCCATGTTGCTTCTGATCCCACTCACATTGCTTCCCACATCTGTGCCTCTAAAAAAAAATAACTTTGCTCTTCTTATTTTCTGTATACTTACCATCCAATAGTATTAAATCAAAAGGGGAAGAGAGAAGCTGATATCCATTCAACTTCCAAACTAGAGTCTATAATCAAAGGAGAATTTATCACTTGTACCTGTGTAACCAGGGTCCGGTATGGTAGCCGTCTTTCAAACCCTCATTCACGTATATAGGTTGTCGGGCGTGTATCTTGGTTGTCCGCCTAATTTGTAATGTGATAGCATCATTGTTTTTCTTTGGGTTTGTTATCCCCCACCCGGAGGTAGCCCAACTAGTAGTACAGTAGTGATCAGTGATGAATAGTGCTCAAGTGAAGCGAGTTAAAATGTCCTACTTCTCAAAGCCCAATTTCTTTTCATTCAGTTGGAGACATGGAAAGGTAAAATCAAGGTAATGCGTATAAAGATCAAGTTACTAATCTAACGCACTCAGTGATAGTGTGAGGTTGCTAAATTGGCAGCCTTGAAGGTAGGCCCCGTGACATCGTTCTCAGAGCGAGCTCATGTCGCAAAAAACGGCACTGTCAGCAGGTTAGTAAGCCTGCTGGTCCCAAGAGGAAGCCCACAATAGGGAACTGAAGTTATAGGTACTAATCACCAATAATGACTATAGAAGACTGGTAAGTCAATGACCTACCTTCAAGGCTGCCTATTTAGCAACCTCACACTATCACTGGACCTGAAGAAAGCCCCCTGACCCGGCTGGGCATTTATGGGGCTGAAACATGTTGACCGCTCACATGGACAAATGAGTGCGTTAGATTAGTAACTTGATCTTTATACACACCACCTTAATTTTACCTTTTCAAGTCTCCAACTGAATAAAAAAAAATTAACTTATTTTGGACGTTTTATTTTCCCTGTGGGGTAGATGGGATAGGGCTTGTCCCTATGCCTGCTACTGTAGCTTCAGGCATGCATTAGGTGATGACTCTGAGGGTTTATCGTTAGTAACCCTCAAATCCTTCCCGTGAGCTGCATTGCATAATCTGCCTTTTAAAGCCGCTGCGTGTTGACATTCACACCATGTACTACTTTTGAGTGCAACCTCCATAGCAGAAAACATATGCTTTTGAGACCGCTGTCAGAGATTGCTTCTTTGGCTGTGTTTCAGAGATTTTCTGGGTGATCGCTGAGTTCATGTTGAGCACGTTGAAAATAAATAATCTACTTCATTGATTTCCTATTTTGTTGTTTTGTTTTCTGCTATGCAATTGTTCAGTGCCATATTAGCACAGTATCACTATTGTAATGGCATTCACTTATTTATGTGGTCGTCTTTCACATATGCATTTTCATGGGGCTAGTTAACACGTTTTTTGTGATTTGAATGTCACAAGTAACATTTGTAGGTGCATTAACTGTATGACGCAGGATGGGGGAGGGCTGCTGGTAGCTGTTCAATTCAAAGACGCGTACAACACTTAAGTAGTGGAGACCCTCTGGAACATAAAGTGACCTCTCTGCAACAGGCCTCGCATGTCTAGATGTTGGGCAAATGCAATCCGCAGCAGCAGCTCCATGGACTCCCTGGCCAGGGAAGTGGGCTAATGCAACTTTCAGGCTTATTTGGGGGCAGGAGAGGAAACCCGCCACAGAGGCGGGTCACAAGGGCTCATCACTTTCTTTCTTGGCACAGATCTACCCATAGAACCCCCGATCTTCAGGTCTCTTGATGGCCACACCTCCACCATCAGATAACTACTGATTGATTCTCCACTGGACATCCTTTTCCACCATGGTCTGCTCTTTTTGCCCTTTTCTCAGCAGCAAGGCCGAATCCTCATGCAAGGCAGATCCTGAGAAACTCTAGCAGAGCAATACAGACTTCTCAAATGTTGTCCACTCACCTGTCCTGATAGCTAGCTGTCAAGGATGCCAGCTCTTGATCAGACGTTTCTCCAACACCCTAAAGGGGTCATCTTGTACCAGTCCGCGAGAAGTCCTGAAACATTGACTTGGGTTTTCATTTTCCTTCTTGTATCTGTTTTCGAAACCGGATTTGTGGAATCTGAAGGCACATTTTGTCTTCTTCTGTCAGTAGGAAGTGGGGTAAGGCTAGTGAATCTCCTGCTAGTTCAGTTCCAAAACACACACACACAAAGGAAGGGAATCCTTCAGTCTTAAGGCCCATACGCCTTTTGGAAATTGCCCTTCTCGAAGACCAATAGAAGAGAGCCAAAAGAGGAAGACATGGGAAAGGGCTATCCTTGCACTTTTTAAGAGTCTGCTGTCCCCAGTCATTTAACACAGTCTACCTTGGCATAATATGCATCATTTGTCTAGCAGCCACTCTCTATATGGTACATAATCTTGGCAGTGAAGATCACAAAATAGATTCCAATGTTATATAAAAAATATTTGAGCTTGAACTTTTATTATTTTGTAAGGTACACGAGTGAGCAGGCTTCACGCTTTGATTTGTTGTCTTTAAAATTCAAATTTTTATTTCTCAATTACATATATAAACTTGATAAGCGGATGTACAATACCCAGTGCCCATTTCATTGAAAATTAATAATTATTATGCTGTCTGTCCTTCAATACGTTGTTTTGTGTCGTACATGCTCTATATGAAAACCCTTGCCAACATGTTTAACGTCCCGCTTCGTCAGGGCACTGTTAACATACAATTGCGTGGACTATGTTGTCACCACATTCAGAAAAGAATCGGAACCAGTTCATGTTTGCCTTTTGTGTTGCTAAAACCATGAACGAAAAGAGAATGCTTAATGAAAATAAAAATGTCACCCATTTTCAAATTAATGATGGCACTTGGCTTTTCATGCGCTTGCTCATTAGTGCATATTCTTAATTGAACTGAGTATGAAGGGAGGGTCTCGCACATTAGTCGCTATTTGAATGATACAATCCTGGTTAAAATGATTGCTTCTCTGCTCATCAGAAGCATGGTCACTTTGCGTAATGCTGGTCACACTGCAGACTTATTTTTTCATGGTTATTTATATATGAATATTTATTAAGCGATTACCATAATCCTCTCATCCATCATCATCATAATTAATAGTGTTTTTCCCAGACGTCTACATTTTTCAAACAGCATAAATAGGAGAGGGATAACAAATAACTTTTTTAGTAAGTGAAATTTGGGCAATAGTAAATTCAATGCAAAGAATCCTTGGGGATACAAGGAGTAGATTTGAGAGACACCGAGTAAGGACTACAGTGAAGATGAACTTCTTAACACCTACTCTGACTCTCAGTGTGACTGGCTATGTAATCTTAATATGCCTTGATTTGACGGTGAGTGCCTGTAATGTAAGGCAACTCGTACACCTATTATGAACCAGAAAGAAATAAGATGCATTTAATCAGTCTGCTTATTATTAATGAGAAAAACGCTAGCAATTATGATGAAGATAAAGGATGAGAGAGTGGTAATTACTTAATGAATATTGATATCTTGTACTTATGACATTCATAAGTCGGCAGTGTTCCCAACATTAAGTAAAGGGACAATGCTTTTGGTGATCAGAAAAGTTATACATATGTCAGTTAAGAATAATTGGCGAATGTCTGTTCGTTAAAAAAAAAAAAAAAAAATTTAACCGTAGTGCTTTTTCTCAATGTACGTTAAAATCTTTCTACCTTCCTCACGTATAACTCCGCTGTAACCTTTATTTCTTTGTGTGTGTGTGTTTTACAGTGGCAGTCGCCACTGTAGTTATTGTTGGGACCGAGTTTCCATAAGAAAGTGTTTTTTTTTATCAGGGGGGTGGGGGTTGCTAATGACTTTCACACTGTTTGACAAAGCTTCCAAGAAAGAAAGGAGGGGGTGTGGGGGGAGGTCCCAAAACTAATTTTCTTCATACAATTTCCCATAGGAAAATTGAACAGCACGTCCGCCAAATCAGCTGAATGGAATTGCACAAAAATTTGGCAGAAAACGACATCTTTACTTTGTGTGCCTTTTTGTGTTTTGGCGTGAATCCATTCAGTTGTTTTTGAGAAATTAAGGCTCCAAATATATCCATATGTTGCTATGTGCTGCCACCACAGTGCTACTGTGGTGCTGCAACCTCAAAACACGTGATGTGATTGGCTGACAGCAACATGAAGAGGAAGTTGAGGCCGCAATTTTATGACTCTGTCCCCATGTTGTAGAAAACAAATAAGGAAAAAGAGGGGAAGGGGTACGCTTTCGCTCATGGGTCTTTTAGGGATGGTCCCAGAGGGCACCACCCCCCCTAGGGATTAAATACATGTTTTTGTTACTACTGCGCCAAGGTACTTCCAAGGGACTCTGCATGGCCGCAATGTCATTTCGCTGTCGTACTGTGGTGCCACAGAAAGAAAAAGGGCAGCTCCTTGGTTGGCGGCAGTGGGGTCCTGTCTGCCATGGAAGGATTTGGGTACAGGGCCTAGCCCTTCACTGAAAGAGCCAAATGATAGAGTGATGTTATACTTGGGTATGAATATAATATAATACTTTACGTACACAACATAAATATCGGATATGAAATACCATGAGCTACTTTTTCAAAATGGCTTTAGTTCATTCTTGTGCTCCATGTTTAACGCATTTTTAGCTTTGCTGTTTACAATGTAAACCTCTGCTCATGAGACTGTGTTTAGTTATCATGTTCTCAGCGAAACCTCCTGGGTATCGACTACTGTTCCAAAGGGCCCCTAGAGACCTTCTACTGCCTTACTTAGAGGGCTGAGGAATCGTTATTATTTTCTAAGAATAGAGTGGGATCTATGTGAAACGGATTTACTAGCTCTGGAAATCATCATATGGATAAGCCGTCAGTTTGAAATGGCCTCAGGAATAACCTTGTTAAAGCACCATGGGGTTCGGTGATGGTGAGTGATGAGATTGTTTGTTGAATATACAATGCACATTAAGCCATTCTCTTTTTCACCCACGCCAGGCAGGGTTTTGATCTGCAATGGCGACTGAGGTTATAGTAGTCTCCATGTGGGATGAGCTGTGGACTGCTGTAGATGCTGTTGAGCATGACTTAAATGCAGTGTTCCACACCATTGATCATTGGAGTTTCGTGGAAAAGCTCTCTGACATTCCGAATAGTCTGTTCGTGACTTTGATCGATTAAAACGTTTTGGTCTGAGAGACCATGGGCCATGCAGTTGGGTGAGTCACATCTGCTGTAATTTAATGGATTGTTGATGTTCTCAGTTATGCAACTTGTAGTTAGCACCATTTGTCCATCTTCTGAAGGATCTGAGGCTTTACCTTCTCCTGAATGCAGATAATACAAAGATCCTGGTCAACATTAACGGAGACAAGGCCTCATGGGGCTCTGCACATCCATTGGCACCAGACACAGCAAAGCTGGATGAATGTCAACTTTTTAAAGTGGAATCCTTCTAAATCAGGGATCTCTCATCCTCACGCAACACCCTGAACGTATGCCTACGTTTATGGTTATGATCTCCTCCTGCTTTAGAAACTGAGAATTTAGGAGTCTTTTTGGATTCTAAATGATCTTGCTCACCCATATCGCTGGAGTGAAAAAAAAAAAAAGTTTGCTTTTTTAAAATTCTAAAATAAATTTTGTCCGCATCATCTGCGGAGAACTACAATGGCATCCGGTGCAAAACAATTTTGTGTGCAACAGCCTCTCCAATGCCCTGGAACTAGCTCCGTAACTTATTGCCCTTTCTTCAACGATTTCTGTTGTTTCCCTTCAATCTCCACTGTATTTTCTCAATGCTCATTACCTCAGGTCTAATAATTAGGTGAGTAGGATGGGGTGTTCGGTCTTTCTGTGGTCATTTCTCCAAGCTCTGGTACTCTCTCTGCATTTGTAGAGAGAGACCAATCTTCTTGCTTTACATGGGAATGTATAGGTGTGGCTGTAGTAACTCCATAGACCTGATGGAGGTAAATGCAGTGCTCAAAATATAGTTTAATGCGGTCCCACCTGTGTGTTATGAGGGTATTGCAAGTAACCATGGAGTTCTGTGCTGAAATAGAGAAACCAGGTCGACTGTTGTGTTTTCGTTTTATAATGGCATGACACTCTGAGTTGACTTACTCTATCTCTATAATGTCCTTAATTGTAAGTGCATCATCCCATATAATTTGTGTCCCCATTGTAGAGCGGCTGCAGACCCGCTGTGCATAGCCTTTCTCTGCTCACAGCCTCCGTCTGATTGTGGTCCCTCTCAGGATGTTTTCTGCTGTGCACAGCTTCTCCCACTTGAGACTGCAACATCGCTGTGTACTTCCTTTCTGTCGGTCTACGGCACAGCCAAAGATGGCCTTTCCGCTATGAAGCTGCAGCATCACCGGAAGCTGCCTCCAGCCTGAGAGACTTACTTACAGCAGTCCATGGCGTCAAGGCTTACGGCGTTCCATGGACCTTGTCCTGTGGTTGAGATTGTGAAAGGGGGGTACTTGCAGTACTACTCTCTTATATTACGGTATTGCAAGGGAGTAGTAAATCTAGTGTCCTTATTGCAGTTACGTTCTGATGTCAGCAAGCACTTGAAATAACATTATTGATATGTTTTAAGGAGACAAATGTCTTTCAAGAATTAAAAATTAATATCTAGATAGATAAATAATTGGGTGAAGTATAAGAGGAAAGTGTGCACAGAAGCTATAGCCAAATATAGAAATCCGCCTCTACCCCCTCCTCCCCCTCTCGCTTGTCAGTACAGACCTTGACATGACATATCTAGAGGCCGCTTTCTACTGGGCACATATACTGACATATTGTTTGTTCCAAGAACTGAATGCCTCTTAAGTAGTCATCCCACATTTTGTGTTATTTTTTTTTGTGCAGTGTTCCTATTTGTGTACAGGTCTTTTTACACATTCCTTTTAAAGATACACATTTGAAATGGTGGTGTATTATACTTTACAAGGACACCTACTGTCAGGAAGTTGCTATTTCTGATAGGATATATGTTGTCATCGGTTCATATGCTGCCTGTTAATCTCAAGCAGGGCAGGCATTTATGGTCATTTTGCCATTGAAAATAAAGGAAAACGTCTTACGTTGTGTCGTGAATGGGGTGCTTGCGGAGAGACCTGTGTAGCCCTCATTACTCTGTATTGAAATCCTGTATCCATGGGATTTAATATTGTCCTGTTGGTGGCCCAGTATCCTAAATTATGTATTGGGCCAATCCCTGAAGGATCTTGAGATTTAAAACGGCACGATGCAGCCTTGAGGCTGTGGCTGGAATTAGATGCTTCAATAAATTACTCCCACACCATCTTGGCTGAATTTGTGGCGAGAATGCTGCTATAAATAAGAAAATGTAGGGTGACCAGACGTCCTGAATTTCCCCGCACAGTACCGGCTTTCCAAGTACTGTCCCGAATCTTTTCTTAGTTTTAAATACCTGTCTCAATTTTTGGACAAAATTCAGGCCATTCTGGTCCTATCCAACTGGAAGGATACTGGAAGGATACAGCAAAGACATCCTTCAAGAGCTGGCTCAATTGGGTGATATTTCTTAGGGGCACTGATAGCATCGCACTACAGAACTCATCATGGCGACCAGCTACTAGGGTGATGTGGAAACTGCTGGACGAGTATCTGCACCCCTATGATCCCCCGTGAGAACCCCAAGAGGGGTATTACCGCCCACAAAACAAACCAACACAAGCCCAGAAGGGGCTGAGACCGCCGCGAAAGTAGCTTTCCTGTAGACACTTCCTCTCTCTGCTCTCCTTCCTTTCCTTCCCTTTCAGATGTCCTTCATTTCCTAGCAAGACATCAGAATGACGCTCAGGGGAACAAGTATATAACCTAAAATGTAACCAAAACTCTATAACCAAGAATGACTTGTACCCTGTAGCAGAAATGCGATTGTACCTGTATAAAATTCAATAAAATACTTTGAAATCAATAAAAAAGAAAGGTGTGCGCGCTTTTATGTCTGGCCTGTCCCTGTGTTTGCTTCTCAAAATCTGGGCACCCTAAGCAAAGTCAAGTTCTAGTTGGTTGAGTCACAGAGACTGGGGCCTAGCAAAGAACATTTTTATTTATTTAGAGTCTTGTAAAGCGCCCGAATCATCCCTAAAGGGTATCTCCGCGCTGCGGGAGTGCTATAGTGGGGCGGGGAAGGAGATCAGAAAAGTGCAGTTTTCAAGAGCTTACGGAATGGTAGATAGTCTGTACAATTCTGGAGGTGGCTGGGAAGTGAATTCCACAGGGCGGGGGCCAGATGGTAAAAAGATTTCACCCCGATACGGGTGTTCTTAACAATGGGCACCAAGAGGAGTGAGGTGTGGCGTCGCGGCCAGGGCGACTGACGCTGGAATCTGGGGACCACGGTTCGATCCCCGGCTCCGGCGGCAGGTTAGCCCAGCACCATGTGACTCTGGGCAATAGCTCGCTTAATCTTCCCGACGGCCCCCAGCGCCTAGAGACCCTTACGGGTGATTGTGCGCTTTACAAATGTGGACTTTACTTTATTTAAAACTAGAGCGTAGAGTTCTGGAAGGTGTATAACTAATGAGTTTGTCTGCTGGATAGCTAGGGCCATTACCATGGGTTGCCTTATCCACTATACAGCAGATCTTATATTGAATTTGATTGCGGATAGGCAGCCAGTGCAAAAGTTTTGGTGTGCCCTTAATAGTGCGGGCTCAAACACTACTGTAACATCTTTGGACTCTGATAGCTGTAAGACCTGCTCACTGCGGAATGCAGACTGTTATCACCACACGCTTCGAAGAGTGTCATCACTAAGTTATTTGTAAAGGCACTGTGAGTTAGCATGCAGAGCCGTGACGCTGCTTGTAGATCACAATGCAATCTAACTGGACTTGTCACATCTCTCGCCACAGCTCTCTCCTGAAGCCTGAATTCGTACCTTATGTTTAATCAGTCTTCCTTTGCCTGCTGGACTGAACCTGGGCCGCCCTACACTAGCACGCCACGCATTGAGGGCTGTTTTCAGCTCCACCCACACATGCAGATTACTCTCTGCAGCCCAGGCGTTTGGCTGCTGGGCATTATTTCTCATCCTGGCAGATTGACCGCATCCCCCCCCCCCCCCTCCAATAAGAGATGAGATACATGGAATATTCTATAGTATCTCCAGCAGTGAGACTGGATCATTCAACCCTGCCCTAATCCACACATCTACCTTTATGAATTGGAAGTCACAAACCTGATGTAACTTCTGGGAGCGTTGCTGAACTGTTGCAATGGGATAGTGTTTGGGTTTGTGAAAGGCACCTGCGAATACGCATTTCTAGGTCGTGGGATGCCTGAATGCGTGCTGCAGTATCCCGTTAATATTTTGTGTACACACACCCACACACTCCAGAATTGCCCTGACAGCCTAGTGTCCTGACACAGCCCATAATCTAGACCAACATTTGCAATGCAAAAGGTCTCGCATTTGTGGAGGTTAGAGCTATCTGCTTTTTAAATGACAGGACATGTCCCTAGCTGTAAACACTGGAAAAGGACACTCCGATTAAGTTGGGCGAGCCGCTTAGAAGAAAGGTGCGTCCACTATGGTTGAAGCGCGGTGTGCTACACTGCTGAAATTAAAACATAAGCTTGCGAGGCTGAAGAAAATAAAAATAATAAAGCACAGTGCACGCTGCTTTAAATACCAAATATTAAGTTGTGTGCAGTTTCAACATGAAGTACTGCGAGCCGCACATAAGAAAAGCTTGGTCGCCATTATTGCAGCTGAAGCCCAAAAACATAAGATAAAGCTCAGCATTCATCGGGCTGGATAGTAAAAAAGCGGTTGCAGGAGAGCATGTCCTGCCTACAACAGCAGGCAGGAGAATGTCATTTTAGAAAATAGTGCTCAGAAACTGTAATTACATACCAAGTAAGAACACACGGAACAAGGGCAGGCCTCACTGGAGGTTGCAACAGGAAAAAAGGAGATACTAAGGAGGGACTACGAAGTCTACTAACGAATCAAAAGCCACCATTTACAAAGGACCGTAACAGGAGCCAGTTGAAAAGATGGTTGGAAATTGGGTGGAGCTTAAAGTCCATGCCTGAATACAGCATGTCTCAAAGAGACCGCACAAGCGCTTCCTAGGCGAGACCTAAAAAGGAATGTGAAACACAGTGCTCGGTACAGTAGCATTTCACATGTAAATCCTGTTTAATCTCAGCAGATGGCACAGGACTTCTGAGGCTTTGTTTTATGCTTCGAATCTCCTAATCCCAAGACCAAGCTTACATATTTGCATACTCATTTTGCTTGCTTCCTTGGTTTCCCCTTCTTTTAACCAATATAATCCAAGTCCTTTCCCCACCCTACCCCTATGTCTGATACCATCCACCCACGTCTGGTAATAAGCACACATGCCGCCGCATTCATGCCCCATAACACGTGCCAAAGAATAATTCCAAGTATGATTAGGATGCCAATACCCTCTCCTGGAAATGGTACAGAAGTGTCTGGGGCTGGAGCACAGTTTGAATGTATTAACAGTCACTGTATTAGCCATAAGATCTGAACGACTGGTGACTTTAAACAGAGAATTGGATAACTCTGTGTATGGCCATTTCCACTAAGCCTCTTTAACTCTGGCAAGCTAGGCAGTCCTTGAAGCAAGTGGTGCCGGGCTGTTGAAACCTGCGGAAACAGATGAACGGCCAAGAATCCCCTCTTAAGGCTGTGACTCTTCTGTATGAGGTCCTGAGACGTCAAGGTGCTTTTGGCGCGTGATGCAGGTTTAGCGCCTGATACACAGAGCACATGGATGTAGTGCAACAATGTGACGTCCATGCATGGTGAAGACCAATATACCCCTCAAGGTTCAATTGCCTGTGATACTTCTCTACCCACTATAGCATTGAAGCCATATAGATGCATTGGTTTGCAGTTACAAACATGTCCACTAATAATGCAAAGCACAGTGAGGTGCTGAGACCTTCTAACACACACCTTATGTGTAGTGTATGTTCTGTGTAGTTGCGCCTTAAGGTTCTGCTTGGCATTCCTTTCTTTTAGTGTTACTCTTCCGATGCAGGCGCCTGCATTGTTGAATTCCTCAGTGAGATCTTCCGCTCCCTGACCACTTCAGTCCTGACAACCTCGGGTGCACACCACACGGTACACACACAGATCAGATGTAGACAATGCAGGGGTGTTTGGACTCTCAAGGGGATGCAGCTTTTACACTTGCAGTAGGCTTCTTTATTGGGTGCAGGTAGGCCACATATGCAGCTTTGCAGGCAACATTATGGACTGGCCGCAGATGGCAAAGGCAAGCGCCATGCCAACCTGCCATTCAGAAGATTTGGTTCTTGAGCTCAATTTAGCAGGCTCTCCGCAAACAAAGCAGTCTTCAGGTGACCGCAACAGTACGTTTTACCTCAGTCCTTTGGTCTGACCAAAGCCCTTTAACACCTTGGCCGCGGCAGTAACTCTGCCGCGGCGCTGGGGTGGGGGGGGGTCGTGCAGCGCTGTCATGCTCGTGACGGAACCACTCCGTCACGAGCCACGGGTGCGCTGTGCTCATGACGGAGTGGTTCCGTTAAGACCCTGCCCGCTCATCAATTCACCCGTTCATGCGCGGAATTGATGCCGCATAGGCGGCGTGGCTGGGGCGTGACGGAACCACTCCGTCATGAGCACAGCGCACCCGTGGCTCGTGACGGACTGGTTCCGTCATGAGCATGGAACGGGTTAAATGAGAGCGCGGGGGTCCGCTTTACTGCCCCTAGACCTGTCCTGTCTGTGAGCAGGTGCAAGACATCAAAGATGAATTGACAACTGGCTCACAGGGCCATCTTTTGCTCATTTGCTAGAGGTGATGTTAGGATGCTGAGAGTGGGCAGGCATGAGATCCCTCCTGTATAGGTGACAGCAGTAGCCTTACCCTTGGACATATTCTTTGGTAAGGGTTTACTTTAACAGGCTGAATGTTGACTCTTCACAACTAGCATCATCCTGCGGGTGGAGCACAGAGATTCATTCTGTTTATCTGACCCTGATACACATCATCCTGGCCAGAAGGACCACTTCAAGGAGAAGGTTGGTCCTCTCATGACTGATTACCAAGAATTATCAGACTGGGCCAGAAGGCAACTTTCCCAATCTGATGTAGTAGTAAAAGCTTCGGTACCCCATGACAATCCATAAGCTGGCACCAGTAGTCCATTCGTCACTTCCTGGACGGTAGACCTCCTTGTTTAAATTGTTCACTTTGGGGGCACCCCATCTCCAGCAGAGCTGAGTAATCTGCGGTATAAGTAGCAGGGAACAGAGCGCTACATTCACGAACAGACTGACCTGTCTGGACACTTAGGGCCAGATGTATCAAAGAGTTTTACCCATTCTGTGTCTATGTGAAAATGTGTTCATACATATGGACCTTTGTCCTTCAAGTGAATAGCTTTATGTTGACCCACTTCTGGTCAGTAACGGTTTTAACCTTCTTCCTGCTTGGAGAAAGCTGCATCTCTTAACACTTTATAAAAATGTTTTTTTCTGTTCATTATGAATAAGCGTAGAGGATACGACTCTCCACGTACTCTTGGGTTTCTCTTCACATTTTCTGATAATAAAAGAGCAGTCTTTAAAAGAGTTCCGAATTTCGAACACGTGATTAACTTTAGCAAGTAAATTAAACATGGCTGCTGAAATATTCATTTAAAATGTTAGTCTGCGCACTCTGCTCCTGCAGGAATGTCATGGCCTCTAGAGGAGTTCATGTGCGGTAATGACCCTTCGTTTTAGTGCGGGTTAGGTTCCAGGTCACTTGTACTGTTTGCTTTCATTCCTTCTCCAGTACTTTGCTTTATGCTATCTCGACCTTTGAAAGCAGCTACTGACTAGTGAGCAGAGTTAAATTGAAGATGGTCGAGAGGCGAAGTGGGTTGTAAACGAGAATGTAGTAATGTTTTAAGGCGGGTGATTGCTGCCTGAGGTGTTCTCGTTCGAGGCACAGTTCAGGTGAGATGTTGTTTGTGTACTAAGCAGGCGCCATGCTCAGGGGACATCCTGTTTTTATCTTGAGATGCTAGCGTGCTATGGTGCAGAAAGGCAAGCAATTAACACTCAGAAGCAACAGTCGTTGTCCTTTTCAGGTCATGGCATGTGATGAATGCTTGTTTTGAGTTTATTCAGCTGTTCATTATTTGTACGTCTGTAGTGGCAAGATACTACTCGAACACGGCTATAGTAGTATTCTAGTAGTTCCATTATTAATGCACCGCCCGCTGGGCCTTTGGGCGCGTTTTATGGTAGCGATGTTTTTTTCTTATTTATTTATTTTTTGCTGGAGGGCAGATCTTTGCACATTACTATGCGTTTCATTTGATCACCCACTGGAAGTAGTAGATCCCTGCATGGACCAGTTTCTCTCTTCCTTGAATTGATTTTTATTTAGGGCGATCGAGCAAATAACCAAATGTGTACTTTTGACAACTACATTGCTAACGGAGGAAGCATTATGGGCTTTGAGGATCAGTTAAAATGTAACCAAAGATTGAAAGCCACGCCCTAGAAGGGGGCTTGGGGCAGGTTTGGTGGGGGTTGTTTAAGGCCATCATGGTGAAACTGCCTGCACGCATCCATTACCTGCCTTCAAAGTGTTTCACCTGCGTAGCATGAATATAGCTTTTTAAGTTGGTACTGATCAGTACTTTAACATCACTCAAATCTCCAGTTCTGAGCTCCACTCCTGCGGTAAGTAGCTCATCGGGGGGGGGGGGGGAGGGGAGGGGAGGGGGTTCGCACTGTCGCGCCAGCTTGTACATACATGGGGTAGCAGACTTCAGATGGCTGCTGACAGTGGAGAGCTACTCATCTGGCAGTCCTGTGGTAGTTGCTGATTTATCTCTGCCTTGTCTACACCGCAAACAGGAAGCACAGCTCACCAGGGACCACGTCCGCTGTATCCAGAACTTCCTCTTGGCAAAGCAGGCCTTGCCAAATATTTAGTACTCGTAACTATGTACGTCTGTGTATTGCTATTTGTATACAGTTCTGGAATCCATCTTTAGCCCTTTGCAACCAGCTGTTGTGCGGACGTAAACCTGGCCACTGTGTGCTGCATGAATCTAAATGATTTTTCCCTCTGCCACCTCAAAAGAGCCTCAAATTAAAGTTCTTGCTCATTGCCTTGCTTGTCAATGCATTTGTATTTTTTTTTTTTAATATACTCCTCCGTTTTATTTTTGCTTGCTGCTTTTCTGCTTTCAAGGGTGAATTTCCTAAAAACACTCTAAGAGTTTTGATGTTGTCTGTTCTAGCCACAGATCATTGTCTAGTAGGTTTTGTTTCTCGTTGCCTTTGTGCCAGCCACTGACGCATGCATCTTTAAGCATCCACGGCTCTGCGACTGCTGTACTCCGGCCCCTTTATTATTGGCTACAGGAAAGGACAAGGTCACCTGTTTCCCTGTATTCACTCCAGTGCTTAATTTGTAAAAAAAAAAAAAAAAGTGCCATGTCTCTTGTCAGGAAGCCACTTTAGCTTGCACCACACACTGCTCCACCATGCTGCCAATAATGGTAACACAAAAACCCTCTCGTTTCAGCAAGAAAAAACTTCTAACAGAGCATTCTCCAGAGCGGCACCAAGAATATGGAACTCGCTACCTCCATGCATCAGAAAAATCTCTTCTACAGCACTATGCACAAGGGAAGCAAAATCATTCCTGATGAGCAAATTCCTCCCTTAATTCTGCACATGCCTCACCTTATGAGGCCTTACTTTCACACAAGCTTTCTCACTGTCTTGCAAGGCACTAAACCAGTCTACGACTCCAAACTTGTTTCTTCACTCCCCTTAATGACACCTTCGCCTCTATGACGTACACATACTCAAACCTGTTCATACTGCTCCGAACAAATCGTCTCCATTTTCGTTTCTGCTTCCTGCCGAACCTTGTCAAAAATATTTTGATACTTTATCTGCACTGTTTTTGCAAACTGTTCTATACATAATCTGCTTTCTTTGTAAAGCGCTCTGATACCCTACCCTGGGTCTTGTTCATGCTATAGAAAACTCTAAAAATAAATAAATACTAACCATTACACCTCCACAAATATGACGAGCCCCATAACCTATAAGAATGGCTTGGACGGCAGATAATAGTAATTTTAATGTATATTGAATTAATAATTAACTGTTGTAGTCCTCTCTGAATAAGCCAGACCGCACCACCTTCTGGCAGATTGTCACAAGCGCAGGTGTTGTCAATTAAGTGCTGGTGCCGAACACCGGAAACTACTGTCTCATATTAAGCACTGCCTTACTTCTTTTTGACACTGCCTACTGGTGCCTGCCATGGTGGAAGAAATCTCATTGTGGTGCAGGCGGGGAATTGTCTGTTGTGGAATTTGCAGCCATTCTCAACTTGCACAAGCAGTGGCGAACTTTTGTTCCCTTCCCCGTCCAACCTTTTACTTAGTCCAAAAAATGTCAGGCCACATGACAGCTGCCCCGGTGATATTTTCACAATGTCAAATATGTCATAGGGTTTCCTGTGAGGCGTCCAATTCCTTCTTGCCTGTTCGCAGTTGCAAACACCTTTCCAGGTTAGCAGTTGGTCCATTTCTTCTTGTGAGGTGTTCGCAGTTGCAGGCACCGCACTGAGGCCGCTTTCTGTTGCCTTTGTTCTCCCTTTTCTCATTGATATCGCTTGTGGGGATATTCATAAGATGAGGAATCTGTGGTTAGATAGAATATCCACCAGAAATAGCGTTACTGAAGGTAAGTAACTTGTTCTTCATTACTTTGTGGGACAGGTGGACTATGGCTGCCATGTTTGAAATTGTGCAGACAGAATCAGGGTAGCTGTCCGCTGCAACAGCAGAATTATTTTTTTCTTCAAAATCGACACACCTTTCTCAGGCAAGGCGAGTGTAGGCTCTAAACACTCCCAGCCCTTGAGCAAGGTAGAGAGATCTAAATAGCCCTCTTGAGGCACAGGGGCAACAAATACGCGTACACTCTGGGCAAAGCGGAGCAGGCTTAATACCCTCTGCCTTTGGCGGCTACAAAAGGTGTGCCTTTGCCCTTGGAAAAGGTGGAGGAGGCAAGAAATGCGATCTTCCTGCAACCCTTGGGCACGGTTGGGGGTGAGTGCCTGGGACAACTCAATTCCTTCCAGTGGCTCAATAAGGCTCGAGAAGGTCCCCCAACCCCAGCCTTGCAAGGCTAATATTCATGTGTAACCACTTTTAGTGCTGGACGGGCCAGTGGTCTGTGATGAATGCCCTGTTAGTTTGTGGATGCCTCCCTGTCCTTTTAGAAAGGTTGTGGAGAGATCTGTCTTAGTAAACAAGCTGAAAACCCCAACTCCCTCGTGCATAATGCAGCATTTGGTTAAAAATATAAATGGACCAGATTCTGTAATTAGGCTTTGTGCAAAAAGCCCACACCTTGTCTTATGTGTCGGCAGCATGGCATTGGCTGCATCTCACAAATTCCATTCCCTGTTTTACTTGGTCCTCATGCACTAGTGTCCGGTCTTTTTGATAGCTTTGTGGAGAGCGGTGCTGTAGAGCTGGGGTAGTATTCCGGGAGTGCTATGGAGGCTGCATAACCTTGGGGATTCTCTCTCCTTTCAGTCTTCTGCCTCCCTCCTGCCCACAAGGAATCTGTATCCACCACCGTCCTGTCCCTCAATATTATATTAGGCGTGCGATTACAAGACTTTCTATTCTTAGCTGGTAATGCTGACGTCTGACATTATGAAATGCCTTCCAAAGTGTTGCGTAAAGTAAGGGACTGAAATCGTAGCAGTTGTGACTTTTAGCTTTGCTGGAATCATGTTGTTCTTTATCCCAGGATTGGTGGTGGAGCCTGGTCTGCAAGCAGGGTTAGCATTCTGACTTTTGGCTCCGCTCTGCCATAAGGCTGTTGACTATGGTAGTTTGGGTTTGTGGTTGTGGCCGTTCGCGGTCATGTATATAGTCTTTTTGCGTTGACGGATGGCTCTGTGTGTGACGTGTAATGGTGCGCATATTTGATTGTCGCTTCATTGTTACTGTCAATTAAAGAATTATGTTGTCTTTTGTTGTTACGTCTCACCTGCTAGAGCGCATGAGCTCTCACTCGCAAGCCTCCTGTAGATAAAAAGCTTTGAATGGGCTTAGAGTATACCCATTACTTACATTTGTTGACTTCAACAACACTCAGTCCCTTGCTTCACATAGATCAACGCCTGCCTTCATTTTCTCTTCCAGTGTTTGGACATTCCCTGAAGCATGGACCAAGTACAGTTTCCTGATTGCGACCAGTGTACTTCCACTGGATACTTGCTTCTGAAAAAACTTTTACATTTGTATTTGTTGCTCTCCATAAGAGTGCATATGTTTCCCTCCTCCCGCTGTAAGTGGTGGGCTTGCTCCGTTCCACCATTCTCCCACTATCTGTGCTGTTATTTGCCTCCCGCCTCTCACTGTCTGTGGTTTTGCTTGCATCTCCCCATGCTTGCATCCCCCCACCCCCCTGGTGTTGCTTGCCTGTCCTGCCCTCCTCCTCCCATATTGCACCCTAACCCCACCCACCATATGCCCTGCCCGCATTGCTTAGAATTGCCGCCTTCAGGCCTTTTTGTAATCCATTGAGGAGTTTAAGGTCCCCTGCCTGGTTTCACAGTGCCTGCGATAGCCTTGACCTTGGTCAAAAAAACAAGCATTGGCAAAGCCAGTAGGTCTTGCCTATACGTGATCTCTTGGTCGTGTCAACGTTTTTTTAGGCATGATTCACAGCAGCAAGGGATGCTTCATGCTCACAAGGGCTCCTGGTCAAACAGCAATGCCACCTACTGCCCTCTTAAACACCGACCTGTAAAGTCATCCAATGTTCCCTGTGCTTGGGTCTTCATCAGGCCGTCGGTAAGCAATGACCTGGTGCTTAATTTGTAAAAAAAGAAAAAAAAGTGCCAGGGCCACTGCAGCTTCACCACCCATTGCCACTTCCAGCGGTGCCAATGACCGGACCAATTCAACTACTAGCCATCGCACTCCTACCAATGTGATAGTTCTGACTTCACCAGGCCCCAAAGCTTTACATATTGCTTGAGAAGCAGGTATTGGTCATTTTTATATATATATATATATATATATATATATATATATATATATATATATATATATATATATATTGAAATATTAAAGAACGGTTATTGTGCTTATCTCTAAATTAGACAAACCGTCCCACTATGCGGCAGACTTCATAAACACCGGTATTGACTGACATGTAAGTACAGGTGCCGAGCAACGGGAACCACTGGCTCAAATTAAGCCCCGAGTCTGTGAATGGCCTATGGGAAGCCAGGCGGTCATGTTTCTACAACGTGCAGCAGGGACCTCCTGCTCTGTCTGTGCTGGTGTGGTTCGGTTCCTGTGCACAAGGCCAGAGTGTGTTTTCTGTTGTACACCTGGACTGCTTCCTGCGCCCATTATGTGACTGGAGATCGATCGCCGACCGTCTGTCCTTGGCTTTCCTTGGCTTCCATCAGCACTTAGCAGAAATTGGACCCGCAATAGATTCCGGAAAGTGAAGCGTTTCCTGCCTCGGGGTCAGATCGATTTGTAGTTACTCGTAAAATGGCGGGCTTGAAGCTGCTGCTGGTTGGTTGAAAGCAGCCGGTGTCACCTGTCGTTCCCGGACCCCGGCAGCCCAGCTAGATATGAGCTACATTTATTGAGAGGATTCAGGAAGAGGAGCTGAGATGCCACTAAGGTTTCAGTGATTCTGTACACTCGTCTCTTGGAGACGGATCTGCCTTCAGGGTATTAATCCTAGAGGGAGCTGTTACATTTTATCCTCATTGCATTTTCCTGTACCTTTAAATCCTGAATGTTTTTCTTTAAGTGTTCTTAGAACACTACTGTGTTCTTGCCTACAGGTCAGTTGCACTGTTCCTGTGGACCAAGAGACTGCTGTTCATGTTGCTGTGCTGCTTAATAAACCAACCTAATTCCCCACCAGTTCCTGTGATTATTTAACAAAATTGGCGACGAGGGTGACCTTAAACTGGTTGAAGAGCAGCACAGAGGTGGAGTTCATCGATTTTTTTTTGTTTAAAAAAGAAAACCTACAATCAAGAACTTCCTTCCTTCAAGAAGCATCTAGGAAGATTGACAAGAATTTTATTCATAATAAGAAGAAAATCCGATTCCAAGAACTCCTACCAACGCAAATTTGATGATTTAACTACATTTTAAGGTAATTCTGATTGTTTACCTTTGAATTATCTGACTCTGGATGGTGGATCGGTATTTGTGCGTGTGACAGACGCGAGACTGCATCAGCGCGAGTCCGCATCAGCTGTTGCGTGACACGAACTCATCGGCGCTCGAGATTCTGCTCGAGATTGCATTATCTCGTTGTAGTACACGAAGTTTGTCATCCCAGCCAGCTGTTCAGCTAAAGAGTCCTCGCGCTACAAGACGTAAAGACATTGGCGCAAAGACGGATCAGCGCGTGGTGACGTAATCACGCATCAATCTTAAGCGCGGCGGCCATTTTGGATTGGGATTGATTCAGGTCGCGTTTCCATAGCAACTGATCACCGTTTGTCTCCGTTTTTTTTTTCCACTCGCGTTTAATTTAAGCCTTTATCCAAGAAACGAGGACATCTTCAGAAAGAAACAACAGAGAGACAAGGATATCTTCAATTTTCTGGTATTACATATTTTGGTTTCATTAATCAAAATTTTTTTTGGGTTCTTACTCTGAAAGAAAACGCATGGGACAAGTCTCACATCAGCAACTTGAAGAAACCATATATAATATTTACTCTTGTGTTTTTACTTACTTGCTATTGTGTTGGTTCAGAAACTATTTACAGTTGTTTTTAATTGTTTATTTGACAAATTGGTTATTATTATTTTAGTTTCATTATTTTAAAAAAGAAAAGGCACTGAAATAGAGAGCATGCAGTTTGACCCACCTGAAAATTTTTTGCAGAATAAGGGTGATCCACCAATTCCTTGGACTCGTTGGAAAGAAGAATTCTTTAACTACATGAAGGCAATAGATGGAGAACGCATGGGTTCTGAAAGGAAGAAAAGTATTCTATTACACTGTCTGGGTTCTGAGGGGCAAATGGTATTTAGAGCTTTACCCCCTATTCCGCCTGAGTTAGGTGAAGGAGAAGGTACTAATGTATATAAGGAGGCTCTTCTTAGAATTGAAAAACGTTTTAAACCAGTTTCAAATATAGCACTAAATAGGTATAAATTTTACACTCGGGCACAACAAGAATCTGAATCATTTGATGAATTTATGACTGCATTGAGATCTTTGTCTATTCATTGTAATTTTGGTACCATTTGTGATGAGATGTTGAGAGATCAAATTATAGTCCATGTGAAAAACAAGAAAACGCAAGAACGCTTATGGGAATTAGGTGACCCAAAATTATCTGAAGCAATTGCTATTGCAAAGTCTTTAGAACAGTCTGAGAAATGGATGCTCACTGTTCAAAAACATGTTACCAATAAGCCTGATTCCCATGATGAAGTTTGTCTTGTTAAACATAAAGAAGGACAAATCAATGAAAGTCAACAAGCATTTCCCAATACCAATAGATTCAACAACACAAGTAATTTTAAGAGATATGGGAAAGCTATGATTTGTTATAAATGTGGTAGTAAAATGCATGTTGCTTCATATGCTGGATGCCCTGCTATTAACAAAGAGTGCAGAAAGTGTGGAAGGTTAGGACATTTCTCCACTGTTTGTAGAGATTCAAAGATGTCTGTGCAAGGTTCCAAAGATAAAATTGCAGTTGTTACAGAAGGTCCTTCAAAAACTTGCAGTTGTGCCTGTAGTAGTTTAGAGCATTGTGATTCACCTAATAAAGGGTTTGTAGTTTATTTGGCTGGAGAGATTTCTTTGATCAATGACAGTGATCAGCTTATTAAAAAACCCATTTGTGAGATGTTTGTTTTGGGTGTCAGCCTTAACTTGATGGCTGACTCCGGTTCACCTTGGACCATTATTACCAAGGATTACTTTGAAGAACGGTTAAAACAAGTTCTGAATTTAAAAGACATCCTTCCTTCTGAAATTAGGGCAATTAGTTTCAATGGTACTATGGTAGCAATGTTAGGTCTTTTTCAAGTCAGAATTACTTTCAAATCCAGGACTGTTGATATTAAATTGTATATTGCAGTCAAAGGCGTGAATGTCGTTGGATGGAAAGATTTGTGGAAATTTGGCATTATTTTAAATCCTCGCGCAAAAGATCCTGTCATCTTAGGTGAAATTTTTGAAGATGATAATATTTCAGCCATTTCAAATGATGGAGGGACCGATATAATTAAAGGTGAATTTAAGGATGTTTTCTCTGACAAATTAGGTATGCTTAAAAATTTTTCTCACAAAATAAAACTGAAATCTGGTGTTGTTCCGGTTAGGCAAAAGCTGAGAGGAGTACCCATTAATGTGAGGGAAGATCTGAGAAAAATGTTAGATGATTTAGTAGCTGAGAATATCATTGAACCCATTGATTCTGCAGAATGGGTTTCCCCGATTGTTTTAGTCAGGAAATCAGACAAATCTTTGAGAATGTGTGTGGACCTCAGGGCACTTAATTTAGCCATTATTGTGGACTGTCATCCCCTTCCAAATATAAATGAGGTGGTTTCCATGTTGGAAGGTGCCAAGGTGTTCTCTACCCTGGATCTAAGATCGGCCTATCACCAGATCACACTTACTGATGAATCCAAGTGTCTAACAGCTTTTATTACTCCTCATGGTCTTTTTCAGTATAACAGAATGCCGTTTGGCTTAGCCTCAGCTGCCTCAGTTTTCCAAAGGGTCATGTACAACATTTTTAGGGATGTGGATCATTTTGTAAAATGTTTTCAAGATGACATCTTAATTTTTTCTGGTTCTGTGGAGGACCATATTGGTCATTTACGATCTGTGTGTGAAAAACTAAGGAATAGTGGTTTAACCTTGAAGGCTAACAAGTGCAAATTATTTCAATCTTCAGTTGAATATTTAGGACACACATTATCAGGTGATGGTGTAGTGCCGAAAAGATCAAATGTTGATGGTATTAGTAATGCCCCACCGCCAACTAATAAAGACCAGTTGTTATCCTTTGCAGGAATGTGTGAATACTATAGTAAATTTGTAAATAATTTTGCCACCAAAATGGAGCCTCTGAGGAAGCTTTTGAGACATGGTAATTCGTATGTTTGGGAAGAGGAACAACAGGTAGCTTTTGAACGCATCAAGTCTGATATTTTGCATGCTCCAACACTTAGACCTTTCTGTTTAAATAAGTTGTGTGTCATCACAGTAGATGCCAGTATGTACGGTCTTGGGTCTGTTCTGTCTCAAAAGGCTGGCAAAGATGAGTGGAATGTGTGTTTTGCGTCCCGTACCCTCAATGATACGGAACGTAGATATGCGGTCATTGAAAAAGAGCTTTTAGCTTGTGTATGGGCTATTGAGCACTTTAGGAATTTCATTTGGGGAAATAAGTTTGTGCTGAGAACTGATCACAAACCATTAGTTAACATTTTGTCCCCAGGTGGAGGTTGGAATGCCACGGCCCGCATTTCCAGACTTACCTCACGACTCCAAGAATATTCTTTCACTCCAGAATATGTCCCGGGGAAAAGAAATGTAGTGGCAGACTTCTTGTCTCGTCATCCATCTCCAGTTTCTGAGTGCAAGAGTTTGAATGACACTGATGTGGTCACTTGTTTGCAGGATGTTCTATCTACCGCTTTCAATGAGATTTCTGAAGACTTATGGAAAACTGCCGATGAACAAGATCTCACTTTACAAAATATTAAAAAATTCATTCTAGAAGGTTGGCCTGATAAAAAATTGTTAAAGGAAAATTTTATGCCATTTTATAATATTTCAACTGAGCTTGAGTTGGAGAATGATTTGGTTTTTAAATCTGGTAAATGTGTTCCACCTTTTGATATACAGAACCTGATTCTAGATCTTGCACATAAAACACATCCAGGTATGTCGGCCATGAAAAGAATGATTAGGAATTATTTCTGGTGGCCATCGTTGGATCGTTTGGTTGAACACAAGGTCAGAGAGTGTTCTGTATGTGTAGGAAATGACAAAATGTTGAAAGTTAATGTTCCCCCATTGAAGACGACCCCTTGGCCCACTTTGCCTTGGAAAAAACTTGCCTTTGACATTTCTGGCCCTTTTATGTGTCTTCCCTCTGATTCCCGATATGCTCTTGTGCTAATGGATTACCACTCAAAATGGCCAGAAGTTAAATTTGTTTCTTCTACTTCCACCAATGTTGTCATAGAATTTTTCAAGGAAGTTTTTTCTAGAGAGGGTTGTCCATCCATGTTGGTCACGGATAATGGCGTGCAACTTACCTCTCTAGAAATGGAGACTTTCCTCAAATTACATTCCATCAAGCACAACACTGTTTCCTTTTATGAACCACATGAAAATGGTTTGGTGGAGCGTTTTAATAGAGTTTTAAAAGGTTTTATATCTGAGGTCTGTAAGTCTGGGTCAGATTGGAAGACTTCTTTAAGAGAAAGGTTGTGGTGTTACAGAATTACCCCTCATTCAACCACTGAAGTCAGCCCTTTTCGTTTGCTTAAAGGACGTGATCCTGCTTCTACCATTTGTCCTTGGTGGTTCAGGGATAAATGTCTCAACAAGTCTTTTTCACAAGACTTGGTTGAACAAGCATCTCAGAAAGTTGAGAACAAACAATCAAAAAGCAAATTGTGGTATGACAAAAAGTGGAACGTTAAGTCTCCTGAATTTTCTGTGGGAGATGTAGTAAGGATCAAGAGACCTGGTATTCTTTCAAAATGTTCTGATAAGTTTGGCAAGCCAATGAAACTAGTAAAAGTTTTTAGTAATGGTGTCATTACCCAGGATGGCAGGTTATGGAACCTTAAGCGGGTTGCAAAGTGTCCCACTGTGCAACAAACTTCCATTTCCGCAGTTCCCAAGCCTACCAGCAGTTCCATTGCTTCAAGGATAAAACTATCTAACCGTCCTAGATCACTTCCTGTGAAATTTCATGATTATACTTCTTAACCTTTTATCTTTCTTTTTTACGAAAGGGAGATGTGTTACATTTTATCCTCATTGCATTTTCCTGTACCTTTAAATCCTGAATGTTTTTCTTTAAGTGTTCTTAGAACACTACTGTGTTCTTGCCTACAGGTCAGTTGCACTGTTCCTGTGGACCAAGAGACTGCTGTTCATGTTGCTGTGCTGCTTAATAAACCAACCTAATTCCCCACCAGTTCCTGTGATTATTTAACAGGAGCCAGGGGACCAGCTGGCATCTCTCCCATGCCCAGTGTTGCCAGTTTCTTCTTCTTTTTCTAATTTTAAATTGTTTTGCCTACACTTAATAGAATGAAGTTCCGTTGCTTTCTGTGGAACTTTATACTTCCGGGTCCAAGCGCTACATGGGCTTGAAATTGCCAAAGGTGTATTATTACCTCGTGGATGCACCTAACAAGGAATTGAAATCCCTGTGAAATGGGTTTATAAAAGTTTCACTGAAATCTCGAATTGTCGGCCTTCAGTTACAACAGTGGACACGTGCTTGGCGCAGCTAATATTACTGGACGGTCAGGGCTGCAGGTGATGTTATGAAGCGGGTAGAGGTTTCAGAAGAGCTCCCCGACCAATGGATGGCCACCAGGCCACAGTGAGGCACAAGGACCTGTCTTCCAAACTGTATGCAAGGAGTTTGCGTCCCAAGATCTCTCCTCCATTTCAGGCTTTAACCTAAGCCTGCTCATGACCATAAACTTAAAAAAACAAAAAAACTTAGAATGGACAACCCTGTGCAGTAATCACTGAAGTGTACTATGTTCCTGAAATACAATAAAGAGACCCTCAGAGCTGCTCAAAGCTATCAGCGTACTGAAAACCATAAATGGCGCCCACCTGTCTCTTATGCTTCTTCATCCAGGTCGCGATAACCGCGCCTCGATGGTCCTCTTTGCAGAATATAGAAACACTCCTCACACAGGATCAAAGCTAGGAAAACTCCCTTCTAACCACACACCCTACAAGGTGTAGTGTGCGACCGATGTGTAGTCAAGCGCTTCAACACCCTACATATAGGTTGTAAGCGCTATATAAATATTGCAATACAATGCAATATGTGCAGCGGTACAGGTAGTTCCTCTCTCTTCAGCCTCTACAAGACATCCAGTGATGCACCTCACAGGGTTCACACCTTGCATGGTCTGTGTGCAGCATGCAGGTTACAGGTTTTAATTGAAACGCGTATCTGGTGGACCTTACCTTTTGTGATCAACAGAATAAAAGCATTAAGGAGTGCTACTGAGAGAAGCTTTGGCTCAGCCAAATGTTGATTAAATGAACTACAGATTTTGATTGGGCTGACCATGCGTGCTTCCCCTAAAAGAATACTTTTATTGCACTTTTGCCTTGTGAGAAAGCTTATGCTGAGGACAGCAGGGCTGAGTTGGTTATGGTGGCTAGCCATTGGTCAAGGCAACAGGCCTGGGCCCGTATAACTGAAACAGCGCACTTTCCCTGTTTGCCCCACGTCAGGTGTGCCCAGTGCAACGGGAAAAGTGCGCCCTATTATGAAGACTATGGTTCCCAGAGGGCAGCCATGATCTTTCACTGCCCCGAGGGCAGCGCATTCAAGAGAAATACAGAGCATCTCTTAAAAAGCTGCTCCATGGTTCTCCGTGCAGGAGACAAACCACCTTCACTTTCAAAAGGGATCAGAGAGGTGCAGTGCGTGACTGCCCCCATCTGCAGGGGTTTTCTGGGGAGGTCCATGGAACCCTCTTTCACCTCGAAAGGGCTCCCATTAGGGGGCTCACTGACAATGCGCCACCTTTTTGTGGTGCATGGTCAGCTTTCCTCATAAGGGCATGTTTACGCTGCACCCACATCGGTAATACAGCACGGGCGCAGAGGCAAAGCGAATCCCTTATTTGCAAGGGGCTACGCCCCACTGCAGATTAAGAAAAGCCGTCTCTCAATAGCACTGGCACTACATGTGCGCTAGTGCGACTTGTATTGCAGAAGGGGCCACACAAGCAACTGCCGTCCCTTCTGTAATGCCAAAGTGCCCTGGGGGCCCACAAAGCATGCGCAAACGCTTGTTGTGCTCCAGGGCACTATCTGTAATACTGCCACTGATCTGTTTACTAATGAAAATAACAATAAAGCTAGTAAGTCTGACATTTATTGTGAATTACATATGTTAAAGTAAATAGGCCTTTAAGGGAGGCTTGAGATTGCACTGTTAAAATTTGCAGTCAAGTTTTTTTGTTACAGGGAATGTCATAGATTACCATTGTAGGCAAGGGTTTCTTTCGGTGGTGGTTAACGTTTGTGAAAACCCCAAGTGGTAGACAATTTACACTTTGAGAATCACTGTTATGCAATTTTAGCAGGGTATGCCTATTTTACCGACTGTAATTTGTAACATTTGTAATGTTTTGACTGTGTACAATAGCTGCCTACAGTAGGCCTAGGTTGGTATATCCTGCGATAAAGGCAGAAGACCGGATCCGTTTATTGAAAAATTTTGTCCGAAGCTATAGATCTGATATATACTTTATTTTTGGGGAAAAGTTACAACAAAATCTTATTTATTGTGACAATCATATGTTAGAGCCAATAGGCATTTAACAGTGGATTTTTATACTGTCAAAGATTGTAGACTGGTGTTTTTAAATCGGTTTTAACATATTACTTCCATAGGAAGGGGTTTGGGTGTTAGTGTTCCTGTCTGGCGACCCTGCAAGTAGTTTTTCACTTTAACAAATTTTAGACGGGGTTGAATATTGTTGTACCAACTTCAATTTTGTGTAGATTTAAAATTTTTGTTGGCTGTAGGTGTCGAGATTGTCTTGTGGGAAAGCTTATGAAGAATTCAGTAGGCCCGATTTGGTTATGGCGACAAGCCAATGATAAAAGCCATAGTCTGCTTGGTTCGGGGAGAAATTATATGTCCGGTGCGATGAGTTGTGTGTTTTGTGTGAAAAGTTAGGAAAAGGTCAGTAAGATTGATTTATTGTGAAAAGCGTTTGTTAAAGTCAATAGGATTTTAACAGTGGATTGCCATTGCATTGTGTTAAAGGCTTTCAATGGCTATTTTGTTATATGGAAAACACAGATTACCGTAGTAAGGAGTAGTTTCTGTCCTGTAACTCCAGTTCTGTAGTAGGGGTATCTCTGTTATAGTCATAATCTAGTGAATAGTCCCGCCCATGTGCGCGGACCCCGGAGCAATCAAAAATAATCTCTTACAGTGTCAAAAAATGCAGAAATGCATAGACACTTAAGAGAGAATTTAAAGACAGATAATGCAGCCAAAAAAGGCTACACTGTCCAGTACTTCAACTAGAAATTCCACCATAAAATCCACAAAACAGCAAAGCCTGTACAGATTTCCCTTGCTTAACAGCAAAATCCCTCAGGAATGATAGAGAGAAGAACCTGGACAGACAAGCCCCATAGGCTGCCATTATGTGGCTTAAATAGGATACTGTGCCTTTAAGGAACCTTCCAGAACCTTCTCCCAGTATCCCAGAATGCATAGCAGGTCCAACTTAGTTTCAGTTCATTTTGAAGGCGTAAAAAACGCCAGACCTGTAGCATTATGTACCTGAACAAATCTCCACCGGGGAGGCGGGAGGGCGCTTATGACTATAACAGAGATACCCCTACTACAGAACTGGAGTTACAGGACAGAAACTACTCCTTCTGTAGTAGGGGATCTCTGTGTATAGTCATAATCTAGTGAATAGAATGGCAAGCCCATCCCCACATCAAGCGGCGGTGGAGAGTATGAAATTACGCCACTATTGTGCGAACAAATTCCGCAGCGAAGCCTGCCCAACCTGAGCGTCTGCCCTGGCATCAGTGTCCAGGCAGTAATGCTTAGCAAAGGTATGGACCGACTGACTTCCAAGTGGCCGCCTTGCAGATCTCTGCAAAGGGAACATTACGAAGCATAGCTGTCGTGGCAGCTTTGCCTCTGGTGGAATGAGCCTTAGGTTTACTCCCTAAGGTCTTATTAGCTTTGCAGTAACACAAGTGTATGCAGGACACAATCCACCTCGAGATGGACTGTTTAGAGGTAGCAAGACCTGTCCTGACTGAGCCATAATTAATGAACAATTGGTCTGACCTACGAATATCTTTAGTCTTATCAAGATAAAACTTCAGCACCCTCCTCACATCCAGGGAATGTAAAGACCTTTCCGCTGGAGATGACGGATTCTGAAAGAACGTAGGCAAAGTGATAGTCTGATTGATATGAAAATCAGAAACAACCTTGGGAAGAAACTTAGGGTGAGTACGCATAACAACCTTAGCAGCATGAAACACAGTATAAGGTTCTTGGCAACACAACGCCTGAATCTCACTCACCCTGCGGGCCGATGTAATGGCCACGAGGAACGCCGCCTTCCAGGACAGGTGCTGCAACGAAGCCTTATGAATGGGTTCAAAAGGCTCCTTCATCAATCTGGACAGCACCACATTCAAGTCCCACGAAGGCGAAGGAAGCCTGACAGGAGGGAATACTTTCTTCAAGCCTTCCAAAAAGTCTTTGATCACAGGGATCTGGAAGAAGGAAGTCTGTGAAGGGCCTTTCCTGTAGGCAGTCAAAGCAGCCAGATGAACCTTAATGGAATGGACATTAAGGCCCGACTGCGCCAGATGTAGTAGATATGGAAGGATGACATCTTCCTTGCATGTCGTAGGGTTAAAGTTCTTAGACTTGCACCAGATGCAAAACCTCTTCCACTTGTAAGCATAAGAAGTCCTAGTGGAAGGTCGCTTAGCCTCCTTCAGTATGTCCATACAATCCTCTGGGAGATTCAGATGGCCATATTGCACTATTTCAGGAGCCATGCCGCCAAACTCAAAGACGAGAGGTTGGGGTGCACCATCCGCCCCCCGAACTTTGTGAGAAGGTCCGGCCTGCACGGCAGCTTCATGTGAGGAAGGAGAGTCCGGTGAAGCAGGTCCGTGAACCACCACTGTCTGGGCCATTCCGGGGCAATCAGAATCCTTCTCGCCCTGGATTGGGACAGCTTGATGAGAACCGCCGGAATCAGGGGAATTGGTGGAAAAGCGTACAGAAAGCTGTTCGACCAGTTGATCCATAACGCGTTCCCCAGCGTCCCCGGCTGGTAGTACCTGGAGGCGAAGCCTCGGCATTTTCTGTTTTCGGCGGTGGCGAACAGATCTACGTCTGGAGTCCCCCACCTTGCGAAGACTTCTCCCAGAACTTCGTCGCTTATGACCCATTCGTGGTTTTCCTGAATGAGTCTGCTCAGTTCGTCTGCCTGAACATTCTGCACACCTGGCAGATGGGTGGCCGTTATCGACAGTCCTCGAGCCAGAAGCCAGTGCCAGATCGCCTGCGCCTCCTGCGACAGAGTGCGCGATCTCGAGTCCCCCTGCTTGTTGAGGTAATACATCGTTGTCGTGTTGTCTGTCTGAACAAGCAGAGAGTTGGTCTGAAAGGACGGGTGAAAAGCCTTCAGTGCCAAGTGCACAGCCCTGAGTTCCAGGAAATTGATGTGGTACGTGGCCTCCGTCTGGGACCACGTCCCTTGAATCTGCAGGTCTCCGGAGTGCGCTCCCCAGCCCTGGAGAGAAGCATCCGTCACGATAGTCTGTGTGGGAATGTACTTGTGGAAGGGAACCCCTCTGAGGAGATTCTCCTTCGAGCACCACCACTTCAGAGACTGAAGAGCATGTAGAGACAGTCGTATCTTGTCGTCCCAAGATCCTCTCCTCTGGTCCCATTGATCCTCCAAGCACTCCTGCAGCGGTCTCATGTGCAGCCGCGCATGTGGCGTCAGGAAGATACACGAGGCCATCGATCCCAGCAGAGAAGACACCGTCCTCACTGTCGTGGATGGAGTAGACATGAGAGTCTGAGCCTTCCGAAGGAGTGATAAACGTCGCTCCTCCGAAGGAGACACGCTTGCTGACAGCGTGTTGATGGAGGCTCCCAAGTACTGGATGCACTGGACCGGAGTCGGGACAGACTTGGACATGTTGATGTGCAACCCCAGCTTGTTCAAGAGAACGCACGTCTTCTGGAAGTGTGCTTGAGCTTCCGAGAAGGAGGAGGCCTTGATCAACCAATCGTCCAGGTACGGGTAGACAAACACCTTGTTCTTCCTCAGGTGTGCCGCTACCACTGCCATGCATTTCGAAAATGTCCTGGGTGCAGACTTCAGCCCGAAGGGAAGCACCGTGTACTGATAGTGATTGGTGCCGACTTGAAAGCGCAGAAACTTCCTGTGTTTGCATGCAATTGGCACATGGAAGTATGCATCCTGTAGATCTATGGCACACATCCAATCTTGTCGTTGCAGCTGAGGGTAGATCTGATGCAACGACAGCATGCAAAACTTTTCTCTGCGAATCCACTTGTTTGCCTGTCGCAAGTCCAGAATAGGCCTGAACTCGTTCTTGTCCTTCTTGCGGACAAGAAAGAACCGAGAATAAAGACCTCTTCCTCTTTGAGACGGAGGTACGTCTTCTATCGCCCTTTTCCTTAGCAGGATGTCTGCCTCCGCCTGGAGCTCGCGCAGTTGGTACTGTGAGCTGACCGGAGGGATCGATGGAGGCGGACTGATGAACCGAAGACTGTATCCATTGCAAACAATATTCAGCACCCACTTGTCCTGAGTAATTTTTCTCCACTCTGCCAGAAAAAATTGAACGCTTCCCCCCACCGGAGCGGGTAACGGACGAGGGGGAAGTAACCGCTCAGGGTCGAGACCCGGCCGGGCCCTTGGTCGCGGCAGAGGACTGCTGAGTCCCTCTACCCCTCTGACGCTTCTGGAAGGGTCTTCTGTATTGCTGCTGTTGCTGCTGCTGCTGATGTTGCCCAGAAGACTGTCCCCTTCCACGACCCTGTGACCCGAACCGCCGTTGGAACTGGCGGTAGGGTTTCTTTTCCTTGGGCTTCTCCAAGCCCACCGCCGTCAGGGTCTCCGCCTCGGCCTTCATCCTGGCCATCTCGTCATCTGCGTGTTTTCCGAAGAGGGTGTCTCCGGAAAATGGAAGATTCGTCACACGTTGTTGCGCTTCCGGTTTAAGCGACGTCAATCTGAGCCAAGTATGGCGCCTCTGATTAATCCCGTGGCAGTATCCATGCGCAGACAGCAAGGAGATATCTGCCGCGGCGCTGATGGCCTGGTTAGAGACCAGCATCCCCTCCTGGACGATCTCCATGAAGTCCTCTCTGCGGTCTCGAGGAACAAGGTCCGCAAACTGCTCCATAGAGTCCCACAGTGCGCGGTCGTATCGTCCCAACAACGCCGAGTCACTGGCGGCCTTCATCGATGAGGAGGACGTACCACACGCTTTCCGTCCAGCAGAGTCAATCCAGCGGCTCTCCTTATCCGGAGGCACAGTGGATGCAGGGGAGGTGGCATGAAGCTTCCGAGCCGCCGTCACAATCACTGAATCCGGTACCGGGTCCTTTCTCAAGAAAGCTGGGTCCGAGTCTGGAGCTCTGTATTTCTTGAGGAGCCTGGAAGGCACGGACTTCACCACTGCCGGTGTTAGGAAGAGCTGTTCAGCCGGCTCGAGGAGTCCTGGCACCAAAGGCAGTAGGGGGCGAGACATGTGTTTCTTATGTAATGTCTCAAAGATCACAGAAGTAGAAGGTGTAGGCGCTTCAACCTTGATCCCCAACTTCGCCGCCCCACGCAGGAGGACCTCCTGGAATGTGCCAATATCGTCTATCGGAGACACTCTAGTCTCCGGCGAATCAGACAGCGTAGGCGAGTAAGAACGGGTCCCAGAGGCAGAACGTGACCTGGACCTACGCCTCCTATGGCGATGCCTGGATCTCGAGGAAGATCCGCGTCCACTCCTAGATCTGTCTCTTCTTCCCGAGCGAGACCTCGATCTCTTGGGCCTGGGACGTTCCGTCGGCCTCCCCGGTTCGGAAGCCTTAGGCTTCGGAGGAACCTTCGACTTAGGAGTCTTCTTCGGCGGAGTCGGAAACTTGGGCATCGACACCGCTCTCGGTGGAACCGGGGGGAGGGGGAGTAACCGGAACCGGGGCCTGCGGAGCCGGCAGAGGAGGCAACGGAGGAGGAGGGGTCGGAGCCCTCGGAGGTGGACCCCTGGGTAAAGGAGGCAGAGGAGGGGGTGCAGAAGGCTTCTTCGGGGTATATACCTCGGAATACGCCGTTCCCGGCGAACCATCATCCCGTCCGGACTGTGGGGAGCCCCCCACAGTCCTGGGCCTGGCCTTACGACCTCCTGACGCCGACGATCGGTGCTCAGACGACGACCGTGGGTCCTTCGACGTCGAGCGGCCTTTCGGCGTCTACCGTTCCACACTCCTCGACGTCGACCGGTGTCTACGTCTCGACGTCGACCCCGACCAGATGGACGAACCACGAAATCTCGACGATGGGCGATGGTGCCTCGACGGCGACCTCGACCTCTTCGTACGTCTCGACTTCGACCTCTTGGATCGCCTCGACGTCGATCTCTTTGAATGTCTTGACGTCGACGTCTTCGGCGCCGGAGACTTCTCCCGTCTCGACGGCGACCTTGAGGACGAGGATCCCCTCGACGACGATGTCTTCGACGGCGAACGGCGGTGTCGCCTCGACGGCGAGCGCCGACGCCGGGTCCTCCGATGTCGTCCACTCGACGCCGACGACGAGGAAATCGACACCGGCTTCGACGGCGGCCTGTAAACGTCCCTCGACGTCGACGGACGACGTTTTCTCAATCCAGAGCCCTGGGGAGACCGGGAACTGGCCGTGGACCTTCCTCTCGACGTCGTGGTCATCGCAACTGACCCAGACGGAGAGCTTGGGCGTGAGCTGGACTTCCTGCCCCTGGGGAGCCCCCCAGAGGCCACAGCATGGGCCGTAGAAGCCCCTCCAGACCCACCTCGAGCCTTCAATCTTCTTTCTTCAAGTCCCTGAAGTCTGATCTTCCGCCTGTCCTTCAGGGTCCTGCCAGAGAAGCCTCTACAGATCACACAATCCTCAGGGATGTGGGAAGAGGGAAGGCAGAGAATACAGACCTCATGGGGGTCTGATTTGGCCTTCTTCCTGGAGCACTCCGGGCATTTGTCAAATAATGCTGGCATTATGGACAACAAAAGAGTGCAGAACCCAAGAAGAAAGTCACCAAAGTACTTTAAAAGTACAAAAAAATCGAATTTAGTGAAAAACACCAACAAAACCCTTGAAAAGGGAGAGCTCAATGCTCCAGGGTCCTGCTTGCAGGAGCCGGAAAAAAGAACTGAAACTAAGTTGGACCTGCTATGCATTCTGGGATACTGGGAGAAGGTTCTGGAAGGTTCCTTAAAGGCACAGTATCCTATTTAAGCCACATAATGGCAGCCTATGGGGCTTGTCTGTCCAGGTTCTTCTCTCTATCATTCCTGAGGGATTTTGCTGTTAAGCAAGGGAAATCTGTACAGGCTTTGCTGTTTTGTGGATTTTATGGTGGAATTTCTAGTTGAAGTACTGGACAGTGTAGCCTTTTTTGGCTGCATTATCTGTCTTTAAATTCTCTCTTAAGTGTCTATGCATTTCTGCATTTTTTGACACTGTAAGAGATTATTTTTGATTGCTCCGGGGTCCACGCACATGGGCGGGACTATTCACTAGATTATGACTATACACACAGATCCCCTACTACAGAAGCAAGAGTTTTGATGTTGGTTACCCCCTTTGACAAGCATTTGTCACTGGAGATTTAGAGTGTGATAATCCTTTTCAGGTGGGTTGTATGTTGTTTTGCCAACTGTAACTTTGTATATATTTGTATTTTTATGACAGTGGGTGATGGTTTCCAGTTTATGTGCGCTATAGGAGACCTTTGTTGACTGTGGCGACAAGCCAGTCATGAAGGTCATAGGCTTGATTGATTCATTGGGAAAAGTTATGTCACATGCCATAGGTCTGAAGTGCTTGTTGTGTAAAGTTATGACATTGTTGGTAGGCATGCCTTATTGTGAAGTGCTTTTATTAAAGCCAATAGGCGGTTAAGGGTGTATGGTTATTAAAATGTGTTGAAGACTATAGGCTGGTGTTTTGTTACATGAATTCTCACAGATACACTTAGTAGGCAAGGGTTTGTTACCCCCTCCCATAAAACCTGAGGTAAAAGATTCACCTTGTGAGAAAGCTTATGTTCAGTATGGTAGGCATGAGTTGGTGATGGTGACAAGCCAACAATAAAGGCTTTAGTCCTGATTAATTTATTTTAGAAGGCTATGCCATATGTCCTAGTCTATTAATTATGAAAAGTAATGATCAATACAGCAAGCCTAACTTTCATATTGTGAAAACCACATGTTAAAACCAATAGGCCTTTAACAGTGGATTTCCATTAAACTCCGTTAAAGATTGTGAACAGGTATTTTGTTACAGGGAATCTCAGTGATTACCTTTGTCGGCTAGGCCATTGGTGTTCGTTATTCTCTGTGATAAACCTTGGGTATAGATTTGCGCTTTGATAATCTTCTTTATGCCATTTATTCTCCCCTGGGGGTTGTATGTTATTTTTCCAACTCCAATTTGCTTCATGTTTTTAATTTTAGGACTGTATATTTGATGGTTACCTTCTAGTAAAATATATGGGAAATATAGTGGGCTAGAGTTGCTGATGTTGATAAGCCAATGAAGAAACAAACATTTGCGGTGCAATAGGTCTCACATTGGTGAAACTTTGGGCTATTGGCGTTGCTAATATTAATGCAACGCCAATAGCTAAAATGTTCACTAATGCGAAAGCTATTGCATTGCAAAGCCATCGCGGCACTTGTGCTATACATCTTAAGCTAAAGTGGGAGTGCCGCGATTTCTTCAAAAAGTAAAGAAATTTAAAAAATCTTTTTTCTATTGCTTTACTCTTGAAGCAATTGCAGCACCCACGCTTTAGCTTAAGATGTTTAAAGCTAAAGCACGGGTGCTGCAATTGTAACTAAAGTAAACAAACTGGGAAAAAAATTGCGGGTGCACGTTTTTTTCCCCTCTATAGATCTACTTTTGTTACAATGGCGGCACCTGCGCTTTGACTTCAAACATCTTAAGCTAAAGCCTGATTGCCGCAATTGCTTCAGAAGTAAAGAAATAGAATTTTGTTTTAGTTTTTTGGTGCTTTTTTCTATTTCTTTACTTTTGGAGCAATTGTGGCACCAGCGATTTAGCTTAAGATGTGTAAAGCTAAAGCGCGGGTGCAGCCATTGTGTAAATAAATAAATAAAATAAGCAGAAAAAGGCATGTGACCACGTTCAGCGCTGCAAATAATAAAAGAAAGGCGCAGCCGCCATTTTTCCTGCTGAGGCGTACTGCTTACATAAAAAAAAAAAGCATTGCAGGAGAGCAGTCAGGAGAAAACCATTTAAGCTTGGTGGCTGTAATTAAAGCCTACTAACTAACAACAGGGGGATCCTCATGGGAGGTTACATGAAGAGAATAGGCATAACTAAGTAGGAACTACTAAGCCTATTGACCAATGGAAAGCCACCATTTACAAAGGACCGTGACAGGAGCAAAATAAAAAGATAGGCGGAAAGTGGGCAGAGCTTTATGCCCATATCTTGAATACAGCGTGTCTCGAAGACACAGCGCAAGCGCTGCCAAGGACGACCTAAAAAGGTATAGGCCATGATCGGTTCATTAGGAAATGTTTTGTCTGGTGTCATGGGTCCTGTAAGTTTATTATGATGAATACAACAAAGGTAGTAGGATTGTCTAATTATTGTTAAAATTACTTGTTAAAGCCAATAGGCTTTAAGGGATGGATAGATAATACACTGTTAATGTCCATAGAGAATCATTTTTCTTACATTAAATCTCAAAGGTTACTGTAGTAAGCGGTGCTTTTGATGCTGGTTACTTTCTTTGACAAACCCTGGGTATAGAAGGATCGTGATGCGTGCAATCTTGCTATACCTCTCTAGAAGGGCCTGGGAAGTGTATTGAATGGTTAGCTCATTTCTGCTATTGGCTGTTTTGCCCTGTGAGTAACTGCATTTTGCATGATGACGTGCGCACACCTTCCTGAAAATGAGTGTGCTTCATGGTTGGCGGCCAATCCTTTAGTTTTCCAATTTCTCTTCTTGTAGGTCCCCTTTAATTGCTTTCCTTCTCTTTTTTTAAAACAAATTATGTGTTTTTGTGTTTTTTGTATGTGCATCCTACGTGGTCACCATTTCTAACTTAGGAAACCATATTGTAATGGTATTGTTCATAGTGTATCATCGCTTTACTGTTGGAAGATGGCCATTATGTTTAGAAGCATTAATTTTGGATCTGTGCAACCGGGACACATCACAGACTTTAGCTTTAGAAGATGGCCACCAAGTACAATGTTTACTGTGCGGCCATCTTTGAATGGTATTGTGCACAGTGGGTCATTGTTGTTACATCTCCAACATGGCTAACAAATTATTTCTAAGTGTGGCTGCAAAGATGGAACTTAAAAAAAATTATACAGTTATACCATTGTAAGAAAGCTGCCCATTAGTTACTATGTTTAATTTTATTTTTCTATTTAAGCATATGCCTGACTATTTCAGGTGATGGCATGTTTTCTTTTTTCAACTTATTATTTTATTTTATCTTGCATATTCCTGTTGAACTTGTGTGTATGTTTTGTTGTAAATGGACAAATGCAAGATTGCGGCAGTTGGTAGATGAACAGATGTACAAGTGCATCTATGATGTCTTATATGAGGGCTTAAACACCTGTGACTGAAGAGGTACTTTCACTCACAAACCAGACCATTAGGAAGACTAAAGTTTGTTTTAGGTAAACGACCTGCTGTTGTGTGTAAGTGTGTAGTATTTTTTTTTTTAAACCTATTTTGGAAAAATGTGAGAATTCCACCTATCTGTAAGCGATGCAGCTGCAATTATCTCATTAAGTGTTACTTCCTTTGGAATCCAGAACCCTTTTCTAGAACGTTGTTTTTAATATTTGGGAAGAAGTTTTCAGCATCACCAAGGTGGATCTTACCTTTCTGGTTTTTTTTTTTATTGGGCAGTTTACTTGTGACCTTTCTAAGCTGCTGGTTGCTTTCTCTTTCTGCAGAGTAGCCAAACCTTGCTTTCGAAGGTTTATAGGAGTAATATGAAATAAAAATGCACACAGCTGTAATTCTAACATGCACTTATGCCTGGCTAGACTAAGCACGCTTAACTATTTTACCCTTAAAATGTCAATGTGTTTGTCTTGCCTCATTGAAGGAAAGATGTTGCCAAATGACTCTTATATTGGAGTTCATATTGTGGTTCTCGGGATTCTGTGCTTTGCTTGGACGCATTCGTGTGCAGGGCTTAAACTCCACTCGCCCGCTCGCTATGGCGAGACAGATTTAACCAGGACAAGCTATTTTTAGGGCCTACTCACCCTTCCTGGGGAGTAGGAAGACAAACTAACTTTTTACCTCTGTCTCAGAAAGCGAGCAAATATGACAAGATAACAAGATTTAAAGGCATCTTTATTGCTCATAAAGTGAATGAGCAATAAAGATACCTTTAAATGTTATCTTGTCATATTTGATTGGCTTTCATAGACCGAGGTCAAGTACATTTCAGTTACACAGAGTAGATTTTTCAAGTTACTCGACCTGCAGGTCTAGTAAACATTTTAATGATTTTTCGAGCCCTGGTGTGATTGTGTGGGGTACTTGGATATGTCCACTATTTGTAAACATGGGTGTAAAATTTTCATATGACGACAGATCTAGTCCAGTTAATGTGCCAGGCACGCTACCACTTTAAAGATGTAACTCACTCTGTCTGTTTGATAACAATATGGTCCTCACTGGACCCATGTATTTTGAGTGCAGGATGCGTGTCTCCTATCCAGCTACAAGGATAGCCCTTGTGTCTACACTTTCAGGCAAATGGAGCACTGCTTTGTGGGAAATAATCCACTCCTGGTGCAGCTGCCAAGATGACACTGATTTGTGTAACTGACAAGAAAAGGTTTGAAACCAGTGAAGGGATAATGATAGGGCACAAATGACTCTAGTGGAGGCCAACGTCTTTGTACCAGCGACTTTGAATCTGACTATCAGTAGACTTTTAAGTGTTGAAAAAGTATCCGGTAAAACAACCCTACATGGAGGTTGCGGTGGGAGAGTTTTTTTTTTTTTTAAAGTTTGCTGCCATCACTCTCTTACATCTCCTATTCCTTTACACCTATCCCTCAACCCTATTGCTTGTGTTTCAGACCCTTTGAGTGCTTTTTTGGTTGAGCACAGCTGTCTGGTGGCAAAAGGCATATTGTGGGGTTCAAGCCTGCCCATTGCTTTCCATTTGTTAGGCTTACTGTCACTCATTTTCCTGCTTCTCATTTAATGGCTGTCCATGTCCTAGCTTGTCAATCTTGTGTTTGGTCCTCCCATTGAGCATATACTCTTTACCAACTCTTTGATTGGCCTACTTCTGTGCTTCCACTACTTGCTTTTAAGGTGCGACCTTTTTATTTTTGTTTAAGCGTTTCATGAGTGCATGGGTTTTCCAGCTGTCTTCCTTACACCCCATCTTCACATCTTTCACCAATGTGCTTCTCTTCCCACAGCCGCAGTCATGTTGCTCTCACTAGCCCGTGTTCTCCCCACTGCGCTTTCTCTTTTGCCCCTGTGCTTTTCTCTTTGCCCCATGTTTTCTTTCTTGTGTTGCGTCTTCCCTTGCATGCTGTTACTTCACCCTGCTCCCTCCTGCAACCTGCTCATCTGTTTATTAATTTTTTTAAAGTGCATTCACGCTACTTTTTAAATAGCGATTTAGTGGGTTATTTATTTTATTTATTTATATATATATATAAAAAAAATTATATATATATATATATATATATATATATATATATATAATTTTTTTTTTTTTTTTTGCAAACAATTTAGGACCAGTAAATATGGAGGGAAAAGAACACCTGTGGGTTTGTAGGTGTGCATATATGTTTTGAACACATGCATGCCCCTACAAAATGATGCTTTAAAAAACAAAAACAATTTATTTTATGGTAGTGCTACGGAGCAGCCGCGATGCTGTCCAGCACGGCTAAAACATTTATCATATGTAAGAGCTATTGGCTTTGCCAATGCTTATTTCATGATCGTGCCACATTCTGCCATGTCCTTGTTACATGAGTAACACTTATGCAATATAATCCCTCACTGTGATGTACTGTTTTACCACAACACTCTCTCTCTCTCTTAAAATACCTACATTCCTTTTGATCCGTCCCCATTGCGTGCCCAACCCCCCAGCCCTCCCCTTCATGCTCCTGAGCAGTTAAAAATACACTCCTTTTAGTGACACTGTCTCGAGTGCAGGGATAATGGACTCTTAAGCCAATTAACACATTAAGAGCTGGCTGCAGCTCCTGTGGGCTCGGCGAGTCTGGCCTTTTCCCATCAAAAAGGCCTTTTATTTCGAGCTCCTGTTCTCACAGGGGCAGTAGATGTAGGAAAAGCCCTCCACAGGGTTAGATACGTTTTGTGCCTGTATTCCTTGCGTGTAACGTGGTCCACAAATACCTTCCGATTAGAAGGTATGCAGCTCCTCGTTCACGACGGCTAAATAACCAGTGTGATTGTACCTTCTAGTAACTACACAGGTGTTTGAGCCGAGACACCAACGTCTCTGCAAACTTCTGCTAGTCTTGAAGCAGTGGTTCTTAACCTTTTGACTTCTGTGGACTCTTAATTAATCATTAGTGTAAGCAGGGTTCCTCCATTGCATCATTAGAATCCGGGGACCCCCTCGCCCCATTTAGTGATAACTGTAGGCCGCAGACCCCTGCCTAATCATTTTAGATTATTTGAACGCCACAAAAATTCAGAAACAAATATTCATCAAACAAATACACAAATGATTAAATATTTAATTTAACTCTCAAATATAAAAAAAATGATTGCAATAGGTTTGTGGGAGCTTATTTAATTTCAACTGTAGCCACGCATCTTCTATACTGCATTCTGTTTGGTTCACTTGCACTGCTCCCATGAATCAATTTGAGAATGCTAACTTAATTTTTAGCCTCCAATTTCAGACTGCGCCACACTGGGTTAACAATCTGCTCTGTATGTAGTAAGATGTCGACTGCTTTAGCCTTCCCGTGGGGTTTGCACTTTCCGTTTTATGCCGGCTGCGACCAGAGACTCTAAGAGGACTGGAGCATTGTGTTATTGTAAACCAAACTACATCCATGGACAAGCATTATTCTTACATGGCTTTAGTTTACAAATTATTGCAGAAAGTCAGCGCTATTAAGACGTACCAGACTTCAAAGAAAAGTGTTACTTTTTAAATCCACCCTCCTCCAAATAAAATAATCCAATATTAAAATTTAACCAGTGAGTTTGCTTTCCACATGACTGGTTTCTTAGTTAGCGCGAGTATTCCCGTTGTAAGTCTTTGAGATTTAAGTATTATCATTGTAAAAGTTAATAACAACTTGTGTGCTCCATTGAAATAGCTACTACTGCAGGCGAATGTGTATTTTTTCAGTACAAGGTCAAGAGACAAATGACACATCATTCAGTACTGACTCTTGCTTCCTCCTCCTTACACCGTGCCTAATGTGGTTGTGGGGGGAGTCAGTTGGACTTACTGGGAGTGTAAGAAGGAAACCACAATATAATTTGAACCCCCAGCACTTTAACACCATGGACATTATTTTTGGAGTATGTGTCTGCACTGTCTGCTTATGGAAACAGTGACACATAATTTAACAGAGCTGTACAACCACACTCCCACTTCCTGATATTCTGGCTGCTCCACCTATTCATTATCTCTATCCAGTACCGCTCCCTGGGTAAGCCTTCTGTTTGCTGTTCTACCTTTGAGTCAAATGCACAAATGCATTAACTTGATTATTGAACTGGAATGAAATAGAATATTGGCCTTTCGATCTCCTTATTCCTTTAGTCTCTTATATATAAACATTTGAAGTGCTTAGAAACAGGCTGTTCTAAGCTAGCAAGTTCTATAAAAAAAATACACGAGAATTCCCCCACACCCCCCAAATAAAGTGTGCAAATCAATGATGTAGTTAAACACAAACACCCAGCCTCCACCGCTAGACATTTGACAGTGGAAAAGTTTTAGCTTTGTCACTGAGACTTGACATTTGATACTGGTGTTACCGCTTTACCAAAATATGCTGGTTCGGAATTCTGTATTTAAAGCCTGGCACGCTCAACAGTGGCATATCTTGTGTGAGAGTAGCTTCTGCGTCTCACTGCGAGTACCATCCACACCCTAGTTGTTGATTAATGTTCAAGATGGTAGCAACATACGTCCTGAAGAAGACCGGGGTGACCTCTCTGGCGCAGTAAGTCGGTCGAAACATGTTGACACTAGCGGTATTAGGAGGGTTGTTTTGAGAACTTTACTTTCTCTTGGAAACATTACCCATCCTTTTTTCTCTTTTTAATCCTGGTTGTGGAACCTATTAATAAAGTTTTGTTTGGTATCCCCAAACCAGTTTTAAGCACTTCCCTATTAACTGCACTTGTTGTACACCAGTTCTAGTCACACGGTGACATTCACTGATCACTTTTTATTGTTCATATATATATATATATATATATATATATATATATATATATATATATATATATATATATATATATATATATATATGTTGTTTGGTTTTGTATTGTGTCCTTTGGTCTTTTATGTTCTACCCCTCCCTTCTGCTCCATCCAGACTGTGGCTACACCTGGGCGTATTGAAAGCAGACCCGATGATGAAGCATGTCACACACTTCGGTGTGTGAGTGAGGGCAGTATTTTAAAAACAGTTACATTTGTTCTGTTTTGTGGTTATATGTGTTTTTTCTGAGTCTCTCCACCCCTCGATGTGTGTATAATTATCTATTAGGGGGTTCGGGGTGGTAGAGTTGTAGATACGGTTGACCCTCTCCCCTCACCTGTGTTGAATGTTAAACACAAACACCCAGCCTCCACCGCTAGACATGTGACAGTGGAAAAGTTTTACCTTTGTCACTGAGACTTGACATTTGATACTGGTGTTACCGCTTTACCAAAATATGCTGGTTCGGAATTCTGTATTTAAAGTCTGGCACGCTCAACGGTGGCATATCTTGTGTGAGAGTAGCTTCTGCGTCTCACCGCGAGTACCATCCACACCCCAGTTGTTGTATAATGTTCAAGATGGACACTATGGAACAAGAAAGCAATGTTCTTTTATTAATTTCAGCCTCCACTTGCGACAAAATGTGCGTTGATGGGTAATCGCTTTCTGAACATATTTCTCACCTTTTTATTTTTTTCTTACAAAGATAGGAAACACTTAAAGTAACTTTGGTAGGTTTGTGATAATAAAACAGAACTGTAATCCAACAATCATTTGATGTTACTCATGGGGGAGAGAACATCAGCCTTATAGAACACTCAATAAAATATGGTGTGTGAGAATGTTATGAATCTCGAAACAAGGAGTACTGCACTGTGATATTGGCACTGCTGCTTCACCATATTGTTTATAAGTAAAATCCTATCCTTCCTATGTCTTTGTGTCCTTAATTTCCATTTTGTTAGAAAGGTGTGCGTGTCACTGAAGGCTCTAGCGAAGCTAGAGTCACACGCCTGGCTCTGGCTCAGTTCAAGGTTCTCTTGGATCTATGAGCTCAAAACAAGCCTTTCCTTCTGCCAGCCTCCCATGCTCTAAACCAATGCACCAAGAAGTAAAGACCAGACATTCACTTTTTGAAGTAAAACGAGAGAGGAAAATCAATACTTATTGAGTGGCTATATTGCACATTGTGAAACCAGAAAATCTGGGATCATTCCCAGCTTACCCACATTACCAAAGTGTGTGGTCCTATGTAATTGTTTTATATCACAGTGCCACCTTTTTCCAATATCACATAGGAGAACACCTTGGAATACATGAGCTTAGGTTGTGCGATGTACAGAGCCTCTTGTGCTTGATTTAATAAACTATAATGTTGTTCCATGTATAATTACGTAAGGCACAGAGGATGCACATGACAACTGATTGGATCAGTAACAGCATTATAAGCAGCGGCTCTTTCGCTAAGGCGGGGGAGCATCGCCCCACTGCTTTAAAGAAATGCAAATATAAAAATTAAATGATAACGGAAGGATATAATTTTATTTTTAGTGTTCCATTTGCCACCAGGTTAGTGCGGGGTGAGGCTGGGCACCTGTGACCCTGAATGTGGAGGAGTGGTTGCTGCTGCCCCTAAAGTGCGCATGACTGTTTGGCCTGCCGTCTCGGGCCGGTCAAACAGCTATGTGCACTTTGCATGTTCTCCAGCAAGAGAACATGTCCAGGCTCCCACTCCCCCTCTGAGCGCCGAACCAAGCCACTCAGAACCATAACGATGCTGCTTTCAGCAACGATGTAATTGGCTAGAGGAGTCTGGAAGCTTGGGCGCTTCCTGTTCCTCCTTCCTGCAGAGAAGAGGAGGCGGCTGGCAACTGCGACCAGCAGGTAACTTTATTTTTATTTATTTCCTATCTCCCCCAACCCCCCCCCCCCCCGCCCTTTCTGCCCCCGCCATCGTACCCTACTGGCCGCCTCTGAATATAAGTTTCTTTTCTTACCATCATGTGGTGTTTGCCTTAGTTGATTGTAAGATAGTGTGACCGAAGCCCTGCAGTGAATGGGGAGGTCACTAGAATATCTTAATGATGTCATTTGAGAGGTTATCAGTGATGTTATTAAATGCGTGGTAAGTGATGTAATATATGAGATCATAAGCATTTCAAGGTGTAGAAGTAAATTATAGTTAACTCAGTAAGTAACTACTTTCACCGAACTATGACATTTTAATCTTAGGTCTTTTAAGTCAATACATAAATAAAGGTCACAGGCTTTGACAATGGCAAAAGCTATTAGGTGTGACATATAAAACCTCTTGACTTTGCCACTGCTTTTTTTGCTGATACTGTTCAGCACTGCTAAAAATTAGGGACAATTTAAGGCATGGACAAAGTGGTCAATTGCCCATGTCCCCCATCTTCAATAGGGGAAGGAAACCGAGCCGTCTGTTTTACCGATGTCTACTCTATTTCTTTAGCTAAACATCTCTCCCTCTCTGCCAGCAACTACTTTGATCTTGATCTCTTTAAACCACTGTCATCTTCCAAATATTTGGGATGTCGGGTTAGAAATATTTCAACAGTTTTGGTGTGGCCCTGTTAAAATTTAACATATAATTTAGTATTGTTTCGTATCATGTGGTCTTGGATTATCAGGAAATGGGTAATAAAATTAAAATTTGTTCCGTACAGTAACCCCCAAAATGTTTTACCAGCCCCCCATCCTTAAATTGACACTAATGTACACCATCCCAAAAGAGTACAAAATGATGTATACACGTGCATGCGCATGTATGACGTGTCATGACATTATGGCGATGCAACTTGATGAGTGTATGCGTACATCACCACAGATATATGCTTGTGTACAGCACACAGCCACATTTTTTGAAGTGTACTAATGCAAAATCACGAACGCTGCTTAGTGCGGTAAATATATATATATATATATATTATTTTTTTTTTTAACTTAGCACAAAATCGCTTTCTGATATCACAGTGGCCCAGTCGCCAATGACCGCTACTGACCTTCCCAAAAAAATGGCTAAAATGAGACTGATGTGATGTGGGGTGGGGGTGGGATGGGAGAAATTGAAACTTGACTTGTCTCTGGAAATCGTCAGGGACTAAGTGGGAGAACGGATAAAAGTGAGAGGCTGGAAACCAAAAAATATTAAAAACTGGGGTGGTGGAAGCAATGGACTAGCAGGCGGAAGGGAAGGAGGGCTCATTAGAGGGTCATTTGATGGGCTAAAGCACACCAGGTTAAGAACAACAAAATACATGCACACGTGAAGTGCTGAAAGAAAAAGCATAAAGCAGTCCCTTCATTGTGGGCATTGGAAGGATACAAGCGGTCCCATCAAAAGATTGTAAAGAATCTGAGCTCCCAGGGAGGGACAAACTCAAGAAGTGGAAGGAAAGCCATCCAATAGGAAGTAAGCAAACGCGGGACAAGAAAGCCAACTAATGGTAAGCAGTGGGCGGGCCAGAAGCCCACCTTAACTTTTTGAAATTTCCCATACAAGGTCTTTCAACAACAGGAAATTAAAAACAGTCAAGGCGAGACCTACATATAAAAAAAAATAACCATGACACCAGCTCGCAATGGCCAGGTTTATTGTCTTTGAAAATGTACAAGTGGTACATAGTCTGAACTTGGTGAATAGTTACTGCTTGCTGTCTGTGAATTAAGGAACGACGATGGAATTTAATCCCTTGTTGGTTGGCTCATTCTTTTCTTCACTAGTAGTTTCATATTTGAGTTCTCTTGTACTCGATGACGTTGGATTCTCTGTGATCTTCATGGAACTTAATGTAATGCACGTTCTACCTTATTATATTTAGGAATATATTACATTCCTTCATCAGATAGTCGAGGTAATGTCACACTTTCTAATGATGTAAGAACTAAAATATCCTGCAGTGATCTTGTTACTACAACTGGATGGAATGGGGCGATGTTCCATAGCTTTACCCAGTATAGTCAATTTTGTTTGCCTATGTCCTCGTCTATCAGGTTAGTCTCTTATTCCCATATATGTACATGGGACACTCCTCACAACTTCTGTTAAACTGTAATGCAATAATTTACTATAGCTTTTCAGTAAATGTATCTTATTAACACACAAAAGTGATAAAATGATAAAATCATACAGAACAACATACAAAGAACAACGTTTCTAATCCAGTAACAAACATTTGTCCAGGTGGACCCTACATGTTGAAACTCAAACTTGTTTGTCACCCACCGAACAAATAGCACTTTATCATCTATTAAAAACTCCCTAAAATACTTTGCACTAAGCCGCAGTCACCAAGGTAATCTTTCCAGGGATTTGCCCAAGTGCGCATAGGAAAGGTCTAAAAATGCTTTTTCAAATTCAAGCTAATGACTGTCAAACATCTGATTTGCCCTTGAAGTGCTGAGGAATTAAATTTACTCCCCTTTTACTATTCCCTCACTTCAGACTCATACAATGTTACAAATCTCTTGAGGTTAGACATGTTTAGAAGCAACTGGAGGCCTTGACCAAAAGAGTCTTCCACAAGCACCAACATTTGTGTGCTGTAAGCATATGCATAGAAAATTGGACCAAACTCCCTGAGGACCTCAAGTGGACCGATGTATGTACTAAATAAAATAGAGCCCAATGAAGCCACTTGGGACACCGCTTCAATGAAGTAGAATCGGACTGATATGTTATCTATGAAGAAACCCATGTTGGAATAGTGTTAAAAAAGGGCTTTCATAAAAATCATCTTTGAAACTTGCTGTGTGTTCATGAAAAGTGGTATACATTGCTACACGTGTGTCCAAGAAGACTACTCAGCATTTTGTGATCTTTAGTCTAAGATAAGCAAATAAAGGATTTTGAATTCTTCTTGAAAAGGGTAATTTAATATGAGCTATAGTAGTGGCACTAATGCACTATTGTTCCACAGTAATATCTACGTTTGTGTATATAGACTGAATTAGTCATGGGCAACTGTGTATGTAATGCGTGTGTTAATATGTAGGGGTTTCTGTGACGGTGTGAAGTTAGCACTTTGCATATTTTTCTTTAATCATCTTTAATCTTGAGGTTAAATGTTATATAAAAAAAGAGTAACAAAAAAGGGGTCCTGTACAGCAGCAGAAACATTTCTGCCTTTGTGCAGGGTCTGAAACCTGCTGCGTGCTTGCCGTTTCTAACAAGTTTCGACAACCAGTGTACCCCCACACCCTGTCACATTCTGGTAGTCACAGGGCAGGACTATTGACAAGAGCCACCGCCCAACAGTGTTTCGCTGCTGTCACCCAGCCCTGAGAGAACAGGGTTTACAGTTTCCCACTGTTACACGGGGTGTTACACAAGCATAGTTTATCATTTGCACAGCCCTAGTTTCATAAGTCCAATGTACGGTTTCTATCAGTTGTTAATCATCCATGAGTGTCAGCAGAACTCTATACCATGTTACATGGTGTGTACTTTTCATATTCTATTTTTTAAACTTGGAAAATGTTCATTTAAAACATTAGAACATCCTCCTGCTGTATGCCCTGATATACTATAATATCTTCCAACCTTATTAATTGAAATCTGTCATGAACAGGGCTAGTGTATTTTCCACTAATGAAAAATAAATAGCCCACAAGCTTGGCAACATTCCTGTGAAATGTGTGTTTTGAAATCATTGCCGGAAGGAGATTACAATCTTTATTAAAAACTTGATTAACATAGGGTTGGTCTTCGGCAGTTAATTCTTTACAGGCAGCAACTGACCCTGTTCCACCTCTGGCACCAGGCCGGGCTTTGACTCCCAGTGACACTTAGTTAGGTACCAGTGCCCGTTGTAGATCCCTTCCCAACTCCATATGATCAAATGATTCCTCCTATAAAAGATGACGATAAGGAGAAAGTTGATTGTCTTCCCTCTCATTACGCTAATACGGACCTACACCGTGACCTACAAAATGCCAGTAGAATGAAATTAAATTAAACTCTCCCCTACGGACCCAAGTGAGGAAAGTACCTCTTTTGCAGTGGTGTCGTGTGGAGCCGTAGAGGTGTTGCATCTGCAGTTGACCATTTCTTTTTTTACGGAGTATTATATAGTGCAATCTTGACCCGAAGGTTTCGGGTATCAGAGCGCTGTACAAGTTGCGTTACATGAGCCCGCATTCAATTTTGTTGGGCATGGGGAGATTAAGTGATTTGCCCAGAATCACAGGATGTTGCGTGTCCTTTCCGAGACTCGAACCCAGTTCCCCAGATTTGTTGTCGACTGCCCTGGTCGTTGGGCCAATTCCTCTCCCCATTGTAGAGACTAAGCCAATCTTGACAGAGGCTTTGAAGCCTGGGCTTTTAAATTCAAAACCCTTGCTTCCATTCACCATGCCCTTGCTGAGTTCACCACTGTAGCCTGGTCCAGACGTTTTTTCAGCACCACCATTGTGACCTGGTTGCTCATTCACTTAGGCCCGCACCTGGTGACGTGACATATTTGATGGAGCATCCAACTCCCAGAGCTTTATTGTTCAATCTCTACTAGTAATGTCAATCGGAATGAATTACCAATTGCACCGCTGGACAGGCAATCTAAGAAATATGACGGGGCAAAAATGTATTCTTGGACTTCTCCTGGCACTCTAGTCCTTAAACGTTGTGGGCCTTCATGGTCACATTGCCCATCATCTCTAGAATATGAGATTTTGCCTACCTCATGGAGGTCTTCTGGAACCTTTTTACTCTTTTGCCAAGACTGTTTAAGGTGGCCAGGATGTGGCAAGACCAACAGGTGTACCAGTCCTCTTCTTTCTTCTGTTGACCTGCCACCATTGCCAAGCCACTTTAGTTTTTCCTCTCACTACCATCCAAGACTTGGGGAGGCAGAATTCAAAATTGCCTTGTGACTGGCATGCAAATTCTTTGGGCCAGTGGGTCTTTCAAATTGTTCTGTTCAGATATGTCGTCTGTCTTTGCTGCCCCTCCTCCCCCACTTCTTCCCCCAATTTTTACTGGCATGTTGGTGGATCTTGCCAATGTCCTCTTCAGTGATAATCAAATCTTGCTTGCCAATAGTAGGAGCAATGTGGCAATTGAGGATATGTGGCGTTATCCCTGATGCTTCTGGTCCCCAAAAAGTACAGGAGACTGAGACCGATCTTGGATCTCAGAATCTTGAATGCATTCTTCGGGTTAAAAATGTTGACACTTGCTCAGGTCCTGTCAGTTTTGTACTTTGAGGATTGGATGGTGTCCTTGGACTTGCAGGACATACACATCCATGTGCCCATCCTGCAGTGTCACAGGCAGTTCCTCCATTTTGTGGTGAGTTCAGAACATTTTCAATTCACTGTTGTTCCCTTCAGTCTTACCTTGTTCCCTTGAGTTTTCACAAAGATCATGGTGATGGTTGCAGCCCATCAGTGCAGGTTAGGGATTCTCGAATCCCATATCTTGATTACTGGCTCCAGAAGGCGCAGGTGCCTCAGCTAATTTCAGACCACCTGCAGGCGATGGTTTTGTTACTGTCACCCTGGGTTTCTCAATCAGTGAACAGAAATCACATCTTCGGTCTGTGCAAACTATTCCTTTTATGGGGGCCATCCTAGACATGGTGGTATCAAGGCCTTTCCACCCTCACAAGTCTGGGATAATAAGGCTCAACACAGTGTTTCAGGATCAAGCATTTGCTCTGACCTTCCTAGTTCTGAGGCTGCTTTGGTTCTTGGTCTTGTGCATTCTGCTGGCATCTCACTTTAATTGAAATATGTTTGCCCTTAGCTGACGCTTCAGCAAGCCCAACTCTGGCGGTGCCCCTCTTACAACATCAGCATTTCTAATTTGGTGTCTCACAACCTGAGGTGGTGGATAGTGAATGCCTGTCTCATTCTCAGCAGATAATTCTCATTAACCCAGACCAAGTTTACGGTGGTGTCTGACATGTTCTGTCTGTGTGCTTAGGTTCCACCTGGAAGATGTGGAGATCATTGGCCTCTAGTATCCTGTGAAAAAGCGCCATCACATCAACTTTTCGAGTTGTATGCCATCCAGCTGGCCCTTGAGGCTTTTTTTCTGTTCTTTTCACTAGAGACAAGTATGTTTATTTCCTTACGGTCTGCATTACCGCCATGTGGTACTGGAAAAAGTAGGGAGGAATGAAGTCCTGAGCATTATGTCTGGAGGCCCTGCGGCTGAGAATTGGGCAGGAACCTTGTGAGCTCCTGAATGGTCAGTCGCATTGCAGGTTCTTTCAAAATTGGGGTGGACAAACTCTGCTGGATATGGACGATCACCAGTGGCATTGCATCTACAGGTGGTAAAGGGCACTTTCGTCCAGTGGAACATTGCTGATAGATATGTTTACTATCTCCATGAACGTTCAATGCTCAGCCTTTTGCACCTTGAAGTTTCCTATTTGATCATCCCTGGGAGCTGCAACAGTGGGGTTCATACCTTCTTTACGTGTTTCCCACTCTGCTGTTGATTCGATGGGTCCTGAAGAGGGTCAGGCGTGAAAAGGTTCAGCTCATTTGGATGGCCCCAAACAGGGCTTGACAGGTCTGGTACTCAGAGCTCCTGAATTTCAGCATTTGACTAATGCTTTGATTGCCTCTTCCGGAGTGCCTGCGGTCTCAGCAGCCTGGCAGAGTCCTGAACAACCAAAGTCTAGGGATTGAGAGTTGCCAACTGAGTGATTTTGATTTTCCATCAGCAGTAGTGTGTCGGGCTGCTCGATGCCCATCGGCAAAATCTGTTTGTTCTGACTTTTGGTCGAAATTTGTAAACTGGTGTGAGGATAAGCAGGTTGACCCTCTACAGGCTAAGTGACTAATGTCCAGTTTGTTCTTTTGTTGGCCCGACAAGGTTTTGTTGTGGGCAATCCTATATGCTACTTATCAGTTCTATTCACCTTTCTTTGTTTGGCTGTTCAGCTCTCGTCGTTCAAGTCATCCATCTGATGCATGTTTTTTGAAGGGGCTTTTACTTGTTTTCCCCTGCCCACACTTCATTATGCTGCAGTAAGAATTGAATTTGGTACTTTTCTGATGCGTGCCTCCTTTTGAGACTTCACACAGTTGTAACCTGAAGGTTGTAATAAAGGAAGATGCACAGTCCAACTGTGAAAGTAGATAATCCTTTGTTGTAGATTCCTTCTAGGATAGGTAAGTAGGAGAAGATGGGAAGTAAAGGTAAAACCCCACCAGCAGCAAGCTCCAGCAGCTCACCCTGAGTTGACTAACTGGCACTGTGAGCCAGAGAGTCACCCAAGCATTCTATCAGGTCATGGACATTCTATTCAGTGGAGAACAGTATAGAAGTAATTTATTACACTTCCTCCTTCCTTAGGGAATGACAGCAGAATAGAGAGAAAGATAGACAAGATACCTCAAATATAACATTTGCATGAAAGTACAAAATGAGATACACAAATCTAATAATGCGCGACATGTACAGCATGAGGTATCATTAGCATGAGCAGAAATGCAATAAGATGCTAAATTTTAGATAAACAGAAAAACAACTAAATATTGCTACTATATTCCTCATCCCCCTCCCTTTGGGAAACAGCATGGCTTAGAAGAATCAAGACCAAAGCAGCAAAGAAAGTTGGTCACTCTCCAACCTCCCCATACATGGGTACACCACAGGGTAGGCACCCTGGTAAACAAAGATGAGTGTAGACACAGATCCTTGAGGGAAATACAACAGGGGTAAAGTTCACTCTAGGCAACTGGAAGAGTGTAGGCCCCATAACAAAAATTCCCAAGAGAAAACACTCTGGAAAGAAACTAAAAGTTCCCCTGATAAAGGCAACCTGACACTGAAAATATGGTACGGCTCGAAACTCAAAGTCCTACCAACATGAAACCCTTGACCACGAGTTCCAAGCAGGTAGACTTCGACCGGAGCATAGTGCCCAAACAATCTCCACCAAAAATAGGGAACAACGCAGGGTACTAACCCTGTAAAATAACACAACCTCCCATAAATAGGGTACACCGCAGGATAGTAATCCTGGTAACTAAAATGGGGCATTGACTACCCACAAACACACAACCTCCCCTAAATAGGGTACAACGCAGGATAGTAATCCTGGGAACTAAAATGGGGCATTGACTTACCCACAAACACACAACTTCTCCTAAATAGGGTACACCGCAGGATAGTAATCCTGGGAACTAAAATGGGGCATTGACTATCCACAAACACACAACCTCCCCTAAATAGGGTACACCGCAGGATAGCCATCCTCGTCGCCAAGTTGTAGTAAAGGAAGATGCACAGTCCAACTGTGTAAGTAGATAATCCTTTATTGTAGATTCCTTCTAGGATAGGTAAGTAGGAGAAGATAGGAAGTAAAGGTAAAACCCCACCAGGAGCAAGCTCCAAGCAGCTCACCCTGAGTTGACTAACTGACACTGTGAGCCTGAGAGTCACCCCAGCATTCTATGATGTCATGTCATGTCATGTCATGGACATTCTATTCAGTGAGAACAGTAGAGAAGTAATTTACTACAAAGGTCTTGACTCTGACAATAAGAAATATGGTCTTCAGTGTTGTACCTGTGAGTTGCATACACTATCAATCTTGTCACCTTTTTGTTCCTGATAAATGTATGCCTTGGTTGCGTTATTCCTTTCTTCTGACAATTATTTTGCCGTCTGACATGCAAAAGTTCAGTCCATCACGCTGCCTATATTATTCTCTCCTCTGCATCCCTCTAGGAGGAGGGGAGACTGTACCGGTAGTATCCTAGGTGGGCAGTTCGTTTTTACATTGATACTACTAAGGAGTACCTAGTGGACTAGATGATCAGCTTTTTGTTGGATTTGCTGGTGCGAGGAAAGTAAAAGCAGGCCAGAGGTGGACTTTATTTTGATAGATTACCTTTCGCATACATTTGCGTTATCTAAGCCCAGAGATCCTCCTGAGGGGGAGCGGAACTATCAGAAGAACAAGTTATTTACCTTGGGTAACATTCTTTCTGGTGTATACCGTATGTAAAGGTAGAATCCTCATTGCCCACCCTTCCTCCTGTTCTGTGGAGTTGACTTTTCAGAGGGAATCTGGGTCCAATTTAGATGTTGCATGATTTTGAGCGACTCATCTTGTCAGTGATGCTCCCCGTTTTGTGGCCAAGATTATGTTATGGTGTAAGCAGGCTTCTGCACACTGGCTTGGAGCTTATATGTGGTTTTGTTTCTTCATGTCAAGAGGCTTGATGGAGTCGTGACTGAAACCAATGTGCCACTTGCCGGCATGCAAGCTGGATTGCAAAAGGTTTTCTGAATCCAGTCTAGCTCTTGAGGAGATTCTCAAGGTGATGATTCTGCAGTTAGTGTATCCACCACATTGAGTGTTACCGAAGGTGAGTAACTTGTTCTGCTGCCTCATTAACTCCTCTGCATTCCTTCAAAAAAAGATAAATGTTTTGGAATATTTAACTTGTCAACAATATGGGATCCAAGCATAAGATTGTGAATCCTTAACCACTTTCAACCAGAAACTGGATGAACCTTCGGGATGCCGAGACGGGGAAGATACTCTGGCAAGGAACAGAAGACCTCTCCGTCCCGGGAGTCGAGCACGAAGGTAGGTTTAGAATGTTGTAATCTTAATACATTTGAGTTTCATGGAAGATCCATTATGCATGCTGTGAAATTTTGTTTTTGTGTCTAAATTAATAGTCTGTTCTCCTAGTCTGTCCTTAATATTTAACTGCACCTCTCGAATCTCTTCAAACATGTCTTGGGTAGAATTAAAGATGTCATACAAACAAAAATGACCGGGTTCCCATAGGCAATTTCATATATTTTCAAACGTGTAAGTCATCTTGCAACTTTTACAATTATCTCCCCTTTCTTTTTAAACAATTGAGGTAGAGAGTACACCGTTTATAAGGCAATTTAATAAGCCTCCATCCCATCTATGACAGTCTAAATAAATGGACAGCACAATAATGTGAAACTACTGTGAAAAAATGTGAAAAGGCGAGATGACCCCTCACGGGCGAACCACCATCGGGATACCTGGTCGGTACTCACCAGTTTAGCCCTGTTCTCATCATTGGCGGTCATCAAGCCTTAAATAAATGTGTCCCAAAAAAAAGGGGGGGTAAGTGCATATGAATGCAGTGGAAAAGTGCAAAGCAAACTAAAATACAAAATGTGTAATGCAAAGGTAGGCTTGCACGTTACTATCACTTTTATTCTTTAACTACGTGCAACCTATCAGATTAAAAAGCGGGGTTGGTTGCTAATCATGCAACCCAAAACCACAAGCCAACATGTTTCATTGCCTTGTATACTTTTTAGGCAATTTATTCAGGGCAGCAATTTTCTTGCCACTGCATCAATGCTGGACACACCATTCATCGAGACCTTACTCAGCCATGGTGACTCCTACTGGCCGTAAGGATTAGTGCAAAATATAGGCAAAACCTCTCCTGTGAGTCGCCCTCTGTTTCCAGTCGATGTCTGAATTGAACAAAGCGCCTTGTCTCCACCCGTTCATCCCGGTGGCCACCTGATATGCTACTCCCAACATTAACTACACACAGTGTCTGTATGATCTCTCTGGTTGCTTGCAGTAGCTGTCTGCTTTGAGGTGTTCGAGCCACGTGGCAGAACCAGACCGAAACAAACAACGTGACCAAAGTACAGCACTAGTTGTCATTCTCAAGACCTGCTGTTGGCTTAATTGGGATTTTTGTTTGCTATTAATAAACCTGAGCTCCTTTATGGTAATGTCTTGCATTATTTAAAGGAGCAAAGGTGTTCTGGAGTAGACAAATAAGCCATCCACCACAATTCGCATTTCACACCCTGATTTATAGCCACTGTGCACTCATTCACTCACACTACACACTCCGCTGTCCTCTATATACCCTGACCACATACCGTGCTCCTCCCACTCCCTGCGCTGCTCTACAACTGTAGTGCACACTTTACCAGTCATTCTGTTTGCACACATTAGGGTCCCACAAGCAATTCAGAGATCCCTCTCCTCAGATGCTAAGTCTTCTCTGCCCACCCTTCCTCCAGGTCTGCACAGCTGCACCCTGAGCTTTCTCAACAATCTTTCTACATACATGCTTCACAAATAAGCTTCTCAATCGCAGCCACTAAACTGTGCTCTCTCCACACCCTCACACCACTAACACTCACAACACATACTCTACACTGCATCATTCCACATACCATCCATGGCATGTAAAACAGCCAGTGGTGTGCAGAGAGGCAAAGGATTGGATGAGCTTGTGTTCTGAATATCTGTATGGCCCATGGACAGGCTCTGTGAGAAACTTGCTCTGCCTTCAGCCCCCCTTCAGAGCGCCTAGAGGGGATCTGGTTCACAGTACGCACTGTTCAAGAGCAGGGCTGGCCTTTGCGTGGATAGCGCCCTGGGCGATACCAAATTTGGCCCCGCTGCTGATTGTGCGTAAAATAAGGCAACAGTAGGTCACTTTGTGTTCACAGGCTAGTTATTGGCTGGTTACATCAGAGAAGTGAGTAGACTCAACACAAGAAGCATCTCTGCCCCCACCCCAACTCTACTGAATCACACACAGCTCAGCTGCTTCATTCTGGTGCCAAGCTGTTGATGGGGGGCGAGTTGGGGGTGTGTGGAGCAATGAGTGCAAGATAGATTGAAGGGGATGGGCAAGGAAGGCGGTTAGGAGAGGGTTAAACTCGATTGTCTATGAAACGTAAAAGAAAAACAAATGAATAAAATAAAATGTAAGTTGAATCCTCGGAGCCAGATCAAGACTGCTGAGTACATGCCCTCAATGGAGGCAGATGGTGCGCCCCTCTGAAAGCTGGCGCCCCGGGCATAGGCCCAGCTTTCTCATTTAAAAGGACGGCCATGTTGAGTGATATTCTACATGGAAAAAATTATAGATCCACAAACATGCTGGGAAAAGCAACACTCTTATGGAAGGCAAGGCTAGGTAAAAGAGGTGAAATGTAAAGCTGAACAGCATCCTTAACATACATCACCTTAACTGGTTTTACGGGCGTTGTTCATTAATCTGTCAGTGCTTTTTCCTGTAAATTGCGGGGCATGAATATAGAGCCCGACGGAGGCCGTTTGAAGGCCTGATGGGGGTAGTCGGTTGTCGGCTAGCTATTATAAAGTGAAAAAATATAATGTGAGGGTGAAGACCAATTTTTGCTATTTAAAGCCCCCCCCCCACACACCTTTAGGATCCTTGTTCTTATGTTAGATTTGCAATTTTACTTATGGGATTTATTGGAAGGCTTTTCTTCTAAAAATCTCTCTACTTCGACATCTTACTTGAAATGTTTGGCTTGCTTGCAGTGTTCAGTATTTTACTCTACCGATATTTATTGTGGTGTTATGAAACGCACTTTTGAATATCCTTCTCGCCTGTGTTAGTCGTAGTGGAGGATACGCCCTCAAGCCTCAGTACAATTCTTTAACTTGCTTGCAGTATTTAGCATTTCATAGAGTAAGTGTGTGATAATGTCTGTTTTTTTTGTCTCTGTCTGGGCATGTGGGGTGAATATGCTGAGGGGACGCAACAGCATGAAAAGGTTTGAAGAACATTGTTTTATAGTATCTCTTATAATCCTAGTCTGTTTAGTTTATTACTGCATTGGGTTGCCCATTCTGAGATTTGTTGTGTAAAGTTTGTTCTGAGCCAGGCATAGGTCAGAAGGTGAGATGTTTGGGGAGATCTCCTGGGATGAATTTTATTTCTCTCATGCCATATATCATGTTATTGCATTTGTAGAATAAACTAGAGCCCTCCATTGGCCCGCGATATATGTTGCAGATCTCTTCAGTTATTCCATGTCAGTTCAGTTGGTGATGGTTGAGTTATTGTTGTGGACTGGTAGAGTACTGGGTGATGGACATGATATGATCCATAAGTTTACTGCCTTACGTGAGCGTCAGTCAAGCTGTAAAAGGGAATTATGCAGCCTTTTGGAACTACAGTCTGTTCCCGACCTTTGTGTGTTATGGTATTAGAGAGGATGAGGAGTGTTACAGACATTACTATATAATTCCTAGGCAAAACTTAGGTCAGTCCTTCATAACTTACCTGTATGTAAAGGTTATGTGCTGGTTGGACTGTTTCCATCTGTGAACTGTAGTTTGTACTTGAAGGAAAAATTACTATTCCAGGTTCTACACCACAATTGTGGGATGATAGTTGTCTTGTAAATAGCCATGTTTACACCTCTTTTGAAGTTTAAATGTTCCTGGATGCTTCGAATCTTGGTTGTTAGTGAGTTCCAGAGTTTGGTGACTTGTACCGAGAAAGCAGTGCCTCCTGTGGATTTCTTATAGTAACCAGTATGATGATCAGAGGTGCGCGCTTGGAACACATTGCCCTATTTAGTTTGTATTGCTTGAATTTGAATACTCTGTATAGTGGTCCTTTTCCTTGGAAGGCTCTGTGGATGACACTGGGTGCCTTGAACATTGCTCTTCTAGCTACAGGTAGTCAGCGGAGTGATTTCAGGACTGGAGTCATGTGTCTTCTTGGTTATAGTCTGAGGAGTCTTGAGGCAGCTTTTTAGATTATTTGTATTTTACATACAGTGAAACTGTAGGTGCCAAATTCTAGTCTCTTAGCCTAGTCAAGCATGGTGATTACAGGATTGAAGATAGCTTCCAGCTTTTGTTGGTCTCCATACTATGGAAAGATGTGTCTAATTGTTTTCATTCTGTAGATGGTGCTCTTTATTAATGTGTTGCCATGTTGTATGAAAGATATTTCTGGATCCTAGATTATCACTAGGTTTTTTAGTTCGCGTGATATCACTGGAGCGCCCTAGAGTTCCTTGAGTATTTAGTCACTGGACTCGAATTTTTGCTATTGTTCACAGGTCATGATCTCTGTTTCTGAGGTGTCGAAGTGGTTTGTCATCATCTATGCGTTTATTGGGTGCAGGCAGTTGTCAAGTTTTTAATTGTAGAGGCCTTCCAGGCCATCTATTTTTAGAATGATTTGGAAATCCTATGCATAACTGTACAGGGTGAGGTAGAATTATCACCCGGCTTAGGGTGTTGGGTGGAAGTTGCAAATTAGAGGAGACGCCTCGGTGTTGCATGTGTGGAGCTGATGTAGGCATACTACACTTTGCCTCTGAGGTAAGAGGCAATCCATTTTAGATTTTTTTTCAAGTATTCCAAGATGACTAATGTCTTTGTAGTAGTCGTGCGGTGGTGAACTATGCCCAATGCTGCTGATAGATCCAGAAGCAATACAGCAACTACTTAGTTCTTGTCTACTGTAAATTTTAAGTCCGTCTAATTGGATATAATGGTCTGAATCAGAGTTGTGTGTTTAGCACAGCCATTTTCCTCCTTAAACTTGGGAAGTTGAGTAGAACCTGCTATTTCACATATTGAGTGGCGCAAGTATGGCATCCTGAGTAGTTCCAGTGGAGTTAGTAGGGCCAGAAATAGGTTGAATTCCTCCGGGTCGGTTGTGATTACTGCAGTAAAAGTTTTCTTGTCAGACCATATGTTGGTGTTTTATACCTTCTAGGAGTCCTCCAGCAATGCTCTGTACACAGTTTGGCATCTGTATGCACATCCTCTGCTGCCTCTTTATGCACCTGAGGTCTCCACAGCCTTTCTACAGATACAGTTGCCAAGCTCTACCTCCGAAAGCAGTGCTTATCTGTGCAAAGGATGGCAAGAGATGTCCGCACTTGGGGTGCGGTTGGAGAGAGGAGTCTAGGCCTACTGACGATACTTGATACTCGACAGTTTTGGAGGGAGCTTGAGTGCCCTGAGAGAAAATACCAGATGTTTAAGAACTGTTGTACTGAAATGTCTCAGGAAATCGTGATGCTTCAGACTAGTGTCTGGAGCAGTTGTGGCTCGCATTCTGTTTGACACTAAGGGGCCGATTACGATTGCGGATTTCCCGCATCCACCGGGCCGGCGGAAGCCACCGCCGGCCCGGAGGATGCGGGAAATCCGCCGGGGAGCCTTGCAAGACCCACCGCCATATTAGGATGGCTGGTGGGTCTTACTATCTGTCCGCCGCTAATCCGCAGCGGGCGGATTCCGCCCGCGGCGGAAAAGCATTAACATGGCTGGCGGTGTCTATCAGACACCGCCAGCCATATTAGGATGACTGCGGAAAGATGCCTTTACAATGCGGCATTTACGCCGTGTAAAGGCATACGGATTTGTGTTTGGGGGCCCGTTGTGGGCCCCCAGGGGTGAAGGGGGTGGGGGGTGCACATGGGGGGTACCTATGGTACCCCCCTGCATTTGCCTGCACAAAGCGGCAGGCACCGCGAGGTGCCTGCCGCTTTGTGCATGCAAATGCACAACTTACTTTTTTATCATTGCGGCGGGTGCTGCTTCAAGCAGCACCCGCCGCAATGATAAAAATACAGGATGTGACCGCCAGGGTGGCGGTCACATCCTAATTTGCATGGAGGGACCGCCGCTGCCCCTGCGGACGGTCCCTCCTTCTTTATGGTGGCGGACGGACTCAGGTCCGTCCGCCATCATAATCGGCCCCATGGTGAGTAAAGACACTCCAGTAGTACCAGAGTTGGAGAAAAATCTAAACGTTTCCACTTGATTTTTGTTTAATGATAGCTGAACAGTAAGCAGAGGTAGGATCTATTAACCACACATCGGGAAACGCCAGATCTAAACAAGGACTGGAGAGGTAGATAGGAGCAACTTTAAGACCACACAGTTCATTTGAAAGGAGTATAAATGAATTATTCGTCATCCTCAAAGGGTTCGAGTCCAATCCGTGTACCAAGGCTTACAATTTATACAGCTAATTTGGAATCCTGTCTTGGGGCGACCATTAAAGATGCACTGCAAGGATAGTTGAAGGACTAGCAGAGGGGCACATAGATGGCATTCAGATCAGTACCTGCTGTTGGAAAGATGTCCTACATTCTTTAAAATTGCCCACCTCACATCTATCTGCCATCCCAGAACGGCAACACTCTTCCCCCACCTTCAAATTGCTCAAAGATACTCCAGGTAGTATGTGCAAAGAACCAGAAAACAGTTCCCCAATAACACTGTTTTACACAAAATCTATTGCATTACAGAACTATTGAAGTTTCGATGATTTCTACAGAGCAGTGCCAACATTCACCGTCACTTTGTCACCCACGATCTAGTGTTGGTTGGATTCATCCTGCAAAGAATAACTCCCTTCGTATTTCAATGCATTCTATGGAGGACACATGCTTATTTTTCCAACAGAGATTAATTGCTTATAAAGACTGAGTTAAATATCAACAAAGCCAAAATAACCCAATGCATTAAAGTTCATCTTCATCCTCGGGTGCCCACCCGGTACTTGCCACTTCCCTTGGATGCAGTTGACTTCTGATGTTGGTGGACTCCCACAATTTTTAAGGATGTCACTAAGATACAAACATTCAGTGTTCAAGGTTGAAGCCGTGCTGGGAAGCGAGAGAGCACCAGCAGTTGGCATTTAGGGGTGTCTGGAAACTTGAGAGAGAGGTCTTTGACTCAAACAATGCTTGTCTGTGTAAAGTTTTCCACTTTTAGGATGGCATGCAGGTATCTGCAGGGAACCCCTGGACACGATGGCACCAACCAAGCACAGGAGGTGCCTAGTTTGTGGTGTAGGCAACAGTAACACTCCTATCTTTGAAATGGAAATAACTCTGGAGCCAAATGTTGCAGAAAATGTTTTAAACCGTCCCTAGTTCAATGTAGGTAGGGCTATATGCTGAAACCCCAGGGGTTTTGAGTGTAAAGGGGGCAACCTAGTTCTCCTTTCTTTCAAAGTTGGAATTGGGTAATATAGATACTCCATCAGCTTAAAAAGGAGCTTCCTGTAAAATAGAAGTGCATAGTGCAGTCTTGTGCTCGATCACAAGGGTAATGTGTTCTACCACTTTCCGATAGAACAGTGTACTGAACATCTACACAGTGGAAGACAAAGATGAGTAAACGTGAAAGTCTCTGAGCTGGATTGCACTGTGGTCCTCATGTTTCCAGAACTTCTGCTTCTCTTGTCATACTCTGCCATAGAGGAGGTAATGCAGCTTGGCATTGGTTCGTGTCCTCCTCTACTAAGCTTCGTTCCAGCCTGGGGATGATGAGAATCCGCAGCAGAGTCCGGATCATGAGAATTTCTCACAACAACTACACCGCATAGCTTCCTTTCGAAGCCCAGACTGGTGCAGAATACTTGTTCCACAGTGTTAGGGTTTAACTGAAAGTGAGGTCGCCAATGGGCAGCCTGGGTCCCTGTCTCAAGGTGTACTTCCTCTGCTAACAAATGGATGACTACGTAACTACTTGATCATTTTGACGTTTGGCAACTGCTCAAGTAGTGGAACAAGTTGTGAAAATGTAAAAAAAATAGAAAAGATCCAATGCTTCATAATGGCTCTCACCACAAAACCGCATTGCACAAACCAATAAAATGAGCATTCAAATGGCACTACTGCTCCCAGCAGGGCAAGTAGGCATTTGCTTGGTCCTCCTGCATTAGAGGAGGAAAGGGAGTGACAAATCTGATCCGTTTCAGGAGGCGAGCAGTTTCTAGACCGATCAAAATGCTCTGCACATGGCACTTGGGGAGGACGGTATGCTCAGATGTAGCTACTAGGTAGAGAAGTAGCCTGACTAAATGAGGGTCTTCATCGTAGCTCTAAGATCTCCAAAGTTAAAAGCTCAAAGGCTGCACTGTGACTGAAGGAAGTCGGTAGGATGTCACCCTCAGTAGGGAAACTACACTTACTATGCAGTGAAGGTTAACACGGACACGCCCGCATTCAGATTACCAGCAACAGGCGGGTGGGGGATATGCAGGATCATGGGTAATGAGGGACTGGATACACGTTCACTAGACCTATCTAATACCTCATTCTCTCTCTCTCTCACCATCTACCACTCATTCAGTCTCTCCCATTCTGTTGCTCGATGGGGCCATTGTTGTCCACACTCAGATTTCCATTGGACAGCGTGGGCACCAGCTTACTATTCAGAAAGGGGGAGGAGCCATGTTGTCTCTTGAATCTTCAGTGAATTTACAAGAGTATGAAGGAGAGCCCGCATTAGGAAAAAATTTTTAGTTGTCAGAGAGAGGTCCCGAAGTGGGTCCCCATCATCCTCACTCCCACGAGAGCCCATGCCCCCATGCCCGAAATCTGCATTGGTATTTTATGAGCCTTTATTTGAAGCACTGTCTAGTGCACAACTATATACAAACATATTCAAGCAGATATCAAATATAGATGCGTCAATTATGAATCACAAGTAAATTATATAAAGACAGACAATTTAGTGGATTATAAGAATGACTTTCTTGAGTCCTTGCTAATAGTAATCCGCACGGTAAGGTCTGCAAATACGAGGGTTGCAGTTATTATGCTATATACCTGAATACCAAAGACTGCCAGCCTGGAGCTCACCGGGCCAGGCTCTGCTTGGGAGAATCCAACTGTGCATTCACTCAGCAACCTCGATGGTGAAACAAGAAGTTCCCTGAAGTCCTAAGTCAAATGCCACTGTCCCCAAGAGTGCTGAAGGCACCATTATCCATTAGTGTGATTAGTGATATAGCGTGAAATTAATTCATGAGATTTCTCCTACAATATTCCGAATACAATTCAGCTAGTCCTATTTTAAAAATGCTGGACAAGATATAAATAAATAAACTAAAAGTACACTCTCAGAACTCAGAGTACATACACAGGCTGTGATATGATGACCACCATAAATGCAGAACAGCATTCAGCAGTTTCAAAGAAAGAAACACGTGTCCTTATGCCCTGGAAGAACGACCATTGTCATTTTTTGTCTTTCAAATTTTTGGGTAGCTTAATATTTTTGGGTGTTTTACACTTTCTCCATCTGTTTTCTTTAGGAAGGGTTCTTCCGAAACACCACTAATGTCACTTTTGAGGGGGAGGGGCACTATTTTATACATATATACACATAGATATATATAAGAAACTAAGCAACACTGAAAACTACCTGTTATTTAGAGTGAGTAAGGCTTACACCCGGACAGGTTATCAACCCTCTGTAAGCCTTTTAAAAAAGTCTTTTTTAGCCACTCAGGAACACCCATGTTTTCATTACTTTTTTCACTTATTTGCCTTTTTAAGATTGTTTCCCCCCAAAGTGGTCCTCTTAACACACAATCCAATTTATGACAGTTTTTTTAGTGTGAAACTAATGTAGGCCTATTCAGGCATCTTTTATTTCTCCAATGTTTTAAAAAAAAATGCATGGATTGAAAAGCTTGCTTTCATAAGTACAGGGATAGGTACGCTGATTAATCTTTAGTTCTTTAAAAAGAAATAGTTTTTAATGAAAAATGTTCTCTTGGGTTAGATAGGCACAAGTTGAAGTTAGTTTTAAAATAAAAAAAATCCTAAACATTTTTCTCTTGTTAAAAGTATTCCATAATCACAGGAGGCGGCAACCATTCACCTTACAAATATTCATCAAAGTTTCCTATGACTGAGAACCAGTGTTACAGATAACAAGCATTTTCTCATGCAAAATACAATAAACTGAGCCCCATAAGTTTAAATTATCATGGATACTTGACTTACTAACTGATGAGAACTCCTGCTCCTGAAATATTTGTTCAAATTCTCCATCATAAGTTTGAATGTCAGCAGGATAAAGCGATTGTCATCAATATTTGTATTAATACCAGGATTGTGCAGCCCTATAAAGTCACAAAACTGGAAGCAGGCACTGAGCAATCTTTCTTTCTACATTTCAACCTAGCGGTTGGAATTAAAATTAGGGCAACGATTATGTGTTGTATAACGTAACAGGTTTGAAAATAAGCAGATTTCTTGATTTGACCTGTCATTGGTTCCCTTGAACCTTTATTGCCTCATCCTGAGTGAAATTTCCTGGGTCTTTGTACACTGTTCTTCTGACATGGTGTTCAGTGGTCTGTGGATGAAAGTGCAACTAATTGCGATCAATTACACGTCCCATTGTCTACTACTGCTGAATTAGAGATACCCTTCTGTTAAATGAGACTCCTAGTAGGAGTCTGCTGGGCAGTTGTCACTACTTGGCATTCAGAAACGCTCCATAGCACTGTTTCCAGACGTCACAGTGCACCTACCACACTGCACACCAAACAAGCTAGCAGTCATGGTGAATTGAGGTGAGTGAAGTGGTGAGTACCTTTAGGACCGCATTTAAGTCAAGAAAAACATTCTAATAATGAAATGAAATTCCCCATTCCCTATGTGGACTCTACTTACTACTGCACCAACGATCGCCTTATGCCTTTCTGCAGAAACATTTTTTGAAATGCCGTGAGTGACAGTTGCAACCCCCAAACATCTGGTGAATGAGATACTTGGCACCTACGAAATTTTAGGTTTTATGAACTCTGAGACGGCTAAAACGGGATGTCTCCCCTGAAAAGCTCAGCAGATTGTCAGTCTACTCTAGGTTGGAAGGTCCTCTAAGTTGAGTTCTCGCACCGACTGATGATGGTGTATTTTATTTATTCAAAGTTTTATATAGCGCGAACAAGATCCTTACAGATATCAGAGCGCTTCACAATGACAGGGTAGGGGCAGTAGGAATGAACAGAGGTAATGGGAGCAATGTAGTAGTCACTAACATGAATGGATAATAATAACATACATAAAACATATCAATATACTGTCAGGTAAACAAGTAATATAAAACGGCACAAGTCATTGATCCCACTCCAGAGGTGTTCAGGTACCAAGAAAGTAGCGTAGTAGTGTCTCCCTCAAGTAGAGGTATAGTGCCAAAGGACAAGGTGAGCATTGACACAAGGCAATGCAGAGTCTCTGATCCAACACCTATAACGTTCACGAGATCTTGGCCAGAAGGATGGTTTTCACCTCTTTCTTGAAGAGTGCAGTGGAGGAGATACGCCTGGTTTCAGGAGGGAGCGCATTCCAGATCCTGGGTGCCATACCTGAGAAGGAGCGCTTGTAAGTTTTCTCTTTCAATCTATTTTGTTCTTTCTTTCTTACCAGCTCGTGTTCCTAAGAAGATTCTGAAGTGCAAGGCTGTGTCCCGGGAGCTAAACTTCTCATCAGCGGAGCAGATGGAAAAATTCCGCCTTGAACAGAAAGTGTATTTCAAGGGACAGTGTCTAGAAGGTACTGCTACTCTTCAAATTTTGGTAGTGGATCGGAAGTTTTGTAATGGATTTTTGTCCTTTGTTTTCACACTCTAGTTGGTTGAAAATGTCTTTCCTCTCCCTTCCCCTCGGGTATAAACCTTGGTGAACAAGCATGTTAGCTTGATGAAAACGATGCACTTTCATTGCATCACTGTGTTGGTGCACATCACAGAATCCGTTCTTAAATAACAATTAATCAAGGCCACATGGCTACTGTTCCCACAGCGTTGGCGAGACAGCAGGCCTTTTTAGGAGAAGAATGCTTCTTCTGAGTCACTTTATTTTGTTATGCTAACAAAGCAATTGTTTGGCTGTCATTTTTAGGCTCTGAAGCCTCAAATAATTTTAGACCTTTGGTGTCTGTGTTCATGTGTAAAGCTTCCTTCTGAAGTGTGGTGAGGACAGGCAAAAAAGATAGTGCAGTTCAATATAGTTTAAGTATAAAACAAAGAATCATAATTTGTTTACATTTTGGTCAACATTTTACTAAAAGCAAGTACCAGCTGAGGGGATTATCTAACTTACTAGGGTGGGGTATTATGAAGTGAAACCAATAAAATACTACCCAAATGCACGCAAAATGCAAAAGAAGTCCTGAATCTGTCTCTGCAGGAATCATGGCCACCAAATCACTCCTTTCCTCCCTGATCTCCTCACCAAATCTTTTAACTTATGCAGAAGAACCATACACTCACTCTCCAACTCTTCCTACCACATCTCTAGCCAGGCCTTGACCCTGGGTCACCGCCTCCAATATGAATATATGAACTTAATTAAGTAACTATCTCTGAGGATGGTGAAAAAACAGAAAGCTTCACGTATATTTATACACAGGATCTCTGCTTCCACTCTATCCTACTGTCCACAAAATATTCCTCGTATGAGACCCTTTGGTGCCCCTTCAGTTACAGAGGTACAGGTTTGTGATTTTTCTCCCATGCCTTCCCCAGTAATCCACCATTCAGTCTCACTCGACATGTGAATAACTGCTACCTTCATATTTGCAGTAATACAAATTATCAGGAATCCTCCTCAAACTAAGTCACCTGGCTGGGGCTTCACCTGGCTCCCTCCTCATGCTCTACAGTGCTTTGCTCCCCACCGGCTGAAGATTCCCTCATTCTGCACTCACTCAACCTTTGCTGCACCTCTCAGATCTCCTTCCTGGCAGATCATGGAATAATATTTGATCCCACTTGTATGCTGGCAACTATCGCACCTGTAAAATTGGTTCTTATTGTCTGATAGCCCATTTCACCCCACACTTCAAAAAGTGGTATAGTCCTCTGCAGGCTAAAAAGACATAAGTGATCCAATGGCCATCCCATCCACCTTCTCCTTTATCTCCCCCTTTTCTCTCTAAACCTTTTTGAATTGACTCACCACAGACTTCTCAGTTCCCCTACACCTGAGCTTCCATTAAACTTCATACAGCATGACCGCTCACGTTATGACCTTTGTACCTCAGAAACATTTCACCACTATCTTTATCCTTTTTTGTCCTTCAGAGCTGCTTTTAACAGTTGTTAAGGCCACATTCTTGAAATAATATGGAGTCTGGAAATCATTAGCACTTCAATTAATTGGCTCTCTGCATTTCCAAGCTACTCGGTATTTCAGTTGTCCTCTAGGTCTGCCACCTACCTGGGTCTAGTCACTGTGAGGTGGGAGCAGACCTAGTGTTCCTTATCCTGTTACTCTTCAGAAATTACTCCGACGCATAGCTTGGGTTCAGCTTGACCTCATTTTTTAAATTAGTTTATTAAATATTATTTACTTAATATTAGTATTATAATATTAGTGTTCATTTTCTTTTAGTATAGTTTGCAAGTTTTTATTTGAAATTAATTTAATAGGTTGTTGGGTTTGTCGGGAACTAGTGTGGGAAGAGTTTAAACAATCTAAATCCTGTTTAATTTTTAATTCATGTTTTGTGTAAAGAATTGTTTTAATTGATATATAAATTGTTGTAATGTTTTTTATTTTTAATTGTTAATGGGTTGATCAGTTTATTTGCTTAATGTGGTCATTTTGTTTTTAGTTGTGTTCTTTTTTTTTTTTATTTTCAGAATATTTTAAAATAATTTTAGTTGTCCATAGCTTTTCTTAGGATAGTAAGGTGTTTTCATTTAAATTATTTTGTAATGTTTTGATTCGTACTTTTTTGTAACATAACATTGGAATTTTTTTAACAAATTTTTTGAATTTTTAATCAGTTAATATACACAACTTGGGTAGCACAAGAGGGTATATATCAGATTGACCACATTGCACATGTACAAAATGACTCAGTAATGTGATGCGAATTGCCATAGGCAGACAAGGAGGCAACAGCATAAGACGCATTGCAGCCAAAGTTTCATCCCACTTGTCCCAACCATTTTCCCCGTATGCGTTTGTGCTTGGAGGGGCATCCCATGGCTTCATATACAGGCCACTCCTGTTGTTCACACCAATCCACTCCGCGCCTCCACTGCGATATCGTTGTGAGAGCAGGATTTCTCCATCGGGCTGCTGTATCACACTTGGCCACCATGGTGGCCGTGCCCAGGAACGTCCGTTCTGCTCTTGAGCACCCCAGGACACCCAGCAACTGTAGCAAAGGGGAGATTTGTACCTCCCAGTCCAATACCTGTGAGTTCCCTCGTCACCGCAGTCCGGTATCACTGAATCACCGGACACAACCATACCATGTGATAGATTTCCGTGGGTGTGCCAGAGCAGGGAGGGCAGGTGGGGTCAGGGAAAAGGCCTTCTCAGTGCATTTTGGCCAGGGGAGGTAGGCACAGTATAGATAGTAGGTCTGAATCTGACGTAATCTGGAGGAAATGGTTATGACTCGAGGGACCATCGTGGCATCCTGCTAGTCGTTATCTTTAAGGGGAACACCCATCCCTCCCAACCAGTCCTAGGATGATCCAGTGGCATTTATGACTAGAGTATGGTAGATATGTGATTTACCTTCCTTGCCCACCATGCCCATGAGGAGTTTGGCCTCTAGAGGGTTGAATCCTGAGGGGGGGTCACTGGGTATGTGGACATGAAGTGCATACAGCAGTTGAGCTATGTATAGAATTTTGAAGAGGTGAGTGCATAGGTCTCTTGAAGCTCCTCGAAGGAGCGTATGTGGGTCCCGGATCATATGTCAACTAATTGTGGTATACCAATGAGGTCCCTTCTACCGAAGCCTTCCAGCCCTGCCACCTCTTGCAGCCATGTGCCCTGCCATAGCGGGGGTCTGGAGTGTGGGTTTAGTGTCCCATTTAGTATGACGGAATGCGACTCTCCAGGTGAGAAAAACACCCAGGTCACCGCAGGAAAGGTGGCAGGGACGGAGGACCCATACAGCATGGCCATAATCGGAGGAAACCTCAGGCACACTAGCTCCAACTGGTAGGCACAGTCCGACGCGGAACCATCGATGATGCAGGAGTATTGGAAGATTCTGAAAAACCTAAAGGAACCCTGGCAGTATCATCATTTTGTAGAGTGCAATTCAGCCTATCAAGTTCAGTGGGAGGGATTGCCATTTATTGAGGTCTTCTTTGGTTTTCTGCATCCAGGAGCCAAGATTAAGAGACCAAGTGATTTCAGGGTGGAGCGCTACCCATATACCCAGATATCGGAAGCTGAGACAGCGCACAGGAATGTCATTCTGCCAGGCTAGACAGTCCTGATTTGGGGCCAGAGGCACCAAGACAGACTTAGCCGAGTTCATGTGTAGCTTTGAAACTTCCCCGAAGAGTTGATGGATCTGAAGACATCTGTGCCACTTACCGCAGGGTCCGTCAGGAAAGGAAGGACATCATCTGCATAGAGTTCGATTCGGTCTTCGTGATACCCATTCCATTGTCTTCCCCGTACCTGAGCAGCTCAATTGCCAAGGTGAAAAGGAGAAGTAACTGGGGATAACCCTGCTGAGTCCCTCATCTGAAGGGGAAGGCATCGGAGAGCACGCCTTTAACCTTACTGCGCAGGTTCAGATTAGAGTAGAGCACACAGACAAACCCCCGAAAGCGGAGTCCGAAACCCACCCTCAACAATACACATTCTAGATGGATCTACTCCACTGCATCAAAGGCCTTTTCAAAGTCAAAAAGAAGCAAGGCTAAACAGGGTGGAAGCAGGTGACTGTGAGTTAGGGTGAAATGGAGACGCTGGAGGCAGTGCCACGTGCTCCCGGTCAGCATAAAACCTAATTGGTTGGGATGTATGAGGGTGCAGAGAACCTACTTGAGTCAGGTGGCTAGTATCGTGGCATAGATCTTGACCTCACCATTGATGAGAAAGATTTACGGTAGTCTGAGCAGGAGGTTGACGGCAGTTACGTCTTTTGGGATGACCACAGTGGTCCCAATATCTATCTCTGGTGGGAAGGCTCCCCAAATGTTTTCAATTTTATTGCATACTATTAAATGCTTTTATTTAATACATTTCGCAGTAAGAATAGTTAATTTGACCCCTCCCACGTCCAACACTTTCCCTATTTTTTTATACATTGGAGTAGGAATAATAAATCTGACCACTTTGAAGTCTAGCACGGTTGCTCAGGTTGTGGTGGATGTAGTGAATTTGACTTATACAAGTCCATTTTTTTTTCTTCTTAAAATTGTTTTAATACAGTTTAATTTTAAAAGTTAAATGTACATTATAATTTATTATGTATTTATCATTTTTTGTTTTTAAACTATTATTATTTTGTTTATATATTTCTAAATATATTTTCAATTATTTTAAAATATACTTTTATATTTTGCATGTTAAAGCTTTTAAACTAATCTAGTGTGCAATAGTTCAAATTCAATATACTTAACCGATTTTGACAATTTTGTTGTCTTCTATATTTTTGTTGTTGATGTTTTTGAACTTTATGTACAAAGTATAAAGTCGATATTTGTGTTCTAGATAATTGTTTGGCAGTATTTTTGTGTACTAAATTTTTGTTGGTGATATTTAATCAGATAACCATCTGGGGGTTAAACTGTATGCAGTTGAAGGAGACATGTATCCTTTAGATATGTGGGATTGAGAAGAAATTCCGACATGTTGCGCAATATTCCAGGCTCCATAATTCTTGTGATGATTCCCTTAGACCATGTTGTTTAGGAATCGCATTGGTGAAGAGATTAGACAGCCTCCATCGAAGTCACCAAAAGATTCCTATATTCAGAAGTGATCGTAAATAGTTTCTTTCAGTGGCAGGTAACATTTGAAACCTTGATGAACTTGTTACGATTTGTAACTTTCTTGATGGAGTCTTTAGCCCTCTGTAGCTGTTGGTAGCGATTTACATTGTCTTCCTGGCTGGTTACAAGTTCGAAGATTTGAGGCGAACAGTTAAACGGTATGATGTGAGTAAAGAGTCCGCAATACTAGAGACCTAGTGAGTCAACTGCTCAGGAGGGTAGCTTTGAAGATTCGTTGTTTGGTGGCGTCCAGTTAATATGGGTTTTTCCTCTGTTGGGTGGAGTTCATCAAATAAATTAAGATGCGTGCATTGTTCTTAATAGGTAATGAAGACTAGTATGTTGATCGTACGGACAAGTGTGAAAACTACACCCGTAGTTCATAGATGGCATCCAGAGTGTCTGGTTGTGTGGGTGGAATCTGAGCCAGGTTGATTGAAGTGTAGAACCTTTATTTGGATATAAGCGATTTAGGATTAGACCAATGCACCATGTCAAACCACATGTATAAAACGCAGAGACCATTGTATTGTAGAATGAATGACGTGGCATGAGTTGACAAAAGGTTGTCCAAAACCTGTTTTTTAATTGTTTAAACCCCCCCTTCCGTAATCCTAACCACTTTGATTTCTCAGGAGGTGTCCATTACCAGCAAAAACAAATCTATCCAAAGCTAAATAGTCAAAAGGAAATGAAACACCTTGCAAATAATGCCATATGTGTACCTCAAAGCAAATTAAGCACAAATCCTTATGCGGGCTGAGGTGAAGGTTCTGCTGTGACAGCAAGTTGACAGGTTGCCCAAAAATGTTTTACCTTCAACGCTCAGTAAGGCAGTACGTGTCTGAGGCGCAGTAAAGACAATGTTTGGTGGTCCTTCCCTCAAGCTAAATCCCATTGGGTGTCCTTGCTAAACCTCATGAGATATAACAGGAGTCGCTGTCACACAGTCCACTGCATCCAGTTGTGTTTCTCTTGGGCGCCCCGGAGATGGGGAGGGATTATCCTATGGATTTCCCTTTTGGCTGTTTACTGCACAGTTCCTTTCAGCAGGTAGATTAACGTTGGCCCAATATTGGAAGCAGAAAGCTTCAACGGTTGTATGGTGGACAAAGTTTTGTTAATTTTGCACAATAGATAAATTGACTGCGATAGTGGCAGATAAAATGTTTGGATTAAAAAGGACTGAGAAGCCATTTAGGACTTGCATAAAGACTCTGATTGGGTGAATGGTGCCGGATGTCCCCGCACTGGTGAGACTGGGCCGGTCCCACAGAATGTCTGGTTCCTTCGAAAATTATATCACAGTTTGCAAAAGGACATTTGGGGTTCAATTAAATGGTATCATTAATGATTTATAGACTCCCAGACCGAGGTGCTAATGTGCCATTTTCTCTCCCTCCTCTGAAGAACTAACTTCTCTGGCCAGCATTATTCCTCCCCCCCCCCCCCCAACCCCTCTTTCCTTGTGTGATTTTTCCCCTCGCAATTAACAGTTGTCTTTTTGTTCTGTTATGTAATTCAAAACACTCAGAAATAACGTGTGGAAAAAAATGATTGAGACCCTGCTGATGGGAGTGAAATATGGTTGTCCTAGATATCAGAGACAAAGAGGGACTGCTGAGCCATATATACCAGTATTGGACAGAAAAACATCATTGCTGCACACGGAGGTGTGTGGTAGGGGAAGCAACTCGGTCATATTCTCACTCAGTCTGCCACAGAGTTCAGAGCATGGAGTCACTGAAAGATCAGCCTAGCTGCCTACTGGATGCTTTTGGTCTTAACAATTATGACTTCTTCATATAGCACCCAAGAGCCATGCTGTCAATAGGGTGTGCCAATAGATAGGACGAAGAGGAATGGAGGACACTGGACCATTTGTCCAACAAGGAAGAATAGCATATTCAGGACAAAGACAGAGGCTCCCTCTTAGCTCCTCATATATGTATTTCTGTGTTTTAAAATTTGGTCGAAATCTGTAAGTACTGCGACAAGGGTAAGGATTGAGGCAAGCATTTCAAAAGAACGTGTGATTTGGAAGGGCATCCCCCAAAACACCCAGCTCTTTATTCTCACTGGCACACCGCAGAGTAGATTCCCAATCTTAGAGTGCCACGAAAAAAATTCACCTGAGATGAAAAAAGAGCAAAGAAAAATTGCTCCTGGAATAAGCTTGGATGCAGCATAATATGTAACTTGTTGAGCCCTTAACCTGTGCTAGCAAAAAGTCCTAGATTTCTAAACACAATGTGTGTCTCCAGGTTACCGGGGTCTCAAAAATGTACTGTGGTAAAATGTTCGCTTGGGTGCCATGTTTACAGACCTAACATAGTTTCTTACGATTGTAAAAATTAAACAAGCAGACAACCCTATTTCATGGGCTTCCGTACAGTATTCCAATGATCCTCTTCTTAGAAGATCTTTCACTTCAACACAAGTCAGTGGAAAAATTAATTTGCCACGATTTTCTCTTTTTCTAAATCTCCCTCTTCTCTTCCGAAATGTTGGCTTATATCGTATTGTTTTTGACCATTTATATCCTTTCTTTTCAGAGTGGTTCTTCGAGTTTGGCTTTGTAATACCTAATTCTATGAACACCTGGCAGTCCTTGATAGAGGCTGCACCAGAATCTCAAATGATGCCAGCCAATGTTTTAACGTAAGTATTGAAGGGGGCTTAGAGCATATGCTACTGGTCAGCAGCCATTTGTTGTCACAGTGTCTCCTGCGGGTTCTCACCCATTTTTAATTGTCTTTGGCACAAAGATGATGTGATAATGTTCATATTTTATAGACACACCTTAGAATTCAGCTTTAACATAAGCATTTACATGCACCGAACTGCCTTTTAAAAGTACCCTGATTGCAGTAACACCCCATCAAATGGTTCACCAAACAAATGTCAAATATCTGCCCTTATTCCACCATCCAAAGTCCAAGTAATGAATCTTTTCTCATTATCTAAGGCAGAACATAGACCTTACTTCACTATCAATTTGAACTGCTAGGCTTGTATCAAATACGTTCACGCACCCTAACCCGGGTGCAGTACACGCTCTGCTCTTTTCCTCCTTCAACCCAAGATTTGGTCTGAATGTTACTGTTAAGTCAGGAAACCACACGCAGTGAAGTTGTTTTGACTCCTTTATTCCATAGCTCAAACCCTGGTATCAGCTACACGCTTCCACCTCCAACTGTCCCCACCGTCGTCTCACCTACTTTTGTTCCTAACCGCTCTACAGCAGCAGAAACAGAACCTACATTCTCTAGATAATAAGAGGTCTTTTTACTTAGACAACTCAAAGGATGTAAGGCAATCTCACTAACTCTTTGTAAACGATGGCTCTTTTCGACAAGGTTTAGCTGCTTCGAAACAAACCATAGCGAGATGAATAATTTCATTATTTCTTTGTTACCAGATTTCCAACAAATCTCTCCCAGGTGAACCTAGGGCTCACTCAAAAATGGGTAAAGCAGCAACCACAGAGTGGATCAGGTATGTCCTGATTCAAGCTTTCTGCAAAGCAGCCACTTGGAGGTCAATGCATATCTTTAGAAGGCACTATTGTCTTGATGGAGATACTGAGTTGAAACAAGGCTCAGTAAAGAAACACTTAGAAACTTGTTTAAATGATTGATAGATTTTGCTTTTCCTGAAATGGACCATAATTATACATTGTACCCTGCATTGTAAATCGGTCTCCCTTTCTTATAATCTGACTGACAGTCATGGAATTAATTTATCTGTAGCTAGCTACTCTATTCAGCGTTTATGACTATCAGTGAAGATACTTACGATGCAGAACTAGGACTACAGGTATGAAACCTTTCCTTATCCAGTATTAGGGGTGTCTTTCATGGATTCACATGCCTGAATCATTCCCCGTCGTCGAGACGGGAGCCTCCGGTACATAAAAAAGTAATGTCCTATAGACATACATAGAGAAAATAGGCCTAAGGGCCTCCCCTTAGTAGCCTTTCTTAGTCCTTATGTAAAAAGGACCAAACTCTCCCAGTCAGCCAATCAGCTCCGACCTCCCTCTAGAACCTTCCTGGGAGGAGCCTCAGTCCCTCAGATTTTCTACCGCACGTTGTGCTAAGGGAGTCTCCTCTGAGCTCTGCTCAGATTCTGTGTTTTTTTCACTTAATTTGGCTTTTCTACTATGGATTATCTTCAAATACATTCTGTATCTTCAAATACTTTCTTTAAAGAAGGTTTAACAAGGGAAAGAACGGAAGAATTCTGTTTGGAGCCTGCACTTCTTGTTCCAAGAGGTGGCTCTGCTCGGTTCCTCACACTCACAGACCAAAGGCTACAAGGTATGTTGCTTTTTCAAGTGACTTTTGAAGGGTCGTGAACAGAGGCTGTTAATATGGTTAAGGCCAGAAAGGAGGTTATTTATTTCTCCAGTTACTGCGATGAGGTGTTGCCCTCAAAGTCCAGGAGACCTCAATAGAGAATCTCCTCAGACTCATTCCTCAGGGTACCATCCTGAGAAGGCCCCAAAAAAGACCGCTCAAGGGTCTTCCGGGCGCAGTCCTTCAAGGATCTCCCCACTCTGTGGGAAAGGAGAGTAAAGGACTTGCTTTGGAGAATTATCGGACAACATAGACGACGTATGAGCCGTCTATATCCCCTCCTCTGGTCATAGGATCGTTCAGAAAGGCGTCGTCTATACCTCCTGAGGTACAGCCTAAGCAGCCATCGACGTCAAAACCATCATCATTGCAATGTGAGCGTCGACAACGACGACAGCGTCGACGATGACGTCGACGACGAGACCATAGACGTCGACGGCGACACCGTCGACGATTGGAGCGTCGTCGACGAGGACATCGACGTCGACGACGAGGCCGTCGACGACACCATGGACGTCGACTTCAAAACCGTCGACGACGACGAGCACCGTCGACGACGACGAGCACCGTCGACGACGGCGAGGACCGTCGACGACGGCGAGGACCGTCGACGACGGCGAGGACCGTCGACGACGGCGAGGACCGTCGACGACGGCGAGGACCGTCGACGACGGCGAGGACCGTCGTCGACGGCGAGGACCGTCGACGGCGAGGACCGTCGACGGCGAGGCCCGTCGACGGCGAGGACCGTTGACGGCGAGGACCGGCGAGGACCGACGACGGCGAGGACCGACGACGGCGAGGACCGTCGACGGCGAGGACAGTCGACGGCGAGGGCCGTCGACGTCAGCGTGGACCGTCGACGACCAGGCAGTCGAAGTCAGCGAGGACCGTCGACGACGAGGCAGTCGACGGCGAGACCGTCGACGTCAAGACCATCGCCGTCGACGACGAGACCATCGACGACAGCCTCTCGGAACGAAGGCCTGTCTACGGTATCAATGAGGGCTTCATCTCGAAGACTAATCGGCATGTCTACGGCCTGTCTACGGTTTCGATGATGGCCTCATCTACGATGATGGCCTCATCTATGAAGGCGCATGGCCTCATCTACGAAGGCGCATTTTAGTGGGCGCGTCTATGACAGCCTGTCTACGGCAGCCCGTCCACGGCAGCCTGTCTACAGCGTCTACAGGGCCTAGTCTACAGTGCCTATTCTATGAGGACCTAGTCTACAATGGCCTAATCTATAGTCTACGATGTCCTAGTCTACTGGCCTACTCTATGGAGGCCTAATGATCGATGGCCTAGTCGTCTACGAAGGCCTAGTGCTCGATGGCCTAGTCTACGATGTCCTAGTCTACGACGGCCTAGTCCATGACGGCCTCGTCTACAAGGGCTAGTCTAAGGAGTCGACTGCTCGCCTACGACGCCCTGTCTACGGTATCGACGATAGCCTCATCTACGTAGGCTCATCTTCGAGGACTCGTCTACGGCGGCATAGTCATTGAAGACATCGTCTATGACAGCCTGTCTGGTCGACCAGGGCCTTCTCTAAGATGGCCTAGCCTAAGATGGCCTCGTCTACGCGGGCCTCGTCTACGTGGGCCTCGTCTACGATGGCCTAGTCTACGAGGGACTCGTCTACGATAGCCTCGTCTAGGATGGTCTAGTCTATGATGACCTCATCTACGACGGACTCAGCTACGAAGGCTAGTCTACGACGGCGTCGACGGCCTTGTCTACGAGTAGTCTACGACGGCCTCATCTATGACTGCTCGTCTACGACGGCATACTCTCTGACGGACATCTTGTCGACGAACTCGTCAACGAAGGAGGAGATCCACCGAGTCTGTCATCTCTTTTAAGGAGGTATGGTCATCTATGACTGCGCGTCTACGATGGCATAGTCTATGACGGCTACCTCGTCGACGGATTCATCGACGAAGAAGGAACTCCACCACTCTGGAATCTCTTCTAAGGTGGTATGGAGAGCTGCTCAACGTTTTAAGATCTCCATGACCTCTCAAGAACAGGCCTGCTTCTTGTACGTCTTCAAAGAACCCTACAAGAAGGCAGTAAGATCAATACGGGTTATCCATTACCTATAGTCAGAAGAGGTAAGGGTCCGGTAGTACCCCTCCTCTGTATCACTGGTGATCCCTCTGTTGGAGAAGAAGTATAAGGCGCCAGATACAGCACCGGCGTGCTTAACAGGAACTTTCTAAGCCGGACTCCGTAGTGCCACAGGCGGCCTAGAAAAACTCCAGGGATCCTTCGGCCCCGTTGTCACCTCCTCCTGATAAGGAGGGTCTAAGAGTGGACAACCTTACGAACAGGTTTTCCTCTGTGAACGTTCTAGCGCTCTTGGTACGCTAGCATGGAACATTGTGGGCACACTGGCCCCATACCAGCCGGAATTACCAGACTCATCCGAAGAGGAAGTTGGGTGGATTCCGCTGAGGCGAGGCATTGGCGTTAAACCATAGACTGCGCGAGGAATATCGCTATGACAGGGTTCCGCAAGTGGCTGGACCTGCAGTCTTGCGGATCCAAGGAGGGCCCTTTCCGTCCTGAGGTGCAAACTACGTTTGTGGACGGGCCAGATGAGGGCCAGTCACTGTTGGCACGAAAAGTTAACGAAACAGACAATGCGAGAGCTTTGGACACTCTTCAGTATATGAACCAGTCCTTTAGTACAACGGGAGGAAGAAGAAGGTCTTCCCTCAAAGGAAATTATCAATTCCAATCTTCCTGCTCTTCAGGCCAGAGTAGACCACAATGCCTTCAGTCGCCGACAATAGCAAAACAAGCACCCATCTTCTGAGAAATTGTCTTCTCATGGAACGGGCAGCGGAGCTATCAAGATACACAGCTGCATCTACGTCTGGATTATGCTGTAGAAAGGAGCTATAGCGAGTATTCCTCCTCCTCAAAGGAGCTGTAGCGAGAGTACCTCCTCCTCATAAGGGAAAAGGTTTTTTTTGTTCCCGCTTCCTTTTTAAATCCGGAAAACAGATAGGAGGAGGAGACCAACCTTGGGCTTCAGAGACTTCAACACCCTCCTAAAAGAGGCAGTTGTTTCGCATGGTAATCCATGAGGTCCAGCAAACAGGACGTTTACTTCCATATCCCACTTCACAGGAATCGCTAAAAGTACTTACGATTTGCAGTAGTGGGCAGACATTTACGGTTCCGCGTTCTGCCTTTCGAGCTCAAGTCTGCACCACACATATTCACGAAATACAGTTCCCTGGGAGCGACATAACTAGGACACCAAGTCTTCGGTATCTGAAGGACTGCCTGCTCAAGGCTTCATCCTTAAAAGACGTGTCCAGGTCTCCCGACGCCTGTTCAGTTTTCGATGCTGGATCTCATCCTCAATCAGGAAAAATCGGTCCTGAAACCTTCTCACTACATCAGTTTCCTAGGTACATCAGTTTCCTAGGTATAACCCTGGCCACACGGTCAGCAAAGGTTTTCCCATCAGAGAGTGATAGTGTATCCTCCTGGTTCCTCGCTCTCAACTACGAACGAGACCTCTACAAGAGGCGCTATCGAAGCAGTGGTTACAATCTACAGGGTCATCTTGCCACATAAAAGAGAATCCTCACATGGCCGGAGTCCTACAATGAGGAATATCCTCTCAAAAACTGTCTCAAGGCTTGTCACTCCTACTTCCGGCGGTTCCTCACGTCGTCACAAAATGCGGAAGGTAGTCTCCTATGGAGAAGACACTACATATCAATCTGCCTGAACTGCTGACGGTCTTCCTGGGCCTTCAAGGTTGCCTACCAAGAATAAGACGAACAATGGGCTCACCTATGCGCTCAGCAGGCAGACACCATTGTAACAGGGAGCTGGACCAACAAATCATTGGCCCCATCTTCTCCAGATAAAACACGCCGCAAATGGATCTAATTGCGACGTGAATGAAAGCCGGATGCCCACACTTCCGTAATTGGCTAGGGAACGCATTTCCAACCGCATGGCGCAATGTCTTTGCGTAGGCCTTTCCACCATTCCCGATGCTCCCATTGTCCTCAAGACACGGTTGGTGGAGCCTTGTATTCTGATTTTAATAGCCCCAATTGGGCCGAGGCGACATTGGTTCACAGAACTCCACCACCTATCCCTGTAGCCGCCGATCCACCGGCGGCAGTATCTATCTCTGCTACTATGATCGATAATGCAGTTCGACATCAGGGTCTGAAGTCTCTCTGGTTGGTCGCCTGACCCCTGACACAAGACTGAGTTCAGAGTTCCACAATCGGAATAATCCACAGGACTGTAGACATTCTTGCCAGAGCAAGTGCGGATAGCACATGAACATATTCCTGGAAAGGGAAGCGCTTTGTGTCTGCGGTGTCGACCGCAGCAATAGGCTTTTCTCCACATCACTGGTGCAAATATTGCCTTATCTATCCATTACAGTACATTTAACAGTGCTATCTCGTTATAAAAGAATTCAAACGAGCCCATCGCTATGGTCAAGCGGGTTGCTTAAGCAAGTTCTGAAACGTTTATATAGATCTTTCCCGCCAGTAAGGATGTTGCCACCTCCTGGCATCTCAATGTGGTTCTTACCAAGCTCATGAAACATCCGTTCAACCAGTACACGGAGCTGACCCAAAGTATGTCTCGTGAACAATCCCCACTAAGAGTCAGTGGGCTACAGGCGGTTTTCTATCCAGAAGAGCGAGCGAGCTCCAAGCTCTGTCCATTCAGGAACCGCACATGCAGTTTTTCTGCTAGTCCATTCGGAACCGCACATGCAGTTCAGGAAGGCTAGCATGGTGCTGAGACCGAACCCAAAATTCATTCCAAAGGTGCCTTCAGCCTTTCATCTCAATGGGCCAATAATCCTTCAATCTTTCTTTGCGAACCCTTCAACCGCAGCAGGAAGGGCTCTACATTCTTTAGATCTCAAAGATGTCTCAGGTTCTACCTAGATAAGTCTAAGACTTTCAGAAACTCTTCTCAACTGTTCGTGACATACAGCAGACCAAGAATGGGCCTGTCCCTCACGAAACAAAGCATCTCAAGATGGATCTCATCAACGATTGCATTCTGCCATGACCAGGCCGGACGGCCTTTGACTGATCAGGTCACTGCACATTCCACCAGGACGATGTCCACGTCAGCAGCACTCTTCGCGGGGGTGCCAATCTTGGACATTGGCAGAGCGGCGACCTGGAAGTCACCGCACACTTTCTCCAGCCACTACTGCCTGGATATCGAACTTCAGAAGGATATGGCAGTGGGTCAAGCGGTGCTTCGCCATCTCTTTCAGTGAGGTGAGCCTTCCTACTTCCCGCCATCCAGGTATGCACATTCCTTGCTCTTGTGATACTATATGTGATGTTATATACATTGTCTAACATGACTGCAGAACTGATTTACATCACAAATGTGCATATCTGACTGCTAACTATTCTGATTCAGGCACGTGAATCCATGAAAGACACCCCTAATACTGGATAAGAAATGCGTTACTTACCTGTAACAGCAGTTATCCAGTATTGGTGTCTTTCATGGATTCACATGCAACCCTCCCGCCTCCCCGGGAAGGACTCACATCCCTCTCTGACAACATTACGCCTACCTAGCTGGGTGCGTACGAAAATCTGAGGGACTGAGGCTCCTCCCAGGAAGGTTCTAGAGGGAGGTCGGAGCTGATTGGCTGACTGGGAGAGTTTGGTCCTTTTTACATAAGGACTAAGAAAGGCTACTAAGGGGAGGCCCTTAGGCCTATTTTCTCTATGTATGTCTATAGGACATTACTTTTTTATGTACCGGAGGCTCCCGTCTCGACGACGGGGAATGATTCAGGCATGTGAATCCATGAAAGACACCAATACTGGATAACTATGCTTCTGTAGTAGGGGATCTCTGTGTATAGTCATAATCTAGTGAATAGTCCCGCCCATGTGCGTGGACCCCGGCAATCAAAAATAATCTCTTAAGTTGTCAAAAAATTGCAGAACTGCAAAGACACTTAAGAGAAAATTTAAAGACAAATAATGCAGCCTATATCCACAGGCTACACTGTCCAGTACTTCAACTAGAAATTCCACCAAAAATCCACAAACAGCAAAGCCTGTCCAGATTTCCCTTGCTTTTACTGCAAAAACCCCTCAGAAATGATAGAGAGGAAGGCCTGGACAGACAAGCCCCATAGGCTGCCATTATGTGGCTTAAACAGGATACTGTGCCTTTAAGGAAACCTTCCAGAACCTTCTCCCAGTATCCCAGAATGCATAGCAGGTCCCACTGACTTCAGTTCTTTTTTCCGGCTCCTGCTTACAGGACCCTGGCATTGAGCTCTCCCTTGTTTCAAGGGGTTATTGCATGTTTTGGCACTTTTGTATACTAAAAGTGTTGCAGTTTACTTTCTTGGCTTTCTCTTCTCTTCTGTGTGCTGCTTCAGGTGTTTTAGGGCTCTAAAATGCCTGGACTCTTTGTGAAGTGTCCAGCATGTGAGAGGAAGAAGGCCAGAGGTGATCCCCATGATGTCTGCATCGTCTGCCTCCCTGAAGATCATGTCCCTGAGGAGTGTGTCATCTGCCAGCAGTTTACAACTCGCACTCTGAAGGAAAGGGCGAAGATCAGGCTGTCTGGCCTTGAGGAGAGGCGCCTGCAGGCTGCAGGTGGGTCTGGGCAGTCAGGGAAGGTTCCCTCTGCCTCTGCTGAGGCCTCTGGGGGGCTCCCCAGAGGCAGGAAGCCCAGCAAGCGATCCCGGTCTCCGTCGACGTCGATAGCCTCGACGACGACGTCGAGAGGGATGACGGCGGTGTGCTCCCCTTCTCCCCGGGGCTCCGGGACGAGACATCGGGACGACTCGACGTCGAAGCCACCGCGGACGAAGCCGCCGTCGACGTCGTCTTCGGCGTCGACGTCGAGGGCTTCTTACCGACGTCGTAGACATCGGCGCTCGCCGTCGAGGCGACACCGCCGGTCGACGTCGAGGGGATCCTCGACGTCGAGAACATCCAGACGACGTCGGCGACGCTCATCGTCGAGGAAGGACCGTTCGGCGTCGAGGAGACGTGCGACGTCGAGGAGAGAGAGGTCGACGTCGAGAAGAAAGAGGTCGACGTCGAGAAGAAAGAGGTCGACGTTGAGGGATCGGCGCTTGACGTCGAGGGATCGGCGTTCGACGCCGAGGAAGGAGAGGTCGACGTCGCGGAGGCGGCGTTCGACGCCGGAGTCAAGGAAACGCCCTTTGACGCCGGAAAAGCGACGCTCGACGTCGAGCAGACGGAGGTCGACGTCTAGGAGTCGGTCAGGCTCTCCGAAGCGTCGCAAGAGGGATTCTAGTCCCAGGAGTCACGCTGCTTCCAGCGGGGGACGCAAGAGGAAGCGGTCTCCGGCTGAAGGGGCGGGCTCTCAGCCCTCTTTGCCTAAAGGATCACAGGGCACGGTGTACTCTGCGGTGTACACTCCTTCTCGGCCTCGGTCGACGCATACACCTGGTCCGAAGGCGGTCACTCCTCCTCCTCCTCCTCTGCCTCGAGAGGACCCGCCGACGCTGCCTCCACTTCCAGCGGACGACCCGCCTCCACCGGTTCCTCCGCGTGGGCCGGCACCGCAGCCGGAAGTTCCTCCTCCGAGGTCCACTTCGCTGCCGTTTTTGCCTGTACCTCCTAAGGGGACCCCGAAACCTGCGCCCAAGGAGGCTCCGAGGAAGACTCCACCACGGAAACCGGTGGGGAGGCCACGGACTGGCAGCTCTCGCTCTCGCTCTCGCTCTGGGAGACGGGACAGGTCGCGGCACAGATCGTCCTCGCGGTCGAGACGCCGCCATAGGAGGCGCGAGTCTCGCTCCCGCACGGGATCCTCTGGCTCCAGGGATCGTTCTCCTACCCTGTCGGGATCACCGGATACGAGGGGGTCCCCAATTGATGACCTGGTGGCGTTCCAGGATTTCCTCTTGAGGGGCGCTGCGAAGCTGGGCATTCCCCTGACAGTGCCCACGCCGAAGACGTCCGTAATCTTTGAGACGTTGCACCAAAAACACTCGTCTCGCCCTCTCCTTCCTCTGGTACCGGGCCTGGAGGAACCAGCTATGGACCTTTTCCTCACCCCAGCGGTGACAAAGGCGGCACCATCTAGGTTGCTGAGGAAGTACCGGGCCCCGGACTCGGACCCGGCTTTTCTGAGAGCGGAACCACCTCCGGACTCCGTCATTGTGACGGCGGCACGCAAACAACATGCCTCCGCTCCGTCATCCACGGTTCCCCCGGATAAGGAGTCCAGGTGGATGGATTCGGCAGGGAGAAAGGTCTGTGGAACTGCCGCCACCTCCATGAAGGCTGCGAGTGCCACGGCTCTGCTGGGTCGGTACGCCCGCTCCCTCTGGGACTCCCTGGAGCGGTTTGCGGAGCACTTGCCTCGTGAACAGCGTGAGGATTTTCAGGAAGTGCTGAGTGAAGGGATGCTGGTGGCCAACCAGATCATCAGTGCGGCAGCGGACTCTTCCCTGTTGGCTGCTCATGGTTTTTGCCATGGGGTCAACCAGAGGCGCCACGCCTGGCTCCGTCTTACGTCCCTGAAACCGGACGCACAGCAGAGGGTGGCCAACCTGCCGTTCTCCGGCAAGTCTCTTTTTGGACAGCATGCGGACGACGAGATGGCCCGCATGAAGGCGGAGGCCGAGACGCTCACGGCGGTGGGCCTCGAGAAGCCTAAGGAGACGAAGAAGCCGTACCGCTCATTCCAACGGCGGTCCGGTGGACAAGGCCGTGGACGTGGCCAGGCTTCGGGACATTCGCAACAGCAACAACAGTTCCGTAAGCCGTTCCAGAAACGCCAGAGGGGCAGGGGAGGCCAGCAGTCGGCTCCAACGCCCAAGGGCCAGGCTGGGTCTAGGCCCTAGGAACTTACTTCCCCCGGATCCGTTACCCACTCCGGTAGGGGGAAGCATCCAATTTTTTCCGGCAGAGTGGAGAAAAATTACTCAGGACAAGTGGGTGCTGAATATTGTTTGCAATGGATACAGTCTTCGGTTCACCAGCCCGCCTCCATCGATTCCTCCGGTCAGCTCGCGGTTTCAGCTGCTCGAGCTCCAGGTGGAGGCCGATACCCTGTTAAGGAAAAGGGCGATAGAAGACGTGCCTCTGTCCCAGAGGGGACGAGGCCTGTACTCCTGGTTCTTCCTGGTTCGCAAGAAGGACAAGAACGAGTTCAGGCCCATTCTGGACTTGCGACAGGCAAACAAGTGGATTCGCAGGGAAAAGTTTCGCATGCTGTCGTTGCATCAGATTTATCCTCAGTTGCAACAAGGGGACTGGCTCTGTGCCATAGACCTACAGGATGCATACTTCCATGTGCCCATTGCGCGCAAACACAGGAAGTTCCTGCGGTTCCAAGTCGGCACCAATCATTATCAGTACACAGTACTCCCATTCGGACTGAAGTCTGCGCCGAGAACTTTCTCGAAGTGCATGGCGGTGGTGGCGGCGCACCTGCGGAAGAACAAGGTGTTTGTCTACCCGTACCTGGACGATTGGTTGATCAAGGCATCCTCCTTCTCGGAAGCGCGAGCACACTTCCAGAAGACGTGCGTTCTCTTGGACAAGCTGGGGTTGCACATCAACATGGCCAAGTCGGTCCCGACTCCGGTCCAATGCATACAGTACTTGGGAGCCTCCATCGATACGCTGTCAGCAAGCGTGTCTCCTTCGGAAGAGCGACGATTATCTCTCCTTCGGAAGGCTCAGGCTCTTATGTCGACTCCATCTACAACAGTGAGGACGGTGTCTTCTCTACTGGGTTCGATGGCCTCTTGTATCTTCCTGACGCCGCACGCACGACTGCACATGAGACCGCTGCAGGAGTGCTTGGAGGACCAGTGGGATCAGAGGACAGGATCCTGGGACGACAGGTTACGACTGTCTCTGCATGCTCTTCAGTCTCTGAAGTGGTGGTGTTCAGCGGAGAATCTCCTCAGAGGGGTTCCTTTTCACAAGGACATTCCCACGCAGACTGTCGTGACGGATGCTTCTCTCCTGGGATGGGGAGCGCACTCCGGGACTCTACAGATTCAGGGAACGTGGTCACCAGTGGAGGCCACGTATCACATCAACTTCCTGGAACTCAGAGCTGTTCACTTGGCGCTGAAGGCCTTTCTTCCGTCCTTCCAGACCAGCTCCCTGCTTGTGCAAACGGACAACACTACCACGATGTACTACCTCAACAAGCAGGGGGGCTCGAGATCCCGCACTCTGTCACAGGAGGCGCAGGCGATCTGGCACTGGCTCCTGGCCAGAGGACTGACGGTCACGGCTACCCATCTGCCAGGTGTGCAGAATGTTCAGGCGGACGAACTCAGCAGACTCATTCAGGAAAACCACGAATGGGTCATAAACGACGAAGTGCTGGGAGAAGTCTTCGCAAGGTGGGGAACTCCAGACGTAGATCTGTTCGCCACCGCCGAAAACAGCAAATGCCGAGACTTCGCCTCCAGGTACTACCAGCCGGGGTCGCTGGGGAATGCGCTATGGATCAGCTGGTCGAACAGCTTTCTGTACGCTTTTCCTCCCATTCCCCTGATTCCGGCGGTACTCATCAAGCTGGCCCGGTCCAGGGCTCGGATGATTCTCATTGCCCCGGAGTGGCCCAGGCAGTGGTGGTTCACGGACCTGCTTCACCGTTCTCTCCTTCCTCACATTCGGTTGCCGTGCAGGCCGGACCTTCTCACGAAGTTCGGGGGGCGGATGTTGCACCCCAGCCTCTCGTCTTTGAGTTTGGCGGCATGGCTCCTGAGATAGTGCAGTATGGACATCTGAATCTGCCCGCGGATTGCATGGACATACTGAAGGAGTCTAAGAGACCTTCCACTAGGACTTCATATGCTTACAAGTGGAAGAGGTTTTGTATCTGGTGCCAGTCTAGGAACCATGACCCTACGACCTGCAAGGAAGATGTCATCCTTCCTTACCTTTTACATTTGGCGCAGTCTGGCCTTAATGTTCATTCCATTAGGGTTCATCTTGCTGCATTGACTGCCTACAGGAAATGCCCTTCACAGACTTCTTTTTTCCAGATCCCTGTGATCAAAGACTTTCTGGAAGGATTGAAGAAGGTGTTCCCTCCTGTCAGGCTTCCCTCGCCTTCATGGGAATTGAATGTGGTGCTGTCCAGATTGATGAAGGAGCCTTTTGAACCCATTCACAAGGCTTCGTTGCAGCACCTGTCCTGGAAGGCGGCGTTCCTCGTGGCCATTACATCGGCCCGCAGGGTGAGTGAAATTCAGGCGTTGTGTTGTACTGAACCTTATACTGTATTTCATGCTGCTAAGGTTGTGATGCGTACTCACCCTAAATTTCTTCCCAAGGTTATTTCTGATTTTCATGTCAACCAGACCATAACTTTACCTACGTTTTTTCAGAATCCTTCCTCTCCGGCGGAACGTTCTTTGCATTCCCTGGATGTTAGGAGGGTGTTGAAATTTTATCTGGATAAGACCAAAGATATTCGTAGGTCAGACCAATTGTTTGTCAATTATGGATCGGTCAGGACGGATCTTGCTACCTCTAAGCAGTCCATTTCTAGGTGGATTGTGTCCTGCATTCAATTGTGTTACCAAAAAGCTAATAAGACCTTAGGAGGTAAGCCTAAGGCTCATTCCACCAGGGGCAAAGCTGCCACGACAGCCTTGCTCCGTAATGTGCCGATTGCAGAAATCTGCAAGGCCGCCACTTGGAAGTCGGTTCATACCTTTGCTAAGCATTACTGCCTGGACTCTGATGCCAGGGCAGACGCTCAGGTTGGGCAGGCTTCGCTGCGGAATTTGTTCGCACAGTAGTGGCATCATGTTTTTTCTCCACCGCCTCTTTGGTGTGGGGATGGGCTTGCCATTCTATTCACTAGATTATGACTATACACAGAGATCCCCTACTACAGAAGGAGTAGTTTCTGTTCTGTAACTCCAGTTCTGTAGTAGGGGTATCTCTGTTATAGTCATAAGCGCCCGCCCTCCTCCCCGGTGGAGAATTGTTCATGTAATTAATGCTACAGGTCTGGCGTTTTTACGCCTTCAAAAAGAACTGAAGTCAGTGGGACCTGCTATGCATTCTGGGATACTGGGAGAAGGTTCTGGAAGGTTTCCTTAAAGGCACAGTATCCTGTTTAAGCCACATAATGGCAGCCTATGGGGCTTGTCTGTCCAGGCCTTCCTCTCTATCATTTCTGAGGGGTTTTTGCAGTAAAAGCAAGGGAAATCTGGACAGGCTTTGCTGTTTGTGGATTTTTGGTGGAATTTCTAGTTGAAGTACTGGACAGTGTAGCCTGTGGATATAGGCTGCATTATTTGTCTTTAAATTTTCTCTTAAGTGTCTTTGCAGTTCTGCAATTTTTTGACAACTTAAGAGATTATTTTTGATTGCCGGGGTCCACGCACATGGGCGGGACTATTCACTAGATTATGACTATAACAGAGATACCCCTACTACAGAACTGGAGTTACAGAACAGAAACTACTCCATGCCAATAAATGTCGGACATATTGTCCATAGCTGTAATAATTATACAAAAGGGAGGGAATGCCATTGTAATACAGAGGCAAAAGGGCATTCTTTTGAACGTGATTTATTCTCTGCACTGTTGACCTTGCCGCAAATCCAAAGAGCCAAAATCTGATACTCAGGAAATGTACCTAAACAACACAGACAATACATTTCGTGGCAATGTTGAACTGTCCAATGCAGTGCCTTTTTAGGTCGAGCCTAGGCAGCCCGCATGCGCCGTTATCTCCTATATCAGCTTTTTGCATGCCCATGAATTGCCATTTGTTCGTTGTTGTGGCATATAGAAAAACAGGGTTTTTAATGGTGCATTGGGTCCGATTGGGTCACACGCAGGCGATTTCACTCATTGTTTGCTTACATTGGCCATCCCAATACGTCTGCGGTTCCTCCTGGTCATCCTGATCTGCCTTTTTATTTTGTATAGATTTAGGCTTTCAATGCTCTGTTCGGCACCTGCAAAGTGGCAATTTCTGTCCGGGAGCTGTTGAGCTGTGGCAATAGCTCCAACAAAAAAAAAAAATGCGAGACCGATTGCATTTCTAATGCTTGTTTTCTAAATGTCATGCTGATTAAGACTCACTCGGCCAATACACATTTCCTTGACTTCCATCAATCAGCTATCGAAACAAGGAAGCAACTGCAAAGAGTGACAAAACCTTGGTTCAAAGGTCGCACCATCAATATCTTTTACAACCCTTCTCGGCGTGATATAAAACCGTTTACAAAAAGAGTGGAGAATAGGATAACTGGGGATGTATTTGGAGATGCCTGGCCATGCACCAAGATTTTTGCCCCAACAGTAGTTATTTTGTGTGATAGCTCACTGTAACCTCAGTCCTAATTCATCCACTGTGACAACCAATATATACATCCCAGACCAGGCTTTGTAAACCTTTTTTTCTGAAGAGTTCCTTAAACTGGCTTTGCACCCTCACAAAAATGGCCTCTAAATTCAAATTTGAGACTGAAGCCGGTCAGCAGCGTCCAAAAGGAACACATGGATAAGAATTTACTAATAACTAGACTAGCCTTGAGGGAGACAAATTCTCTTGAAAAACTAAAGGCGATACTGCATTAATAATTTGTAAAAAAAAAAAACTTTCACATGTTTTGGGGAAAATAATGAATCCTAACATTATGAGCAAATGAACGGCATTGTATGGCTTGCACCACTTTCTTGAGGCAAAAATAAAACATCTGGACTAAAAAAACCAATAACAGTGAGGATTGGCTATCTTCTCTTTGGGCGACACCTATCGGAAGTAGGTCTGGCTTCACTGTAACATGGGACGGGATGCTAACTAGCCAGTCAAATCAAAGACTCAAATCTGTCAACAGGACCTATCTAACTTTTGTAAAGTGAAATGCGTAACACACCCAGTATGCATAAAACCAGCAATAATAGCTCTGCTCCCTAAGAAACCCAATGCTGATCCTGAGGTCCTACCCAGCTTCCAATTCGCTTCAAACCTGCATATTAAAAATAGTATTGAACGAAGTAGCCAGAAACCTTTAATGACATGTGGGGAATCGTAGCCCCCAGACAGTTTTCAGGCAAAGGATGAAAATTGGGACATGTTTAAGGGATAACTCTGGAATGGATGAACTTGCATTTTAGTTAACATGAACATTTGAGGATTAGAAGGAAGTTATTCAAATGTTACATTTGGAGAGCCCTTCATGTTATACCTCGAGGTTCCTGTTTCTTTTCAACATTTAGGTGCACCTTCTCCACCTAACCGATCAATTAGAACACCAAATATATTAATACAAATCAATCTTCATCTAGATAAGGAGCGGGGGATTAGTCCAACCTTTTCCGCTATCTTAGTCACAGCTAGCCTTAAATGAGTGACCGCATCTTGTGCCTTAACAAGAACGCGAATCAGATCCTTATGCTGAGCGTCGCAGGTGTAAGTAAGCACAACAATCCCTGTTCAGTGGCCTAGCTCTTAGAATATTAAACCCTGCATTCATGTTCTTCCACCAGGTTAACACAATGGGTAAAGAACAAATTTCCATTTGTCTAGTTGTAAATTTACCCACTACTGCAAGAGATCCAACGGTCTTGGTACAGGCTAGCATGCATCGCTGTAACATATTCCCCACAAACCTTTCAGAGAAGCTAATAAACCTGCATCAAATGATGCAAAACCCAAGCAACAAGACTGGTGTTAAACTTCAAAGTTAAGACCATATGAAACATGCATTGAAAGCTGTAAGCTGGCTCACTGTGGCACTCTGAAAGCTTTGTGTGTGGTACAGACCTTTATTATAATTCTAAAACGGATGCCTGTTTTATCTCCAGAAGCTCACTTCTTTGTGCCTAAGTCAGTACTCTTTTTGTCCAGGTTGCAAACAATTCAACATGAAAAGTGTGGATGAAAATCTCTGTGGCAGGGCAAAGGACATTCAAGGCCCAAAGTTATGCAATATACCCAACCAAGCCCTGAAAACCCAAGCACAGTACTTGACCTTCAGAGAGATGCTGTAACTGATCTTTTTAAGAAGGCATTACTTCATGTTTTGATTTTGTGTTTAGTGATTATGTAGTTACGTTAATGTGGTTCGGCTCATGCCAATGACATTGAACAAAACCTGCTTGACCATGTCCCATGTTCCTACTTCGTTCCAAGCATTCTCCCCTATTCGAATAAACGAGTTGGACATGTAGCTGACCTCAACATTACCCCTACCATCTAATTTCTCACTTCACTCCAACACCGCTCCTTCCCACTCCCAGCCTTTTTTCAAGTAACTATATGTGTAAGAGTTTTTAACTAATCCGACAGTGACCTTGCTGCCCACTATGATAATTAAATGAGATATGTTCCAATGTTTAATAGGGCATCAGTCTTCATCTGCCATAAAATAAAAGAATTGTTATTATGAAATGGCAGATGTTGTGATTGTACGCCAGGGGGCTACCAGCATATTCATGTGTCACTCTACTTTCCATGATTCTGCTGGTAAGATCAAGGTACCCTCCCAAATATTCCAGGGTGCTACCAGTGTGTTTCTCAATTTGCCAACCTGCAAACTATTCAAATGGGTAAGAGATGCAGAGAGATGTCCCAGTGAGGCTGTTCATATTTGCATGGGATGCTGCTTGTGTCCGCAAAGTGGCCCAACTATCAGGACTGTACAATATACCAGTGATAATGCTATAACAGATTACTGGAACTTACTAGTTGGGGAGCTTGTCAGAGTGCAGGTGACTGGTAAAGATTACTTTTTGGACAAAGGTCTACCGTCTTCGTGGCTGAGAACTTTTTCAAGTACAGATAGTGTCATAATGCTATTATTCACATTCAAGTTAATGCAAGTTGTTCTCCTCCTCCTTCCACACACCTTCTGCACCTGCAATCTACACACATGCACATTAGTTACACAGGCTCACCTGCACGCATTCACTTATGCAGTCATCCAGACTCAGGAAAAAGTGCATAGTGCACCACTCACACTCCAAGGATTTCTCAGCTCCTGTATGGTTAGACTGTCCATCCCTAACAGGAGACCAGCACCATCCCTCATTGACTAATCAATGCTCCAAAGTATTGAAGACAGTGGTTGTCTGCCAACCTCCTGCTCTGACCCCTTCACTCTAGATTTGCCCATCCCATGCTGGTTGATAGTTGGTACTCACTAACCCGTTTCCCCTTTGTTTTTCTTTCTCTCATAGTGGTAATGTTATCATAGAAACCAAGTTCTTCGACGACGACTTGCTTGTAAGCACTTCCAGGGTGAGACTTTTCTATGTTTGAAGGAAAAAGGACTTTGTTTTTCCCGGTTTCGTTCAACTTTCATTTTTGCAGCGGTAGATTTCCCTCCATAAAAAGACAAGCCCTCGACTCGCTAGCAAAAGACTCTTCCTTTGAGCTTACCAGACCTGATCTGGAGTCCTGGCATTGGATATAGAGTACTCGTCCAACCAGCAAAAACTCAAAAGAGAAGAGACGACCCCGGGAGGAGCCGCCACTGGCCGAACAACGGAGGAGAATAAACAACAACCCAAATGGCTCTTTTTGTAACTATGGGCTGGAACAAGCCCACAAAGACTTGTGTAAATTATAGCAGCTTAACCCTTTTTACTAATCTGAAGTTAGGCACCCTGCTTTTAATTCTGGCTAGCATCTCTGACACATGCACACATTTAGTAAACACACTCACACTGTGGGGATGTGGCAATAATAAAGTACTTCAGTGATGAATGATCAATGAAGGGTTATCATGAAAATCAACCATCTTCTAAACGAACACATGCTCGAAGAATGTTTACTTGAAATGTTACCACAAAGTTCTATGTTATTTTTATATGTTTGTATTATGGCGCTGCATCCCAAATCTCCAGGGTGATACGGGGAAGACCTACAAAATGGGTTTGAGTAGTGTGCACGTCATGCGAACTCTGTTGTCTAATGGTACAAGAAGTACAGGTACTGGCTTGTGGAAGCATGCCATCATTATCAAATTAAGACTGAAGTAAGGCTTTAGTCCGGCTTCTAACATCTCCTTGTGTACTCTGGTTGCAGAACCACTGTGGGGCAAGGCTTAAAATTTGCAGACTTTGTCTACAAAGTCTGGTGAGGAAAGAGGAGGGCTCCTCACAGGAACACTTCCAGAGCTTTCGCTTTGCTGAGTAATCGAAGTGTGCATGGGGAGCAGGCACAATTTTTAAAAGCTAAGTCGGTGACTTTGATGTCCCTCATTGTGCCTCTGAGGTTCATGAACATTAAAAAAAAAAAGAAGTAGAAAAATTTTGAAAGGCGAAATATAATTTTTGTTCTCCTCTAGTCTGTGCTTGCATATTTGACCAAAGATTGAATGGGTAACTATAAGAGAAGAAGTGGACAGATACCTGTGTGGCATCCATGGCACCTGGCAGCACGGTCCAGTACAATAAGCGATATTGTCAATCATTCAAAACGTGGGCCACCTCTGGAGGAAAAGAGAACCGTGTCGCCAAAATAGAAAGTTTGCTGCAATTTATCCAGGAGATAATGTAGCTCAGCACAGCGACATCTGTAGAGGTGACTGTCTTAATCCCCAGTTGGACAACAGTAATTCCAATGTGTCATAAGTACAGAGGCCTGTTGTACTTTCCCCACTACCTAATAAATAAAAATGAGTGAAGGAATTTGCCTATGATCAGAGAATGATTTATCTCTTCTACCCTGGATGTGTGTGAGGTTGCATCCACAAGTCGGAAGAGGCCTTCTTCTTGTACCTGTACACCATGACTCCATCTTCCAGCTATCCCTGGATGCTCATACATGTGTACACACTCACACCAATTCCCTCACCTACATGTTAATGTTTCTGTAAGTTTTAGTTATCTCCATGTACTTCTCTTTTGTTATTCCATTGTTTTGTCACTTTGCATACAATGCATTCCCTATCATTTATAAGAACAAAAATATCTAGTCTGTATGCTATTATCTTATCTAATAAAATTATTTAAAATCTTGTTAATCTAAGCATGATTGGAAATACTTTCTTCTGTGTGGTGCGACTGAACGGATGTCTTCTACCCATTAAGTGGTAGATTTCTTATGAGGTATATCATAGAAGTAACTGTTCACTTTGTGACATTTCTTTTGGGAAGGAAAGGAGAATGCATTTGCACACATTTTTTTAATTTTAACAGATTGAATTGCAGCAGACCTAATGTTGAGCGACCAATAATATTAACATTTTCCATAATGGAATTGTCCCAAAAATCTAGTCTAAGGTTTTTCGTGCAAGTTCAGAAGTAGCCTGCCATAATCAGAAAATAAGTATTTTAAATCACTGTGTGCTAAGTTTTTTTTTTTAATAAAGAAAAATATTTTAACCCAATAGAAACACACACAAAGGCCAATATAAGCACACGCAAAGGCCATCAGCTCTGCAGCACCCACATTGTCCTGCCCCAGCCGAGTCCTTCACTTCCATTTTCCTTGACCATAAAGGAGCTTGACATCAAAGTTGAAAGACACTACAGCAGTCGCAGTGGCTTAGGTACAGAGTGTTGTTTATATAGCCCCTTACACATTGAGCATGCTGTTATGTACCAGAAGATGTGCCTCAGGATGGAGATTCTCCGCTCCGGACTTTCAACGGTTGGACAGCCTTTGGTATCTTCTTAGGTTAAAGTCTTGCAATCTCTAACTCTTTGCCTCGCATCATTCCATCTGTTCCAGATCATCCTGAAAAAATTGAGTCCCCAAGAGATGAACGAACTATTCTATTAATCCAAGATTGCCAAAAGAGATTCTGCGTCGTAGTATAATCAAACAAGTAAAATAAATTATACTTTCTTGCATAGATCCTAGAACACTTTAATACACATAGGTGAAATTTGGCAGCAATCACCCTCACTCTGCTGCCCAGAAAAAACTAGGATGAAAAACTGTGAAAATGTGATATGAAAGCCCGATAGGCACTCTGTACAGTAGAGTTGTGAACAAGTGTGCTTTTCATTTGAGACAAGATCTTCCATATCCCATCATGCTTGTACTGGAAGTTGTCTCCCAAGCTCAGATCATTTTTCCCCCCCAGCTTGAGAAAGATCTAGGAACACTGGATGGGGTTATATACCCTTTTCTGCTGATTTCTTCTCCAGGTCTTGTCCTTTTTTGTGGGGGTTTTTCATCTTGTTGCAAAGTTTTTACCATATTTAAAGCAATTCCGCGTTCATCATAGGATTCCACCTGTTTCAAAAAGGTAACAGAATTATCTTGTTTAACAGAAAAGCAGTCCAAATAGGTCACATTGCCCTATTGAAGTCTTACACGTACTGCGACTAGATCCTGATCCTTTAAGAAGCGGGGCTATCTACTTTCTCCGCTCTGTAAGGAAGATCCTGGACAAACTCTGCTCCCTGCAATGCAATTTTGACTGGAAATACAAATTTTCGGGGACTCTGTGTTAACACAATGTCTTTGACCGTTATGCTGGTTTTTAACCTTTCTGCTTCTTCCTCCATTCCTAACTCCCCACTCCCTCCTCAGCTTTCATTTTTCTGCTGCCTGAAAGTATCCTACTGGCTGGCTGTTTTTGATAAATGTCTATCTTCTGGAGGAAGATGTTCTAGGAATAATGTCCACCTCCACCATGTCTCTGTGGCCTCTCATCCTGAATCCCAAGGAGAGGGAATTCTCCTTGTTGGAACTAGGGCTCTTGCACACCCAGCAAGCTTGGTGTCATGCTTCATCATTTGAGCCTGCCCCTCGTCAGGTCGGTGCTGCAACACCTGATGGGCACCCGGAACCGGGGTTTTTTATCTGGGATCTTTTGTTCCTGTCGGTGGGTGCGGGGGGGGGGGGGTGAGGGACCTAGTGTGTGTAGATGTAAGGGGAAATGTGAGTTAAAATAGGTTAGTTAGTCCTATCCAAACTTTATTCTGAAGGTAAACTTCCTAATTAAAAGGTGGAGAGGGGTCAAACCTAGTTGTGAAGTGTCTGGTGGTAAGAGCCCTGCTCTCAAATGATCAATATGTTTTGTGTCTCAAATGTCAAACTGATCGGGACACTTCTTCAGGATCACCGTCACATGATTCCCAGACAAATTAATCCAGGAGAGGAATACAATAAACAGGAAGCTATGATGACTTGGGCCTGGTCGTTCTTGATCCTTTTTAAAACTTGGGGCAAAAGAGACAGCAGCAGAAAGGCATCCAGGAGTCCTGTGCTCCACCCTAGCCTGAATGTATCTCCTAGAGAAAGAGTTATTGGGAATTCCAATGCATAAAAGTATTGACATGGCATGTTTCATAATGACAAAAAGATCTTGCCAGGGCTCTCTCCACTACCAGAAGATGTTCTGCACCACCTCGGGCTGCAACAGTCATCCGCGATCCACCAGGCATCTGCAGCTGAGCTCCTCTGCCATGATGTTTAAAGATCTCCTTCCTACCCCCTCCACCTCATACAGTTGTGGTTTACTATCAGTGAAGTGGCTTGACGCTGCAGCCAATTAGAAAGGGGCAGCACCTCTTGGCACAGGATCCACTCCGCCCTGCTTGCTGCAGTACCGCATGGCGGTGGTGGCGTCAATTAGAATCTGATCCAGCCTTTATATTGATGGATTGCAGGAAAAAACTCAACACCAGGCAGGTGGCCCACAACTCCAAAGATGTATGTAGAGCCAGGTTTCTGCTGTAGAGAAGAGCCCTCTGATCACCTCTCCCAGAAGACATCCCCAGCTCAATATGGACATTTGTCACCACCATCAGCTGTGGGTTGGAAAGGGAGAAGTGACTGTCGCTTGTAATGCTGCGATCTAGGAGCCACCACTGCAGATCTTTTGCAGGGTCATTTGAAACATGCATGGTATCTGGCAGGTTTCCTTGTTGCTGGGACCACTGAGACTTTATATTCCACAGCAGATCCGGCATATGCCCCCTGGTGTAGTGGACAAGCAGGATGCATGAAGCCAAAAGACCAAGAAGTCTCAGTGCTGCTCTCACTATGATCCTGACCCAAGGGTGAAACATGGGGATCATAGCCTGAATGTCCTGGACCCGTTGCGAGGGAGGAAAGGCCCTTTACTGCACTGTGACTAGAAGAGCTCCTATAAAAGGAAGCCTCTATGAAGGTGTGACTTTGCTTATTGATAAGAATCCCAAATATTTCAAAAGGTTCGCAGTTGTCTGTAGGAGGATTATGACTGACTGTGGCGAGCCCGCTTTCGACAGCCAGTCATTGAGGTAGGGGAAAACTAGTATGCCCAACCTTCAAGGATGTGCAACGACCATCCCATCACTTTTGTAAACATCTGAGGGACAAAGGTGGGCACTGCAAACTAAAAATAATTCTGGCAGACCATGAACTGCAGATAACATCTGTGGGACTGCAAGACGGGCACATGAAAGCACGCATCCAGCAGGACCAAGGCAATATCCAGTTGTCTGGATTCAAGGCAGAGAGAACTTGGGCCAGAGTCCGTTTTTTTAAATTTTCCTTCCGAAAGGAAGGCATTCAGAGTGCAAAGATCTAAAATAGAACAAAGGCCTCCGTCCTTCTTCGGCACATGCGAATAACAGAAGTCACACCCATGAAAAGACATATCCATTAGAGGTGCCAGCATGTCCCTAGGAAAGCCTGTGGATCGCATCTATGGATGGCAGTGGACTACCACAATGATGCAGACTCCTGAGGCTCCAAGCAAAACAAACTATAGACACTCTGCCCAAAACTCCTCCGCAAGCAGCAAGATCTCGCCGGCCGTGTCACAGAAGGCTTGCATGTCACTGCCTAAATGGCAGATCACGGTTTTACTGAACTCAGTGTAAAACTGGCAGAGGAGAACATTCACTTCTCAAACACTTCAATCCTTTTCAACTCCTGCTCTGGAGGGGTTGCGGGGAATGAGTTGGGATTAACTTTGCTGGTGGAAGCTTAGACCACAACACTCTCCGGAGTTGGGTGCTGTATAAAACAGTCCAGGTACTGGTCTATGGTGCATGGCCGCCTGCCTATTCACTGGTGGGCAAAACCAAGGTTTCACCCAACTGCCCTTAAGGGTTATTCCTCTCCTGGATTAATTTGTCTGGGAATCATGCCATTATTCCTGTTGTGTATTCCTACTTGAAGTTGATATTGGGTCTATGCTCTTCTTTTCCTCATTATGTGCCACCCTCGAAGCCTGCTTTATACCTGTTTATTGTACTACTCTCCTTGAGTCATCTGTCTGGGAATTATGCTATTTTTCTTGTGGTGTATTCTTACTTGATGTCGTTATTTGATTTATGTCCTGCCTTCCATCCTTTATAAAGCGCTCTGATATCCTTTGTGATCTTGCTTGCGCTATATAAAACTTTATAAATAAATCAATCATAATGACTCTGGATTGGGCCAGGAGAGTGTGGTACCAAGAACTGGGCATGAGCATTTGTACTCCGACCAGGCTACCGATGCGGGAGGACCTTCTGATGCAGCAGCAGGGCAGCGTTCTGCGCCCAACCTGCACAATCTACACTTCAATGCATGGAGATTGGTCAGTGGCACTTGACTGCTAATGATCTGCCACCTGAGGTTGTGGATGTCATCCTTGCATCCAGGCATCCTTCCGTGAAGTCCACCTATGTCAGCTGCTGGACAAAGTTCTGGCCTGTGGTGGAGTCTGCTACACAGACCCCTTACAAACCAAACTGGCTAATGTATTCCTGTTTGTTTTGTATGTGGCACAACAAGGTCTTGCAGTGGGCTCTCTCGTAAGGTATTTGTCACCCTTTTGATCTATTTGCATTTGCCGGGCCAGCATCCTTGTTTAAATCATCTGTTGTGATGCACTATATTAAAGATTCGACACATTTGCCCTCTCAAAGAGTTTGATGCCACATTGGGATCTTTATTTGATCTGCACTTTCCTTGTGTGTACACCGTGGACCCCCTAAACAGCTGCTCACTGCGCCTTCTCGCTCTCAAAACAGTTTTTCTCATTGCAATCACTTCAGCTCATAGTGTTGTCTTTTTCCCAGAAAAGCTGGCATTGAGTACAAAGGCTGTCTCTTTGCTGAAAGTCATGACTCTGTTTCAAATTGGGCAATCCACCCCCCACTCCCCTTCATTTGCTGCACCTCACCCCTTTAAAAAGGAGGTAAGAATCAATTGACTGGATCCCAGTCGATCGCCCCGAAGACCATCAGGTGTACAATCAGTTGGTTGTAGGGTTCTCCAGAGCAAAGAAAGACCAGGAGGTACAAAAAAGGACTCTGTCTCCTGGCTGGTCCTCTGCTTTAAGACCTGCTGTATACTGGCCAAGAAGGAGCCTCAAGACTGAGGGGTTCATTCCATCAGGGGCAGGGCTACGACCACTACGCTGTTGCGCGACATGTCCATTCTTGTCATCTGTCAGACCTTGACATGGGCATCTGTGGATATGTTCACGATTAATGTCTTGACAGATCGGTCTGAAAGAAGAAGCATTTCACCTGTTCTGTCCTTCAGGACTTTTTGGTTTGAGTCTATTCCTTAGACCTTCCACCTTGGGGGAGGTACTGCTTTGGTATCTATTCCAAAGGAGAGCAATCTGTGGCTAGAAGTATCCATCAGACAAGCCCGATAATTCCCTTCGGTAACATTCTTCCTGGTAGATATTTTATCTAACCGCAGATTGCTAACTGCCCTCCCACCTCCTTGTTCAGTAGAGTGGCATTCTGCCATTGCATAATGTCCCAGATTAAATGTCTGCACACTGTTACCTTCAGTTGTCTGCTCCGTGTCCAACAGCACGGAAAGAGTCTAACAAGATCCGGGCGTCGAGACGCCTGGGTGACACTTGTATGCAACTCGTCTCCATCACTTCTGAGGCGGAGGGAAACCTGCATTGAGTGCACTACCCCACCGAGCAACGTGCAGGAGCATTGCTGTGAAAACTTCTGGGACCAATGTGGCACCTGGGGAATTTTCTAAGGGTGATCAATCTGCGGTTAGATGGAATATTCACTAGAAAGAGCATTATCGAAGTTTCATAAGTTCATAACGCGCAACTGGTGTTTGGCATCAGTTATTGTTTTCCCAATCCTCATCAACCCAGTGTGGAGCTCCTTCTTGGTGTCTCAAGGACAGTTCCCCAGCGATTAGATCAAGTATCTCCTTACAGGACAACAGACTTCAAGCCTTGCGTGTGGTGCTGGAGGAAGATACATTTTCACACCGACCACAACGATTCTGTGTAGTGTGTCTGATCGGGGCATGATGCCACAGACTGACTCATAAATGCACCCGAAGACCATGAGTTAATCAGGTGGCTAGGCGTATTTGTCTAAGGTCCACAAGAAGACTACTCTGTTTAATTAGTGTTTATATTCAAAATGTTTTGCTTCATCCATTTCGCAACTATTGTTGTGCAATTATGGTAATTCTTCTGTGTGCCGACAGGCTCTTTGGTTTGGGTGTCATCAGTGTGTGCCATAAAATTCAATGTGAATGATCTAACCATATTCTCTCCGGAGATTCCTAAGGCCAGACTGAGGCTGTTGCCATGTATTGAACCATCTCTGCGCCCGTTGCAGTTCCCACTGCAGCCTCTTAACCTTTCTCTGGCTCCAAAGACTGTCCCGGCCAGCATCAGTGTCAACATCCTTGTTTTTTAAAATATGCCAATATCCCCAAGAAGATATTTACATAGCCAGACTCTGCCTCAAGCTACTCATTCTCCTTTGAAAGATTTGGGGTCTCTACACAGGCCAAGGAGACGCAAGCAACATAGCTCGCCCTCAGTATCCCCTTCGGGTCATAGTCAAATGATAGGGATTCAGGGTGCGCCCACATTGCCTATAGGTTCTCCAATAGTATCTCTCCCATGGCCGAAGCAGCCATAGTTCAGGTGTTCTGGCAAGTGGAGCCTAAAAATTGTATATCCACATGGAAGCATTCTAAACAATTGGGTATGTAATTATGTGGCCCTTCAACCAAGTACATCACCTAGGCCTGCCTTCTATTGGTGCCAGGTTTAGTAGAACTGGTGGAAGAGAAATCTCTCTCACTGGCCATTTTTAAAGCTGCAATCCCATAAAATGCTCATGAAAAAAAAATCCCTCATCAAGATCCAGAACATCTAAAAACAGACCCCAAGCCAGACTCTGTTATTTCACTGTTTACTAAGAGACCAGCTTCTACTCTTTAAATTCTGTTTCTCCAGACAGCCAACTGGAAATTGGGTGGATCAGCAGCTATAGTGCTTAAAGATAGCCTGCACCACTGCCCTTCTTGATCGGTGTGGCCTAGAAATCTTGGATGTCCTCATGTCATTTCCTGAAGACCTGCCAAGGCTTTGCAAGCAGGACTTTAAAGAGATGGTTATAAGAAGGCTCTTTGGTGCCAAATTAGATGATTTGTGTGGCCATAGATTCAGCAGAGTTGGCAGCACCTGGATACTGCCATGGAGTCCCTTTGTGTGTCCACCCTGGTTTCACCTCACTAATCTGAAGCCTGGTGCACAGCTTGCAATCCTCAACCTTCCATTCTTCCATTCTCAGGCAATTTATTTGGACATCATGGTGAGGAAGAAAAATAAGATTGTGGGCCTCAAGAGAAGATGACATTCTTTGATCCCCCCATACAAACATAGGGACTACTCCTACTGCCCTCCGAGTGCTCCATCACATTAGCAGCATCTACAGCAGTAGCAGCACCAGTTATATCCCTCTCAGTGGAGAAGCTCTAAAATCAAGGCTACTTAATGGCAGCCGTCCAGCACTTGGAGGAGGTCACCCTCCAAACCAGCCAGCGATAACTCGATGCTCTCCCCTGCGCTTGCCACTCCAGTTGGGAGAGTGGTATCTTTACACCTGGAAGATTGGCCTGTGGGAAAAGTTGACAAATGATGAGTGGATGCTGACTGTAGTAAAGCACGGCTACTCTAGGTTTCAAGGGAATTCCACCACCTGCTCCACCAAAGCCACGATTGAGGTGCCATTTAGTCAACCCCAGAAAAGAAACCTCAATACTACTGAAAAGGCTTCCAATCAAACCAGTTTGTGCCCCACACAGTGGAAACATGATGCATTAGAGAGAGTTAGAGTTCTGGTTCACAAAAAAGGCCCTTTTTAAAATTCAAACATTTTGGTTCTAAGCATAGCTAACAAGTGGATGTAAAGGCAAAAATATTGTATGTTAACTCTTCATCAACTTTTCTAAATACATGGCAGCAGTAAAAACTCTGCTCCGACAACATGGAAGTTTAATTAACCCTTGAGTGGCTGATAGAGGCACATGATTGTATGTCGGAATTACTCCTGCGTTTAGAACGCATGCCTTTTTAACGCTGTCAGTAGGAACGTGTTGTAACGATGTGCTTCTTAGGCACCCAAATCATTACAACGACTTGCCTTAGGGGGGTGCTAGATTTTGAATTAGTATCATTTACTAATCCAACTCCAGTCTGCGCAAAAGTAGGGAAGGTGTTGGATTTTAAATCCAGCACCTCTCCACCAATGCGCCCCCCCAGCAAGTCGTTGTAATGACTTGTGTGCCAAACGAATGCGTGTTAATGACACGTTTGTTCTAGTGCTGTATAGGCACAGCGTGATTCTGGCGTCATGCTAAAGGCTGTTGCCCAAGCACATAGCCCATAGAAACTGGAACAGGACTTTTGACAACAAGGTTGCTGTTACTAGACTAGCGCAACATATAAACTTCCAGAAGTCGATAATATCACCCATTCAGGTTTTTCTTAACTAGGAGCAACTGTGTACAATCTGCCACCTGAGCTTGTGGAGGTCATTCAGGCATCTTTCTATTAAGTCCACCTATGCCAGGTGGTGGATCAAATGTGTAGCCTGTTGTGTAGTCTGCAACACAGACCCCCTTACATGCCAAACAGTTGAATGTATTACTGTTTGTTTTGGGCTTGGCCCAGCAGGGTCTTGCAGTGGGCTCTCGTATAAGTACTTGCAAACACAGTACAAGGAATAGTGTTTTGAAGGAGTGTGATTAATCTGTGAGCAATGTCATCCTCTTCTGATAATTTCCAACTGACCAGCAAATTTCCGTTCTGGGATACTGTAGGAAAGTAGGATCTGCTTTTATAGTTACCACCACTTTTTGCCTGGTGCTAAGCTGTTTTTGACTAGTCTGACCGGGACCCTGCTCATCAGGACCCCAGTCTCTGTTTTCTCCCTTAAATTGTTATGTTTAGTACTTGGTTACATCCCAGATTGGATACTGAGGTACCCTTATCAGTCCCTAGTATATGGTACCCAGGGCATAGGTACGCCAGAGGTCCCCCATGGGCTGAGGTAGGTATAATGCCACCCATTGGAGACCATTCAAACTGTAACTACAGGCCTGCCGTTGCAGCCTGTATAAGTTGGTGCTAGCACCACTTACGAAAGATGCAGGTTTCCTATATCTAGAGTCACTGCACCTAAAACCTTTGTCACCCTTATGGCAGGCCTTTTGCTATCCTGAAGGCAGGGTGTTTGCTTCCAAGTGTGAGGGTGCCCCTGCATGAGCAGGACACCCCTACAGCCTACGGAGTCCATTCTCCTGGGTTGTCAGTGAATCAGCCATATACTATATAGAGGAGCACCACAAAAATTACGCGATGACCATCTCGGAACTGGCTGCAATGAATCTGATCATGTTTGGTACCGAACATTTTAAATCATACCCCCATACTGTAAACGGTGTGGCCAAGCACTGGAACGGGCCGCCGGTAGGCTCTCCATTCTCCCATACCAGTCTTCAAGACCGGACAGCATATCATGGCTGCTGCCGACCAGAGACCCGATTCTGCCCTCCTCCTGTTGAGTCAAGCTCGAGCAGGGGAAGGCAGAACAATAGGTATCCTGTCACTGGGAGGTGTGCCCACCTCCTAGAGAGGGTTTAATGTATTGGGACCGGGTGGGTGCGCTTGCCAGTGCCAATTTCCATTCTAGGATGCATTGCTTCCTGCATTTCCATTGTCTCGAACGCGAGACTAAATGTGAGACCTTTCCAGCAGTGCCTGTATGATCAATGACCTTAGCAGGAGATCAGTTGAATGACAAACTCTGCATGCCAGTGACTGCAGTGCTATGTGTCACGGTGGTGCAAGAGCGCAAACCTACTCCAAGGAATCCCTGACCATCAGGAACCTCGACCTAACTATTGTCACAGATTCTTCTCTTTCGGGATGGTGAGCTAGTCTAGGAGCGCTGTCTGCCAGACTGTTGGCCAGAGTATGATAGCTCCCTTTACATCAACTACCTGAAGTTCTGGACAGTCAATCTAGCTCTCAAGGCAATCCAACCATCTCTGATGACATACAGAATTCTTATTCAAATGGACAACACAATGACCATACGATATCTATACAAGCTAGCTGGAACATGATCAAGAGCACTATTGGTTGAAGTCGCAAAAGGTCCGGTTGTTGGCCTTGGCCAAAGGTCTATCAATAGAGGCGATATACTTATCTGGCATCCAAATCCAATAAGTGGATTTCCTAAGCCGATTCCTGGAGGTAATTCACAAATTGGATCTGGACAGTTCTATTCTTCCGCAAATCATTGTAGATGGGGCCAATTAAACTACAAGTCAATTTGCAGCATCCCAAATCAAAAATACCAAGATTCGTAATAGACTTTGAGAAGCCTTCGACAACCTTGAATGGGAATACTTTAAAAAGTGTATTTAGGTTTTTCAGAAGTTAAGTACATAATATATGCAATCAAGTCTTTAGGCCATCAGAACATATTGACATTTAATTGTAACAGCACTATTTACATATTTAAGTATGGTAATTATATTATTAGACACAACATTCGGACAGCTTTGAGTAGGGTCATCACAGGGAATGTCATTACATGGGTGTATCACTCCCCATTATCCTGGCAGTAGTATAGCCCGAGTAGTTTTTAGCGTGTGGATATTGCCTTGGGCTCGTATACCTATAGGCCTAGACTTGGCTGGGAGTAACGTTGCATATGTGCATCAGAAGTGTCGCTATAGAAGATTTGGTCCGCGTCACTTTGACAACAAGGTCTATGCCCCAATGTATTATGATGCTCCCTTTAGCCAATAAGAGAGCCATTATTGCAATGTGTTTTACTTTAGGCAGGACATCCTTTACAAATCCTAGCTGTGCCACAAATGGGGAGTAGGTCGCAGAAAATTGCATCTTTTTTTCCAGCTCACAATAAAGTTCCTCCCAAAATGTTGATATTCGTGTGCACTGCCAGGCTAGACGTAGGAAGTCTACATTGAGGGAAGGGATTCCCCATTGACCATAGATTAATTGCGCCTCTTTGACCAGATGTGCGTGCTCATTTCACACATCAAAAATAGAATTTATTTTTTTTTTTTTAAAGAAAAAACGGATAGCAAATACTCTGTCACGTCAAGGCAGTAAATAAGACTCTCTGTACTGAGCAAAATTCAAAAGCAAATATTCTTGTAATTATTCAGTAGGATTCAAAGGCACACACAGTAATAAAGTGTAAATCGCAAAAGAAATAAAAACTCAAATCAAATTGCTCAACACAAATCGAGACTTTGGTACAAGAATTTGACTGCACCAGTGCAATCGCGTTTTCTGGAAAAAAGTCACAAAGAAGCAGTTGAAGTGGACGTTTCTGGAGTGTGTTCAAGAAGGTGAGCAGGTAAGCGTGGAATGTCTGCTATTTCAGTGAGAAGTAAGAATGAGACAGATTACATACAGTTGGGTTAAACGAGAAGACTGAAATCCAAAACTTCTGAGACTCAAAACATTCTCACTTAGATCACATGGTATATTGACACCTGCAAATTTTGATTCTGCACCGTCAATTGCACTGTTTTGAACCTTTCGCTAAAGGACTCTAGCGAACCAACACATTTAAGATGCATCTCAAACCTATCAACAAATGAATGCTCTTCATCACATTTTCCAAGATCTCCAGAAGATGGACTGGATGTGTGCTGTCGACTTAAAAGATGCATCCTTCAGCATTACATATGTGAGAAAGCACAATGTCTAAGGTTCTTGGTAAAAAAACGTCATTATCACACATTGGTTGTCCCTTTTGGTCTGAAATCAGCTACTCGCTCTATTTTCAAATACATGGCTGTGATTGCAGCTTTTCTTCATCTCTCTGCACCTCGACGACAGGTTGATGAATGCTTACACTGCAGAGAAGACTCCAAGATTTTCGCTCAACAGTTGCCCTTAATTTATCTTCCAGAATCCAAGCTGACTAGACTAAAAGTTCTCACGTACATAAGAGCCACCTTCGACTCAAGTCAAGGGAATTGTCTCCTCCTGTGGAGAGCTCCTACAGTTTCACAGAAGTGCCATTGAAGTTTGTCGACTCCATCCCTAACGGCTCGTCAAATGTCATCCATTCTGATTTCTTTGGCATCCTATGTCTTCTCGATTCTAAAGGCAAGGCTTCACATTGGCTTCTTTAGTAGCTGAAAGATCCGCGGTTTCAATTGGAAGACAACACGGCGACAGACTTCAGGTGTCTATAGCGGGAAACGTCCTTCAAACCAAAGCCGGAATCCCCCTGTGCCTTTACAGCGCCGGCAAAAGAACAAACACGTCTTTAGTATGAAATTCGTTTAGCAAACAAGTCATTATAACGACTTGCCTTAGAGGGGTGTATCGGTGGAATGGTGTTGGATTTAAAGTCCAACGCCTTCCCTACTGTAGCGCATACTGGAGTTGGAATAGTAAATTAACCTATTCCAAAATCCAGCACCCCCTAAGGCAAGTCGTTACCCCTTCCAGTCGGGGCTGTTTCCCCCGCTGTGCTGGGGGCGGGGGGCGCGTACAGCGCCCCCATGCTCATGACGAGGTCAGCTCGTCATGAGCTACGGCGCTCCGGTGCTCATGACGAGCTGAGCTCGTCATGGCCACACCCGTTCCAATGGAATGCTCAGCACAGGAGGGGAATCAGCCCAGCATGCGAGCGTTCCACGGAACGGGCGAGGTCATGACGAGCTCAGCTCGTCATGAGCACCGGAGCGCCGTAGCTCATGACGAGCTGACCTCGGTATGAGCACTCAAAGGGTTAAATGACTTTCCTTAGGGGGTGCATCGGTGGAATGGTGTTGGATTTAAAGTCCAACAATTTCCCTACTGTTGTGCATAATGGAGTTGGAATAGTAAATTAACCTATTCCAAAATCCAGCACCTCCTAAGGCAAGTCATTATAACGACTTGCGTGTGAATCGAATGCGTACTAAACACGCACATTCAAGGCACAGTATGATTAGGGCTTGCAGAATACCGTCGCACATTAGTCTATAGCAGTGAGGCAATTACTAGCATTGTAGGGCAAGAAGAAAGATCTAGCGACAGGAGTGTTTTTCCATCAGGTTCTCGCTTCCCAAACCATTTTAACAGACTCCTCCCTGAAAGGATGGGCCCCTCTCCTGCAGAAGGCTGCAGGCTCTTTGGTGGGAAGGGGGGCAGCTCTATGATATCAATATTGTGAATTTACAAAAGATTGTAATTCAGTCGGAGAACAGAAACAGTGCCCCTTCTCTACAACTAAGGAGGCACAAGATTCAGGACTCTCTCCGTGGATGCGCATGCGATCAGGCACTGGATAGTGACGAGGAATTTGAACGTCCAAACAATGCACCTGCCAGGATTTTAAAACGCTAATGATTTTCATCATTGAATCTCCTTGGATTGTCCAAGATGGTTCTCGAAGATGACTTGCTCCTAGATATGTTTTTTTGGGGCTTGTTTTCCACACACAAACATGTTCACCGCATGCTGAAATGTGCCCAAATGTTGCCTCCAGAGTGCAAAAATAAGGCTTAATGGGTCAGGCCTTTTTGATAGATTGGTCAGGGAAATGTTTGCCTTTTTGTAAATGTTATTGAGTCTAACTATGATTCTGAAGACAAAGTTCTTTTGTTAATCTTTGGTAAAGATATTTCTGTTGGATACATAATCTTCTTGCAGATTCCTCACCCATGGAGAGTCAAAGAAACATAACTGTATGGGCAAAAAGTCTTTGCTTCCGATAGGCTTGCAGTGCTGAAGCAACTTGTTTTATTGGCTGTGTTCATGTCTTATGGGAGTTGATAAAACGTACATGGAGCAACTTACGAGACCAAACAAAAAAGCCTATTATGCATCTGAGTAATGACCGATTGGATGCATCCAAGTGCAACTTTGATTCTGCAGATTCACTTTGCTCAGTAAATAGGCATGACTGTCTAGTTGTGGTTATCTGCTTGGACATGTTCCACTGGCTTTTCCGGAGAAGTCCAAGCCACACTTATGGCAACCATGAGAAAGACTGCGGCAGCCTGAAGGACAACTCTGACAAGCAGAAGATACCCACAGGGGGAGCTAGGTGTTGAGTTCCAAAAGCCAATGCCTCCTAGCAAGGGTTTATGTTTCAGGGTAGTACAGTTAAACTTGTTTTCCTATTCCTTGAGTACTTTCCATATGTCTTTCTCCAAAAGAAAAGAAACACTAACCACACAGGAGATGTCAGGTTTGTGCCAAAAAGGGAATCTTACGAGAGACCAGGAACTACTGTCCCCATTGTACCTCAAATCCTGTCCTACCCACCTTGAATGTTTCATTTTTTTTTATCACACAAAGGAGAACTTTTGGAAGACTCCTTGAGAAAGGCAGTTGTGTGGTGGTAGATTTCTGGCATTGTCCCTTTACTGCCTCTAACTAGGACCACATTGGGTCTTGCTTGTGGTCTGCTTTCCATGTTGATTCCTGATTACCCCCCCCCCCCCGCAGAACGTGTTGGGTGTTCCATCTGCTGTATCACAAGTGCATTACCGTCCACTTACTGCACATAAAAGTGGTTAGGACAACTGCCACTTTTTGATGGAGTACCCTGCTCTTCAAACCTTAAGGTTCTTGGTCTTTCTGGAAGTGCTCTTTAGAGAATCCAGCAGAGTCCACCCCAGCATGTTTACTCCAGTGTTCGAAGGTAGATACTCCCCCAGTCTGAGGAATGAAGGTCAAGGTCCGAAGGCATCCGACAACAACCTCCAACTTGCATTCATGCACTGGAAGGAGTTGGATTTAGCACAACTACGTAAGCCTAGAAGGTAGGAAAAGTTTTGTTTTCATAGAAATCTTGTTTTGGTAGCAGGCAGATGGCCAAGGTATGAGCGATCCACAGAAAAGTGCACCTAGCAATACACACCTGGGTTATATTTTGACACAGTCCCAGGTCTACCACTCATAATAAATATGGAAATGCACAAACATCTGTGGGTGGATGCGTGTTAACACCCATGGAACACCTCCCTGGCGCGGAGTAACACAAGGCAGAGACTTGCGTTGCTTCAGATTTATGAAGCACCGCAGGGCCGCCCAAGGTTGCCTTGCACTGCCCGCTAAATCGGACTTTAGTGTTGTGTTGCTTTTGTGTTACCTTGTGTGATGCAAGGGCAACGCAACACTATGATAAATCTGCCCCTCAGAGTAGTTATTTTAGTATCACAGCTGTAATTAACTTTTTTTTTAAAAAAGAATTATGTAGGTTGTTGAAATTCATTTGGTGTTTATATTTTCTCTTTTTGTTCTATTTTTGCTATTGCACAGCACAGAAGAAACAAATGAATCCTCTAAACACTTATTGGCTGTAATCACACCTTAGTGGCCTAAGAGGGAGCATGACCGTCTCAACATACTGTATTATGTTCAACTGACTGCGGCTATAATTATGTTTTCATGGTATAAGAATGAGCACAAATGGCTGAACACAGTCCATTTTGTTCAACTACAACTATACAGGATTATGACGCTGTTGAGAACTGATTTGAATTTTGTAACATCTCCAGGTGATTAAACACTCTTGTGTACATGGATATGCGTAGATCCTACGCCTAAACTGATTTCAATATGGTGATACTGTTGTGTAAGGAAATTATTTTTTTAAGGAATTTGGTATCCAATTTCATTTTTAGAAAAATCTTTTCTTGCTATATAAATAAATCATATATAATGTTTTTAAATATGTTTTTCTTGATTTAATCTTGATCATATATAATGTTGTTATATAATAAACAGTGCATTTAGAAATTATTTTTTCTCCCCAAAGAAAGATTATAGATTGTTTAAATGTGCAAATCTGATAGAGTTATGCTTTAGGCTTATTTAAAGGGATCAGTGACATCCAAGCCCAAATCTAAACCATTCTACAAGAACAAAAAGTGTGTTATGCTCATCACCGGGTATAGGGTTCATGGGCCCAACATCGTACCACCTTAGAAACAAAACCCAATAATGCAGAGTAGGCTGGGTTTTTGAAGACTGCACAGCAATAGGCAAAGTCCAAAGCAACTTCTTCTTCTGCAGTCCTGTTGCTTCAACCTCCAGGCCGGAAAATGGATGAGAAGAATGGCCTTTGGAGATGGGCTTGAGTACCAGAGAGGACAACTGTGGGACAGAAGCAAATACTTTGACTCTTCATGAGAAGATGGATCTTAGGAAACCAATAAGAGGGGGCTTTGCTGGTACAAACTCCCCGGAGGTTAATTATAAACCGATGCTCCTTAATAAATAATGACCTTATCTACTTTCTCAGAAGTGAAACCATAAACCATTTTGATGTTTTGTCATTTGGGCATCTGGAATGGGAGAAGGATTTTCTCTGCCACCCCAGATCTTGTCTTAGAATCCGATGCAAGTTGGACACGTTGGGGCACAAGATGCTGTCAATTCTTGACTAGTGTTCCACAGTCTCCTCAGGAGTCATTCTTTCATATCAACAGTTTAGAGATGCTTATAGGTTCCTTTATTTCTTTAGGTTATATTTGTTAATAGATATCTTGGTTAAGTGTTGTCCTGCTGATGTGTTTTGCTGAGCCTCTCCGTGCTCTAAAGCTTTCTCAAGTCTGCTGAATCACAAATCTGTGTAACATTTACCATTTCAAAACATCACAATCAAGCCCATCCCATCTCATAAATATCAAAGAGGAGAGATTTGCAGTTTGTTCCTGAAATTGAGCACAAAGTTGCGTCACTACCATTATTCACTGCATCTGCTCCCGGCTCACACTGTGGTATCCCCCAAGGCTCCGTCATTAATTTTTTACCTCTCTTCATCTCCAGATCTGACCAAGTTCTTCAACTTAACCTGCTAGTGCTACGCTGACCACACACAGGTTATCATAAAACTAGAAAACTCTAAGGGCCTGGTTTTGTCTCAACTTGTTCCATTGATGAATGGATGCTGATCAATAACCTTCAACCCAGTTCTGAGATCATAAACTACCGAACTACAAGCATCTGACCCATGGAACTAGACATCACCAGTGACATCAAAGGAGGTAAGAAATCTCAGAGTGACCATGGACTCCAGTCTATATCTGATCTCCCAAATGAATCTGCGTCAACACAGTGTTGCATCTTCCAATGATACGTACAAACCTCCAGGCCATTATAAGCATTGTGATGGTGACCGTTGATTATGAAATGTTGTTTACCTAAGGGTGTACCTCAACATACTTTGCAACTTGCAAAGGTTTCAGAACTGCATCAAGACAGTACCTAAACCTTTGTCCATGGGAACATATGGAACTAGTGCTCCAAGGATTTCACAGGATACCTATAGCCAGACACTCTGCTTTCAAGGGGGTCTGGTTCGCCCGCCAGGCTATCCGAAGGAATGTTTTTTCCCCCTCTAAGTTAAATTCCAATGAAACTCCCACAACAGACTCTACATTAAAGCCTAGCCCTCGTCTAACCACCTCCTCGTATAAGGAGAACACTGGTGGAAAAGCATTCTGAGTAGAGGTGGTAAACAGGTACAACTCTTCGACATCTCGTGTCATTTCAAAGAAACGACACACATTAACTACTTTAACCTGTTTACTGCGGCCGCTATTTCGGCCGAGTGCGGGCGTTCTGAATGGTGGGCGGGGCTGTGACGTCCAAGGGTCGTTCGCAGCACTGGGGAGGGCGTGCTCCGATGCAGTTTCACTACTGGGTGTAATCAGTGTACTCCTTGGATCAGTCTTGTACTTCTGAGATATCCAGATAAGTAATTATCCTGGACTCAGGACAAACCACCAGATGCACCTCTACCATGTAGCTGCTCATCCTTGCTTCTAAACAAATAGTCACAAAGCCACAAATCAAGGGCATGGAGAGATCTGCTCTCCGCCACTATATTGAAGGCCTTTAAATCATCTATAAACTCGGTCCTTACAATTACAGGCTGCATAGAGCTCACTCTGTGGGATATATGGTTCTATTTATTATGTTGACGATATAGAGCATGTAGGCTGCCCTTTAGCAAGTGCCCACATCACCTTGGACTGACCATGTTCAATCCCTGCAGTTGGGATGGTGGACCATTTGCCCCTAAAAGACTCATTTGAGTTTCTACCTGATGCCTATTATTAGTGCTGATACGTAGGACAGTTTCCCTGTACCAAGATTAATACCTAACCACTTTGTAGGGCAGTGCCTTTCCACTGATGGCCTCTGTGGCGGCTGGTGACAATTGAAAGTGGTGAGGTGTAGAAAGTTCGGGCGCGTGCCCTGCGGCGAGTCGTTCTCCCCCTGAGAAAAGTTTGACAAAATATTGGCCAAATGTGGCATTTTCAAGCATATTTGAGAATTAGCACATAGGATAATGAAAGGCTGGGGGGAAAACATAACTTTCTGACCTAGATTACGATTGTAATTTATGAACTGCACAGTAACAAAAAGATCTCTGTGACAAAAGCAGTAAACCAAAGAGCTATGCACATAAAATACTGTAGTGCGATCTGCACATTATATGCTCTTGCAGCAGGCATATTAACCATTGCAGTACCTTAGATGAGTCAAAACTGCCACTAGAAAAATCTCAAATCTCCCTCCAGCAGGTGCATTAATCACCAGAGATATCTTGGCACTTTCATTGATTCCTGAAAACTATTGTGCAGTGCCCCCCCACCAGCTAAGTAGATCACCCAATGACAGAAGCGGACTTACCTCAAGGCACAAGTTATTAGCATAGTACCGACTGCTGGATTCTCCATTTACTTGGCCTCTTGGCACTGCTGTGGCGCTGGCAGTCATCTGCAGTCCCAGCTTCTAGATGCCTGCAGTGGCAGCTAGTGACATTTGAAAGTGGTTGGGCGAACCTAGCCTAGTGACCCTGGAAGCAAACACTAAATGCCCATGTCTGTGAGCATTCATTTGTGCAAGCCATCTTAAACGCAAAACCAGGCACACAAAAGCGAGAGATAAGAAGGGGCAGATATTCAGCTCCCTTCCCGGCTGCCAATAGGAGTCCCACTCTCAGTCTAAGGGTCACTTTCACGTCTTTTCCCTTGACTCCCAGCCCCACCCTCTGCCTCACCACCCCCCCCAGCAAATGATCCTACCTGGTTGACAGGTGGCACAAAACTTCAGCATCCTGGGCATTGTACCCAGCCTGTGGCTGGCAGGTGGGCACAGATGCAAAAATGCTGTAGCGTGGGGTCATACCCAACGCACCGGGCGCACGAGGACCACCTTCACCTGCTCCAGGGAGGAGAGCGCAAAGGCAGAGGTCCAGACACTCTGACCCTCAGTGACTGGTGTTTGTGAGGCGAAGCGGTGGGACTGCAAGGAGTGGGCAGTGGCGGTCATGGCAGGCAATGGTTTTCTTCGAGGGTTGATAGTTAGCCTATATAAACACAACAGGCTCGTTCTCACTGACAAACCACAGTCCATTTTCCAATGCGGCCTATCAGAACTAATTCCCTCATCTCCAAACATCGGCTCTTCGGCTCTCGGCATTGGAATGAAATGAAATGAAATGAAAGCAAATTTATATCGCGCAGACTCAGCCCATCGGGCATCAAGGCGCCTAACCAGAAAATTATATATTTTCATGTCCAAAGAGTTGAATTACTGGTAGGCTTTCTTGAAACACCATGTTTTTAGGGCCTTTTTAAAAAGGGGCAGAGATGTTAGGGACTTAAGTTCCAGTGGAAGAGCATTCCAAAGACGCGGGGCAACTGTGGAGAATGCTCTTCCTCCCCACCTGGACTTCTTAGTCCGAGGGATCACCAACAAATTACGTTGTGATGAACGTAGACATCTGCTAGGGGTATAGCCAAAAAGAAGAGAACCCAGCCCATCAGATGTTCCAGCTTTCAGAGCCCTGTGCACAAGACAGATGACCTTAAAGGAGATACGATGCTCTATAGGAAGCCAGTGAAGGCTCTTTCTGGCTAATGTCGCAGAGGAGGAGCGGGGAATGTCTAGTACAAATCTTGCGGCCGCGTTCTGTACTGTCTGGAGGCGCTGGATCAGTCCCTTATTGATCTCTGCATATAGTGAGTTGCAGTAATCCAATCTGGACCCGACCAGCGCAACTACTGTCTGTTTCCTAGCCTGGGGAGAGAGGTAGTGTACTATTCGTCAGGGAATTTTGATAATTCCCCAGCAAGTAGCCACCGTTCTGTTGACCTGAAGGGTCATTGCCAGCGAGGTGTCAAAGATAACCCCTACATTTCTGGCTGAATGAGAGGGGACAGGGCACGTTCCCCGGGAAGGCGGCCACCATTCATTCGACCATACATCCTGGTCCCTTCCAAATATCAGCACCTCGGTCTTTCCGCCATTCAGGCTCAAAGAGTTGAGTATCATCCAGTCAGAGACTGATTGCATACAACTCCTGAAGCTGGACGCAGAGTTGCTGGTCGGTTGGACCAGTGACACCATGACCTGAGTGTCGTCTGCATATGACACTACTTCCATACCATGTGCTTTTACTAGTCTTTCTAGTGGAGCCACATAAATGTTGAATAGGGTAGGGCTTAAAGCCGACCCCTGTGGTACCCCACATTGCAATGATGTAGCTGGGGAGAGGTATTCTCCAAATTTGACCCTCTGTTCTCTAAGATCTAGGAAGGAGGACAGAAGGCTCAAAGCGGGCCCCTCCACTCCTATCTCCCTCAAACGAGATGTTAGAATTGAGGGAGATAGGGTGTCAAATGCTGCGGTCAGATCAAGTAAAACCAGCAGCGTTGTCAGTCCCTGATCTACTTTCATTCTGATGTGATTTGTCACCATGGTAAGTGCAGACTCCGTACTATGCAGCTTCCTAATCCGTACTATGCAGCTTCCTAAACCCGTGCTGGGTCTGACCTAAGAACCCAGAGGAGTCGAGGAAGGCAGACAGATGTGAATTCAGGTGGATCGCAAGCATTTTGGCGGGGGCAGGAAGTAAGGATATGGGTCGGAAATTTTTTAAGATGGTGGGGTCTAGAGAAGGTTTCTTCAGTAGTGGCTTGACAATCACTCTCTTCCAGGCTGAAGGATAAACCCCATGCAGCAAGGCACTATTCATTACCTCCAGCAAAGGAGGAAGTAGGGTGTCCCTACACTCCTTCATTATTCTAAGGGGGCAGGGGTCCAGAGGGGAGGAGGATTTAGTCCTATTTAGCAGAGAGTTGAGGATGTCCAGAGTGGTCAACGGAAAATTGGATAAAGTCATGGTAGGATCTTTATGCCAGGCTTCTAAATTGGTAAGAGCCTGAATAGTGCGATTCCCTAGAGATTGTTTCTGCGCTTCTAACTGGGAAGCAATTTCATCAATTTTAGTGTGGAAAAAAGTTGAAATTTTGTCGCAGAACTCCTGTGATCCAGTGACTGGGTCTTGAACTTGCAATGAACAGAGGGAGTCCACTATTTTGAACAGCTCCCTTGATGAAGTAAGGGAGGTGGTAAGGTCGGAGAAGTATTGTTGCTTTGTCTTAATGACTGTGGACTTATATTCCCCTAACAGTTGTTTGTGAAACTCTGTCCACAATGTCCCAAGATTTCCTCCATTTTCTCTCCTGTCTCTTACACCCCTGTCTCATCAGCCTAAGAGGCTCCGTGAACCAGGGGGCAGAGGGCCTACGCCTAGCTGAATATCGGCGTGTGACTGGAGCTAGGATGTCTATAGCCCCAGCGATGGAGTTGGCAAGATTTTGTGCTGCCTTCTCTGGGTCTGACGGCATGGGGACCGACCTAATAAGAGGGGCCAAAGAGTCATTGGTAATGTTTTTATAGTTCCTTTTGCTTGCCCTCTCCTTGAGTCTGACCCTTCATAGAAGGATCTAAACAAGGAAGGGTCAATACTATAGGAACTGCCAGATGGTCAGACCAGACCAACGGTTCAGGGGTGCCTGTTTTAACCCTGGGGTCGTTAGAGAAGACTCCATCAAGTGTGTGGCCTGCCCGGTGAGTTGGGCCTTTTACCAGTTGGGCAAAGCCACAGGCTTCAAGGGGGTCGACCAGGGAGGAGTTGTCTTTAGAGGTGGGGTCGTCTAAATGAAAGTTCAAGTCACCTAGAATAGTGAAGTGGGGATTTCCAACATATGGCTCCATGATTCTAAACAGGTCGCAACTGAATTTAGATCTAGGTCAGGGAGGCCTATACACAAGAAGGCCAACAAAGGACGCTGAAGGAGATGAAGAGATAAAGAAATGTAGGACCTGGAAGGGGTCAGATGGAGCCGACAGGGCATTAATGCGGCAGATAAGATGCGACTGATAAAGAATTGCTAAACCTCCTCCCCTTCGCTTAACCTCATCAAATCTGTGTAATGAATACCCCTCAGGGATGGCCATGAGGAGGTCATGTCCTGAGGTCTCTGAGGCCCAAGTTTCCGTGACAAAGACCCAGGCAGGTCCTCTGGCCAACACAAAGTCATGAAAGGCTACGTTGTTTTTAATTATAGAGCGAGCATTGATAAGGTATCCTTTCTCCGCACGAATATTTTTAGGCGAGGAGCATAAGTTAACAGGTGAATGGTTAATCGTGGGGAGTGTGTCCGGACTCCGGGTATGATTGTTATGCGGGGCCATAACCAGTACTTCCTCAGGGGTATACCTATGGTGGCACAGGGAGTCGATCGGTTTCCAAGCCAGCATTTCCTCCAAGGTATAGGAATGTAATACCTGAGGGAAAGAGGCAGGGAACCCGGAATACAGCCCGTCCTGTAGCCAGTCCTCAGCGCGGACGGGCGCAGACCGGCTGTACTCTGGCGTAACTCCGGCGCTAATCCGGCGCGACCGCAGGGCGCGTCCGCGGCGCGGAGCCATGGCCGTATGCTTTTATGGTGAAGACTCACCCAAGATGGCCGCCGCTAACACTCAGCCCGAGTCCCCGGTATGTCAGCCCTAATATCGGCCGGACACTCTATGGGAGAACAGTGCTGGCTATGGTAAGTGTCAAATGTAGTTTAAAATTTCCCACTAAAAGAAGCCTTCACCATAAACTAGATGAGGCAACAAACGACGCCCTAAATCGGCGCGCTAGTGCTGGGGGGGAGAGGACACAAGGGGCAAATGCTGACAAGTAAAACAATTTCAGAGAGGACAAGAAAGATACCGCCCGGCTCAAGCCTCAGGCGTTTACAGCTACAGTCTCGCGAGTGGAGCGCTCTGCCTGCTTTTATGGTGAAGACTCACCCAAGATGGCCGTCGCTAACACTCAGCCCGAGTTCCCGGTATCTCAGCCCTAATATCGGCCGGACACTCTATGGGAGAACAGCGCTGGCTATGGTAAGTGTCAAATGTAGTTTAAAATTTCCCACTAAAAGAAGCCTTCACCATAAACTAGATGAGGCAACAAAGACGCCCTAAATCGGCGCGCTAGTGCTGGGGGAGAGAGGACACAAGGGGCAAATGCTGACAAGTAAAACAATTTCAGAGAAGACAAGAAAGATACCGCCCGGCTCAAGCCTCAGGCGTTTACAGCTACAGTCTGGATGTAGGTTTCTTGATGCCTAACAAAACAGCCAACGAACCCAACCAATCCTGGAGCTTCTCTCATGCTGTTTTCAGCATGAGAGGGGCGCCATGATTGGTCGGAGCGGCTAACACAGCGCTCCTTTCACACTAGGAGCCTATGCCTGCAGCCCGCCTGGCTGTTACACAGCTGGTATTGGTGTGGGCTGAAGTGTGCATGCTGGGCTGGCCGTTGCAAGACAGCTGCCTAATCTGACGTGCACTTTAGGCAAGTCATTCCTGCTGCCAATCAGCAGCAGGAATGGCCCCACTTCCAAAACGAGACATATAGCGCACTGTACTAACATGGTCATGTCCATTGAGCATTTTATCAAAGTTGCAGCTGCTGCGCTTGCAGCAGGCGGGGCGACGCTACTCCGCCCTAATGGAGCAATTGCAGCTGTCTACAACACTCTATCCCTCCCCACACTCCACTCCAGTAACTTTTAGCCATGCTGAACAGCAGCCACACTGATGCACACCATGATAAAAACACATTTTCACATTGTATTTTATTCAATCTAATTCTTACACAGGTTACTTTCTATATATCAGTAAAAGGGGGTATATATTTTTTATTATGTATTCTTGTTTTTTCATATGCACTGTTATGGACCTTTAATATATGAGTTATAAAATATTGTACCTCCTTAGTCTATACTTCATTCAAATTTACGATTACTGCTTACATGCAACTGTCTACTTATTTCTATATCAAAATGGACGAATGTACATTTGTACTCCTGTGTTCTATATCTCCAATAAAAATTATTTAACAAAAACACATTGTCAAAGCATATAGCTCTGGTATATGCGAGACCTGTTGGCTTTGCCAGTGCTTGTTACCACTAGAGGTTTCAATGCAGGTCAGGCAGTGTGAGTATATTAAACTACAACTCCCGTGCTGCATGGTGCCTTTTTCCTCCTCCAGTTTATGCACCATCACCGCCCGCGAACTACAATTCCCAAGCGGCTCTGCGCTGGTTTTCCCGGAAGTGGATGCGGATTGGTCGTTGTGTTTAGAGGTCGGCGGCACGCAGAGCTCGGGCACGCAGTACCGGAGCAGTGACAGCATGGCCGGCCGTGACGCCAGCGTGAGTACGGCGGGGGCCGTGGGCCTGGGCCTCCGGGGGCGCCCCTGGGGGCCGTGCAGCGTCCGCTGCAGCGTGGGACCCCGGCTGCCATAGAGACCCCAGTGACAGCCGGGGGTTCTAGTTAAAACCAGGGACACGGGGTCCTAGTTTCATAGGGTCAGGATAACCGGGCCCCTGAGCATCAGTAACTAGAACCCATTTTCTATTTAGCCTCTGCCCCACAAAATCCGTAATATCATTTCATCATACAGCTCTGAAAAGATTAGGCACGTTGCTGTGAAATATATTCAGTTTAAGAATTTGGGGAAAAAATGTTTTTTTTGTTTTATGTGGACATATTCACTTGATGCTAAGCCCATGCAGGTTACTCTCACATTTTGGGTCGTCTGCCTTGAAATGAGCAAACGTGTAGTCACCCCCTAACAGTTAGCAATAAGTTAGGGCCTACCAGAAGTTTAAACTTCTGCACAACTAAATACAACACTTATTGATCCAAAAACTTAAGAACATTATCCGTATACAGCATATAACCCCCTCCCCCGCTTCCATATCTTTCAAGCTATCGTATTTTAGAGAGTAGAGTCCTTATTTTAGTTTGTTTGTAAATAACATCTACCGATCGTTTTCTGGCAATGCTCCCAGGATATGGAACGCTCTCCCTAGAGTCCTCAGATGCAACCAACCCCTCCTTCTCCTGTTTCAAAAGGGACCTGAAACTCCATCTCCTAAACAAACACTTTCCTGACCAACGTCAACTAACCTAGACTTCAATATCTGAGTTTCCTCCTCTCTCTTGACATTCAAGGATAGTTGGTGACCGGACTGTGTTAACCACCTTATTTTTCATGCTGTATTTTTTTTTATCCCTTGTTTGCTTCCTTACTGCCTGCCTACTATGTAATGCAATTTCCGTCTGTTTTTTTTTTACAGGGTGTAAGTAAAGCGCTCTGATACCTACGGGTCAAGCTAGCGCTATATAAAACTTTTAAAGTAAAAAATAAATTTAAAAAATCACAGTTCCTTGCGTCTCGTCCTTCTATTCACATATCCTAAACATTTCCATTAGAAGTTCACTTTCTGCTCCGTCATTTGCTACAGCCTAAAGCACCACCCTACTGTCCCCTATGAATGGACCCAATTCTCATTAGGGCCTGTGTCCAGTCATTCACACAGCTTTCAGCTCAGTTCACCCATCACAGGACTGTTCCACATGTTCATAAGTCTTGAACTGGAACATGTAGTGTTCTGCAAATCCCAGCAGACTTTCAAGTTGAAACTCCAATTTATTGAAGCAAGGCGAATAAGCAGGATTCAGTGCAAACACCCCCGATGCTAGCCTCTCGAATTAAATATATTTTCATCAACACTATATTCTGAGTAAGCATCTGCATTCATCCAATGAGCTGAGTGAAAATATTTACATCTCCAGCTCAGAGGATGTTAACAAAGGAAGGAATATATGTGAAGATGCCACACATCTTTGAAGGATTTGAATGCACCTCATTTACTTTTTTCCCTTGATCTACTTTCTAGACCACCCGGTGAACAACCTTTGAATTTTTCCTTGTGAAGTTCTGCAAGTTGAATCCCATTCCAAAGGGAATGACTGTTTATTTTCAATACTCTGTTAATTAATTTTATTTTGATTCACGTCAGACTAACTGGTCTGCTTTTCATTTACTGTTTGATTTGTTCTTATTGAGAGCTACATACTCCGCTGGTGGTGTCACCGTGACTAAATGGGGATATAGGAGCTGGTAAAATCCTCTGGTGATGCCTGTAGTTGTAGACGTTTGCAATGACATGTAAATCTGTACATTCCAAAACAAGGGCTATTTGTACCAACAATATGACTCTTTTGGATGGGCGTGGGATAGTGTGTTGAGAATTGATGAGTGACCAATAGCAGTGTACGCCAGCAGATGACTTTGAAGTTAATTGCCTGAAGGAGGAGGCAGTTCTACTATGGGACTGTGGTGGTAGGAATTTGTCACTGGACATTAGCTGGTGGAAAGCGTTGCAGAAGGAGTGAGTGTAAAGTATTTTCTTGAAGCCTAGTCTTCCACTCAGTTGTTTAGAAGTAAGACGTTAGTGGAAGAGGGTGCAGAGGCTCTGGTGAGCAAATCTTTCAACTCCATCGTATGGCCTCAATTCGTGGTGAGTTTGTATTTAGAGATGGACCGAAGGGGGCTTGTGAAGGACTTCGTAGGAAGAGTTAAGCTCACTGTGCGTAGTTAATCAATAACTTCTTTCCAAATTGAAGGGTCTGGTAGATAAAACGTCAGTATTTGAAACTGATCCAGCATTTGAAAGAAGTCTCTGTAACTTGAGGTGAGTGGGCTGGAATGGTGACAGAGGCTGGTGGGTAGTATGGTTGCTGTGTTTTGACACCGATGTAGTGGATCTGGTTTGGAGTTTAAGGCCCAGAATGACAAAGCTGCATCATTTTGCAGAATCCAGCTGGAGAGCACAAGAGCCATTGTGGAGGTTCTAAAGTGGTCTGCAGTGGTGTGGTTGGTTTACACAGTCACTTTAAGTTGAGTAAAGAAAGGTCAGTTTTATTTTTTAAGTAAGCGGTGACAACTTGCGCTAGTGTAGAAGAGAGGTGGGCAGTCAGTCGAGAACATATTTGTTGAGTTTTTGTTACTGCCGTAGTAATTTTTAAGCATTTAAAAAAAATATATAATTTATGAATATTCTGCTTATCTCTAGTGGTCGATGATGGATTGCAGTGATTGTTAGAGAGTCGAACTGTGATGACGTCTTTTGCAGGTGGAGACATTGAATTAGTCATGAATGACAGAAGTTTTTGCAGACGTTGGAGCATGGTGGCTCGCACAGTGTTAGGAGCGGATGATGATGAAAGCGTGTACAATATTTGTAGATCTTGGGTCTTGCCTAGCTATTATTTGCAGGTGATGGTGGAAGAGGCCTGCAGATATATTTTTTCCCAGTGGTTAGGGTGGAGTCTTGTTGTGCAATTCCAGTGATAGCTCATTGGTGAAGTTTCTTAGCAGGGGCCGATCTGTTAAACTGGAGGGAAGTGAATACTTGTGGTGGTAATTCTGCGGTGGGACCATCATTATTTTGAGCAGTTTGCATTGTGGCTAAGGCATGGATGGTGTTGAGTGTGGGTATTTAAGATGGGCTCTAAATTATTTTAGCAGAAATAGATTGATGCCATGAATAAAATTAAGAAGATTGTAATTTTGTGCTCAAATAAGCAGTCTTTCATGTAATTGACCTGTATTACTTACTGCAGTATGTGTATTCTGAGAAATGTAGTAGTCGAAAACTAAATAAGTGCAGTCTGCTGTTAACTATATTTGACGCTTAATAATGCTGAACAAATTCTTGTGACTATATGAGTAATGTCATCCTGCTACTTTGCTTTTCAGTCGATCTTCCAGCGTCTGCGTGAGCTCTCTGGTCGCTTTTCTGGTGGCCCCAGGGGTGCGGGGACTGGTGTAAAGCTTTTGCTGGGAGCAGGAGCCCTCGCCTATGGAGTTAAGGAGTCCTTGTACACAGGTGACTATTGCCAGTGGGGGGGTTGTAGTCATCATCCTGGAGAACTTCTCTTAGCTTCTAAGAAATTCTCGTGATTTGGGATATTGTGACATGGTACGTTTCAATGTACATTGGGACGACAATGATGCTTAAAATGGATCAAGATTTAAATACCACTTTATACAAGGCATGATGTGAGTTTTGACCAAGGAATTCCTCATAAAATTAGGAGACTCTTGAATCACGTGGAGTCTGTAATATGGACCGGGCATTTTTGTGGGGGTTAACCACAATTTTTTGCGGTAACTCAAGAAGCAAACAATACATTTAAAAGCACTCGGGCTTCTAATGTTGGTGAGGACTGGACGATTTATAAACAAAACTTTGACCCCTTCAAAGTATGTGTGGAAAGTAGCCTTTTAATCAGAATTGGCCTGTAACTTAAATGAAAATTTAGGAGTTTACAGATAACCCAGTCGGAGATTTCCCCCAATAAATCTTTAGGACAGTTGGTAGCAATGGTACTTTAAAAAGCACACCGAACCCTTCAATGGTGGGAATTGAAAGAATTGATCATGCATTTACTGGGTGACTTGGATGTTCTTCCCAAGGAACTGCTTGAACATTTGGTAACATAAATAATTATATGCATCGTTATGCCTTACTTTATCGGTTGGAAATCACTGTATTGTATTATGCATACTCCTTATATTTGCACGTCTCCGTGTAACCATTTAGCAGATTTATGTTTATTGGTAAAACCATAGAAAATAGCATCAATTAATATATTTTATACCACTTGTGTTTAGCGCATATTTTGTCGCAGTCGTGTAAATATGCAAGTACCACACTCAATGGTACCCATTTAATCTAACTCAGAAAGATTTCAAATGTTAAGTGTTCTTTTTGCTAACAAGGCGCAAAATAGCCATTAGAGTGGAGAGCTTACACCTGAGTAACTTGAACAGAAAAAATGTGTTGTTGTGGGCAAAATGATGAATATATATCCTTGCTGCCAACCCCTGGGAAGGGGCCTTACTGGCATTAATTCATCCGATGAGTTAGTACTTACTGGGACCAATTTACCCGCTTGTGTTCAGACGCCACAGGCTAGGGCACACAATTTGAAGTCCACATTGCCAAGAAGCCCATGACCTTGGAAAATCTCAGCCTCAATGTATTCATCAATGGCTCCATTTAGATTTAAAAGCTTTTTAAATCCGTTTTTGAGAGCGTATATCCACATAGCCCATTGCATCTGAAACTACGTCTATCTTTGAGGCAGGAGGACAAAGTCCTTATGAAGAATTTTTGGCTCCAGTGGATGTACGATTCCTATCGGCAAAGCACCTTCACTTAAAAATGCAGATAGTTGTCACAATATCACTCTAAATATCCCAATTACAGCAACCTCCACCCAGCGATTGTTATATGCATCTCACCGAAATAACTGAGATCTATCAATGACGGTAAATAGTCAGTCTGGAATCACAAGAATGAATCACCAGACAGGTAAAATATATAGTGAAGCTATCTAGTTCATCCCCAGATTCAGCTTCAGTTTGTCTCGCCTGAAATTTCTCTCCACAGTTGCCCATTTTAGCTTGTCTTTGGAAATAATTCAAAATCATTGAATACACCCTATTGATTAAAACTATCTTTTAGCCAATACCATTGGCAGTGGAATAACACTTTCCATTTTGGGAGTTAAAAATGATGAAACCCCTTCATGGGCATGTCATTGACTCGATTTGCTAAGGCCACCCAACACTTTTCCCAAGTGTTTTGTAACGTCCCTTAGAAAGAGGTCAAGTAGGAGACAAAATAAATTCTATTAAAAACTTTATCTCACTTCTCAGACATTCTGAACATCTATTTGCAGAGGTGGCCTTTATTTTGTCTAGAATCTTAGGCAACAGAAGTTATAGTAATATGTTAAGAGTTCATTTAAAGGTTTTTTTGTGACACTACTGCAATGTTTATATTTCAAGTATGACTCCTGCCCCCTTCTTACCTCCACCTACTGTCGTCCTATGCCCTAGGGAATCCCTAATTTGTTTTTTTATCATTAACACAATAGTTTCCCCTGTTATTGAAAATCTAGTTATGTAGCTTTTATCATGGTTGTTGTACATGCAGACTCTATTCTGCCCTACATCGCACAAGATTGGTGAAAGTCCATACAAGTTGTCAGGGTACGGGTTGACTATTGTGGTGTAGCATGTATTGTCTCATTCAAGCCTTAAAAGGGCTTTTCAGATGGATATGACAAGGATCTTGCCCCGAATTAGGAATATTATTTGTTAAAAGCAGCCCATGAAGAGAGCCTGTTCAGACCAACTCTAACACTACTTCTAACCAATGGAACCACAAGTCAGCTACTAGTGTAGGCGTTCCTTAAAACACACAGTGAACATTATTATTTTTGCTACTGCAATCTTTTCGTACGTTACAATGAAAATGTGGCTTAGAGTTAAGCTGATGTGTTTTGAGAAGAGAATCTGCCCATATTTAATGTTTGGATCTTATCTCCATTAATATCTACTTTATTTGGATACATTGAGTGTATTTCTCCTTAATGCTTGATTTTAAATTAGTTTTATGTAATCGCTACTTTTGTGTCATTCAGAGTGCTGTGATTGAGCTGAAGAAAAATGTGAGAGAAAACATGTGAAAGCTCGAGTCCAATTAATAGAGGCAAAATCCAGGCCGATGTTATTCGGTCTCTACCCTCCTATGGGTAGCGACCATTTAGCAGCAAGTCCGGACAGTTGAGTTCTCCTGCTTTTCTTGTGTTTCTAAGTTCTGCCCTCACCTTTGGATTCAGTGCATTTCATAGCCTGTTGTTTTGGACACCTTCAGTCCTGCCCCCATGAGTCATCTGTTTGAAGACTCTGCGTACTCAGTCTACAGTTAACGAGCGAGTGATCTCGATTAGCTCGTAGTGAGCTGAAGCCATCGCAGACCTGTGCATGGTGTACAGTGGACCTTGAACATGTCTTTGCATCTGCTGGGAGTTGGTGGAGGCCTTCCAGGGCACTTTTTAGGTGTCTTCTCTGCAAAGGTAGGCACACTATGACAGCAAAGTGTTGACACTTTGGCAGCCTATTGATGACCTCCTTTGCGGGTCCCTTGGTGGCTGGTGTGGTTCTAATAATCCAAGTGTGCCATTACCTGGGCCCTTGTCAGTTTTACCTGAGGGTTAGCTTGAAGGAGTGCAACAATTTTACAGAGCATTGAGTTTGGAATCTGCGTTCACCTAGGGAAAAAGAGAGGGCTTGGAATGATGTTTCAGCGTGGTAGAATGAGTCCTTCAAGTTAATGGTCCTTTAAAGGGCAATGAGTCTGCTTCTGTTCCCCTAAAGTGATCTGTATTGTGGCTCTGCTCTTGAAAAGGACCTCTTTCGTCCATTGAAACAAGTAGTCCAGGCCTGAGGAGAAGCTGGCCAGGTTTGTAGCAAGTTTTCTAGCTGGAAGTAGATTTTGTTGTGAATCAAGTGCAGCTGGAGGTTTACGTTTCCTTTCGCCAGGAGCTGAGCTAAAGACCACAGGTAAAACCGAGACGTCCGTTATGGACTCAATCGCAAGGATTTACCCATCCTATTTTCAATGTTCAAAAGACTTTATTCATTTCATTATATACTACAAACCACTATACAAAGAGATAATAATTGAAATCCACAATAAATTTGCAGCATTAGATATCAATGAAAAAAACATAAGTCTTTATACTTTGAGTTAATGGGAAGGGAGGTAAAGAGAGAGGGAGGATAAGGGAAAGATCCTATGTTAAATCATAAAAAGTTGACAACTATCATAGCAGTTTCCTCTAAAGAAAATTTATATAATAAACATATCTATGAACATATTCAAAAATATAATTAAATATAGGATATAAAGAAGGACAAAGAGATAAAATTCATGGAGGACAAATTCTCCGAAGATATAGGTGCAATACTTGATTCATCACTACCCATTTTGTTATATGCACTAAGAGGTAACCATATTAATTGCATATTATGGACAAAAGTAAATTTTTAGATGAATATCTTGCCTGTATGGACCAGTTAAAAGAAATCTAACATCCCTTTCTAGGAATACCCAAAGAAAATTCTACAAGAGGAAGACATTTTTACTAATGGTTACATTGTGCCTTTTTGAGAAAAATGAATGTTTGCTAATGCACTTCTGCAGGGTTTTACTGTTGGAGCCATACGAGAAGTTGTTATAGCACACTCCTGGTCAAGAGCGGCAGGCTCTGATAATCTAGCAGCCATAATGATAAAGAGCAATGTCAATTTATGGCCTAACATATTCCTGGTAGTACAAATGTTGAAAAGGGACAAATATGAAGCCTATATGTAAGTAAGGCACCCCATGGCGCTAAAAATGATAGATTAATACATTTAACGAACGTAGGGTCCAAAGTTTATGCAAAGTTTATTCTCTAGAGGCTGAAGGAATGGACTGAGGAAAATGGTCCGATTCCCATCGAATAAAGTGGATTTAAGCAAGGCCAAACAAAAACATACTATTGCTTCAGCCTGTTGTCAGTAGCTAGGAAGGAGCTAGACTACAAGGGGAATCTCTTTTTGTTGACTTCTGGGCAGCTTTTGATCTGGTGAATAGAGACATATTTTGGGTAGTTGAAAAGAGTTTGGAATTTCAAGTGGATTATTAATTATGCTGAAGGAACTTCAAAAAGGAAATTGGATCAGAGGGGTTTTGGACCACACTGGTACCTTATCCGAGAAGATGGAGATAAGAAATGACCTGTAGCAAGGCTGTGTGGTGGGACCTACGCAATTCACACTATATTTGGGAGGTCAGCCAACAGTCTTTTCAAGGACTATTTCTTTCTCTAATAGTCCTAGAGACTTACCTCAATTATTTTAGGACTAGAGTTGGAATTTGACCTCCCAGTGTCCAACTAAAGGCAAGAACACAAATGTACCAAGTATTAGTATACATGTATGTACAGAGTGAACCTTGCTTCATGTTTTCTCCGGCTTGTGTGATCTCTGTGAGCAGAGATTTCAAAAGATGCCCTCTCTTTGGACCTGGCAGGGCTGGTACCAGGACCACCGGAAGTGTTTTTATTGTTCTCTATTGCTGTGTCAGACCTCATGGGGCTCATGCTGCAGCAGACACACAATCAATTCATTTGTAAAGAATTATAGATTTTATATTCAGTTTTCTGTCGGTTGTTAGTCTGCTTCGGATGGTCCATTCACAGTGTATGCACACGGAGGCTGTAATGGCCAGTATCTTCACTAAATTCAATTTGTGGACTTCATCCAGCCTACCCACGCTCTTCCTCTTTTGCCTGACTTGGGTGTCTTAGACTGGGTAACCTTTAATATTTTCTTGGTGCAGCACCCAAGGTTGAAAGTTAATGATAACAGACTTCTTATTACAAAGAATAAAAGGTCACTTGCAATTATTGGAGATGGAGTATGGAATATGGTCAGGTAGTCTTCAGAAGACCAAGCTGAGTGAGCTTAAATGTGTAAAATATTCTGATAAATCTGAAAATTTGATAATCTGCTTTATCCAAAACAGGCCACCAAGGTGCAAATATTTTTTAATTTCCAAAAGAGATTAACAATATGGCTAGATATATATACTACAGGCATATATAAACCACATACAGAGAGCACAGATCTGTAGCGTCCTCCCCAGCCCCAGAGCATGTAACGGACCACGCCACACATGGAGCTCTGGTTTGCATATCTTTATTCTTCAGCATACAACCGTTAACTGAACGTTCTGCGTCACAAACTTTATTAACCCCACACAGTCACACCCAACAGATTATGTAATACTAGTAAGGAGTCTGCCGAGGACCCATAGGAGCTTCATACACACAAACTCAGGACATGACAATGTGTATACTAACTTCCAGTTATCATGAGGATTGTTCTCAAGTATTGTAACATCTCCTGAAAGCCAAAAGCATTTATTACCATGTGCATCACATTCCCGCTACCCCCTGTATTGGGGTGTGTCAATGAAGGCTCAGGTGTCTATGTAGTTTCTAAGTGAGCCCACATTTCCTTTGATGGTCCCTGCGGTACCTGCTGTCCAGCTTACACTACTAATGTCTCACCTGGGGACCAATTATCGGTCCCATTTAGGGTTGAGCGGGGAGTAAGACAGGGCTGCGTCCTGGCACCCTTCCATTTTTACTCTATACACTAACGGCCTGGAATTAGCCATGTTGGAGGGGTGCCAGCACCTACCCCTGGTTCAGAAGCATCCAATCCCCGCTCTCCTATATGCGGACGACGCGGTGATCATCACTCGTACCCCCCTTGAACTCCAACACTCCTTAAATCGGTACAATGTATTCATGTCGAACCTAGACCTAAAAATTAATATCAAAAAGACCTTTATTATGACTTCTGGTCGGAAATCTAGAAAAGGAAACGACATCTATATAAACAACTCTAGGGTAGACCACACTCCCACTTATCCTTACCTAGGAGTAGTAATAGATGAAAAGGGTACCTGGAAAAGAGCTATTGAGGTCAGAAAACTATTGTTTTTAAAAGTCACTATAGCATTAGTAGCCTTTACCCAGAGATTGGGAAAAAGCCCCCGGAAGAGATGTTACGCATTTACCAGGCCAAATGCGTTTCCACAGCCATTTATGGGGCAATGTACAGGTAGAATCCCTCCAAAAGGTTAAAAATAGTTTCTTAAGATTCTTACTTGCAGTCCCCCGAAGTACGTCCACATTCAGTTGCCATTTAGAACTTGGTGTGCCACATATATCTGACATCATAAGGACACAACCAATTCTCTTATGGCACCGTCTTTGGACATCAAACAAGTTAACTTTTACCCAATCGGTTTTTGACAGATTGCGTCACTCTTGAACATGCTAACAAAATTAAGTGGCTACAATATGATAGGAGGTTTCTATGCGATCTAGGGTTGGAGAAATACTACCACTCCCCCTTAGAAATAGCCATGATCCCAAGGAAGACGTTAAAAAACCAATGTCTAATCCACCTAGCAAGACTTTGTTTGCTGACTGAAGTAAATAAAACCTCTGTTCAGCATTCCCTGCAAATCCAAACATCCCTTAAGATCCAGCCATATTTAACATGGAAATTATCCAGCTTTGATAATTTCTATTGACCCCTTTCAGATTTAATAACTCCCATCGGTTTATTACCTTTTCAACGGTCACTGACTGGTCCCAACTCCTAAGCCACTGTCCCTGTGATGGTACATCTCCTCAATCACTCTTACATATAACCCTTTTTTGCAAATTTTATGCTGAACCAAGAAAGCGATGGCTCGTACCTAATTTAAAAACTTTGGGCTTACGCAAATGTCGGCCCGCATTCTTGGTTCTTCAATTTCTGGAATCAGATCTCTTTGCTATAAATATAGCTAGGTTCCTAAAATTCTGTATCCGACATCAAACTAATTTGAGATTTGATGAATTTAAATCCTTGCCATATGTTTTTTTAACTGAAAATCTTTGAATGTTAATTTTAATTTATATACAAACCTTTGTGTTGATTTTAACAAATAATTAATGTATTTTTCTGTAAAACATATTGTTTTAAGATGTTTATACTTTTATGGTTTTCTTAAAATGAAACCGAATAAAGTAAATAATGAATGGATAATGTGCTACAGGCATTTATAAACCCCCTACAGAGAGCACAGATCTGTAGCGTCCTCCCCAGCCCCAGAGCATGTAACGGACCACGCCACACACGTAGCTCTGGTTTGCATATCTTTATTCTTCAGCATACAACCGTTAACTGAACGTACTGCGTCACAAACTTTATTAACCACACCATGTCACACCCAACAGATTATGTAATACTAGTAAGGAGTCTGCCGAGGACCCATAGGAGCTTCATACACACAAACGCAGGACATGAATATGTGTATACTAACTTCCAGTTATCAGGAGGATTGTTCTCAAGTATTGTAACATCTCCTGAAAGCCAAAAGCATTTATTACCATGTGCATCTCATTCCCGCTACCCCCTCTATTGGGGTGTGTAAATGAAGGCTCAGCTGTCTATGTAGTTTCTAAGTGAGCCCACATATCCTTTGATGGTCCCTGCGGCACCTGCAGTCCAGCTTACACTACTAATGTCTCACCACTAAGCAGTGCCTATTTTAGCCAATCTTTATTCTTTTTATTTTTGGAGTGGTCCCTTCATCCAAGATCAGTGTTCTGCGATTCGCCAAAGGTTTCAGCACTGCCTCCAGTCTCTTAGTTGGATTAGTGATGGGTTTAACTTAACCTAGCAGCGTAAAGCGAGGGCAGATGCTACTTGTGTTTCTGCTATCTCGCTCATGGCTTGTGTTGCTTCAGACCAGTAAGCACCTCCAGGTGGACATTCCCATGCAAAGTCGAAGAAGCCAGTCGGCTCTCGGAGGCACCTTGCGCAGTGTGAGGGTGTAGGGGGGTCGATTCTGTGCAGACTGCTTGGGAGAGCACTATAGTCAGTTACCAGGAACATAAAACTTAATGGTTTATGCATTGATGCAAATATTTCAAAGTTGGGCCTGTAGGAGTGGACCAGATAATGACTGGCACTTGTTCGCCCAGTGCGGAGTTGTGCGCCTTGCAAACTAGCATTGACCAAAGCCACTTCTGAAGTGGGAAACGTGTTACTTGTTGTCTGAGTGTACTTTGTGTGCTTTTAGATGGCTTCATCTGAACTGCTTGGGCTGTCCTTTACAGTGTAGGGTGGGTGATGCTGGTGTGATTAATCTGGGTAATTCTGGTGTGGTTCACCTGGGTGATGCTGGTCAGCTACACCTGGCAGATGGCTGCAGGTCTCGTTCATGAGTCAAATTAGGGGTTCAGAACTCGTGCTTCTGAAAGTTGGTAATGCTGTTTCTTTTCTCTTCAATAGTGGAAGGAGGCCAAAGGGCGGTCATCTTCAACCGGATCGGTGGCGTGGAGAAGGACACGGTCAAGGCTGAAGGACTTCACTTCAGGTAAGATGGCGCATTAAGAAACGAGGACCATGAGAAGCAAGCTTCTGTCTGCTTTTACGTGTTTGAAATGCTATCCCGGTTAAGGGAAGGGCAGGTTTGGCATCTTTTATCATTGTCCTTTTATGTCTTCGGGTTAGGCATCACTTGGGGAATGAGGGCTTGATGCTGTTCGCAGAGGGTTCTTTCTCTGGAAGATGTAATTCAATATTTTCTTTTGGAAGGCGTAAACGCCTTCTGCAGTGCATAATTTGTAAAAATAAATAAATCTATCTATCCATTTAAGACCAACAGCCCCACCATGTGGCAGACTGCCATAAGTGCCAGTATTGACATTTAAGTGCTGATGCCGAGCCCTGGAAACCACTGGCTCAAATTAAGCACTGGGCCCGGGCTTTAAGTGGGCCGGGTCTGAGCACCGGCAGTTTTTTAAAGGGGGCCTTGAAACGGGTCTCTATTGGGCTCTGTTTTGTGCCCTGGCACAGGCGGTCCATTTTTTTTCCAAACTTCAGTGACGGCAGACACATCCATGTGCGGGTGCTCACACTGCTCACTTCTCACTAGTGGAGAAGTTACGGCATGACGTCATGCCAGGTGAGCGTTGTTGGGGAAGGGAAATCCTTAAGAGTCATTTTCACTGATTATAGATATGTTAATCTATTTTATAATGAAATTATATTTATTGATGTAAGAAAATGCAAAATCCCATTAACAAAATGTAAAGAAAAAAATTAAGAGTACTTTTCTCTCTGGAATTCCTTTCTCTTTTTGAAACTCAGGAGCAGCAACATTGTTGTGGTGTCACCAGGCTTTTATGTGGAAGCTTTTTCAATAATATATACAAGCCATAGTTGCTGCTTATTTATCTTATGCAACTAACAACCATTGACAAAGCCAATAGTCGTGGCATTATGTAGGTATGATGTGACTTGTTGTATCATATATCTGAATGCAATGACAGAAACAGCAAAATACAATGCGGGCGGCACACTATGCCAAGGCACAGATTTTTAGCTTGCTCGTGTATGCCACACCCTTAATTACTTGGGCCATGCCCCTTTGAGACCGTTTCTCCCCCCCCCAGTTTTTTTTATCCCACTTAAAGACCTGCACTGGCCTTCTGATAAGAAGTGTTTAGTGATGGAACGAGTTGCGTTGACGAATTTGCTGAAGTCTAGCAGCTTCAATTCTCAAGTCATAGAAATACCAGTGTCACAACTTTCAGACACACAGCAAAAAGGGAAGGCTGCCCCACCACACCAAACACACACACTGCTCCCTGTGCTATAAGCTCAGTATACTTGTGAATGCCTGTCGATAGCAAGGTTTGTTGATGGCACTCAGAACATCCACGGTTATGGATCTGTCCTTTTCGGAGAGCCCAGCAAGCCCAGGCAGGTGCCTCCTTGAAATATCCCCCATATTCCCAGTGCGGTGCTTGCCCTGGAGACTTTTGATGCATTTCGAGGCATGAGTTTTTCGAATTTCAAATAGTGCCATGACTTGTGCTGCTGGTTTTTTAAAATCAGTATTTTAATGTTTTTCATTTTGCTTTTATGTTTTGCTTTCCACCTCTTCTGCGTTCCTTTTGATTTATTTCTGTATTTTTGTGTTATAATTGTGCGCGGGAGTATTATACGAATGTAAGGTCATCGATTAAAGGAAGCTTTTTCCTTGAACGCTCTGCTTCTTTTTCACACGTAACATTTTGTTTGCATGTTACTTGATGTTCAAGACCACTCTATCAGTAAAAGTTAAATTGTGAGGCCTTGGGCCCCATAAAGCATTATCTTTATTTTTCCTCTTTTAAGGGGTTTAATCGTCCCGACCTGGATCTTTCCTTGAATGTTCTCTTCCTCTTTGGATCTCCACTTGGTGTCTCCATCAAGTTTATCTATTGTCATCAGGGCACGAGTCGGGGTACCACGCGGGTGGACGGCATCCCCCCACTTATTTTTGAGGGTTTTCCAGGGTGGACGCCGTCCACCCTGCTCAATCAAAACGCCGTCCACCATTTTCAATCAAAACCGCGTCCACCCTTACAAAATAGGAGTGCGCTCAAAGTAAACAATGCATTTCCGGGTGGCTGGCTGAATCCGGAAGTTTCTCGGACTGCCGCAGGACACCACGCCGGTCACCACGCCCCTTCACCTACCAGGTTCGCCGTTGCCAGGGTACCCAATAGACGCCGAGATCTTCAACCAATGGATGGACGCCGTCTCCTTCGCGCAAAAGCGCTACACCAACTATTAAACACATACCTATTTTAACAGGTTTTTTCCTTTTCGTGCCGTCACTTCCGGTCGTGCCGTCACTTCACGTATTTGAGCGTCCCCCCACTTCTAGGTTTTTGCCTTTCGTGACGTCACTTCCGGTCGTGACGTCACTTCCTGTCTGTGAGCGTCCCCCCACTTCTTTATTTAGGACTTGTGCCCTGATTGTCATCAACAATGCACAAAATCGTGTCCCTACTAGAGGTAAAAGTGTTCGGACTCCAAGGGATGTTTAATGGGCAAGTGTTGGGTTCCTTGGGCATACCTGTCATCACCTGACGTCCTACACGTTTCTGCTCCCCACAGATGCGTAAAATAATTCCAAAATTCAGTCTCGGTTGATACTTTTCCGAAGTCCTCGTCGGGGAAGTAGTATTAAGGCTTTTCGCACAAACGAAGTAGTGCTAGTAGTAAACATCATGGTGTTACCAGGTCCCACCCTTTGGCTATGCTGCCACCCTGTGGCACCAACGAAAACTGCTTCAGCAAACTTCAGCTCAGAGATACTGTTATTTTGTGTTCTTCCCGCCCGCAGGCTGCCGCCTTCACAAGCGTTGACAGCGCATTATTACCCGTTCTTTGAAGTATACCCAGAGTATGCATCTCTCCCCTCTTGCTGTTCGAGCCAGTTTGACGTATCATGCGGCCTCCTTAGGAGTGTTTTCATTGAAATAAAAGCATACAAACAAATAACACAATACATTCTAAAAACATTTTTAAAATAAGTCTCATAATAACTTTAGATTTGCACAGTTAACACAGTACACAACCTTTAGGCAACGTTATAGGTCACAGTATTCTAAGAGATTTAATAATTACGGCACAATGAACTGTAAGACGACGGTTTGGGACAGTTAGGAGCCAGTGAAAAACTACTGCCATTACTTGAATGGGTTCCTCTGCCCACTGGGATGTTAACAAAGCCCCGGGTACTAGGTGAAAACCTACAGGGCGTATAAGGGTAGAAATCATATAGATCCCAAATAGAGATAGCACCATCTCCATTTTGAGGTAGCCATGTTTGCAAGTATGGCACAATATGTCTGCTCCTAAATCGTACCAGGATCAAATCCCCCAAGATGTCTTTTTTAAGCGGTCCAAGCCATCCCACCCTCCGGACACTTATTATACGGCCATCAAGATGGTAGGGCAGAGGTCTGTTTTTTGATAACCAGAACTTGACTTTATTCATAAGTTCATTGTGTCTCTCAATTTTGTCTTTTGTTAGTTCAGGGACTCCCGATAGAACTATTACAAAAGGCGCCGCTTCTGGCGGTAAATGTATATGGGTAGTTCGCACATGTTTAGGTGGGATGTGGCTTGGTGTTGTCGCTTTCTGGGGGCCTGTGGAATTGATGGGCAACAAAGGAGTAGTGGTTGAGCATTGAATCGGTGCCGCAACATATGGAGTAATCGGGATAGGTAGATTTGTGAGGGCGGTTATTGACGAGCAGTCAGTTGTTACTACGTGGGCTGTTGGTTTCAGGAAAGATTCAATGGAGATCTCCAGCCTCGAGAGCTTATTCTCCATCGTATTGATTGTATCCATCAAGGGGTGTATTAAAGATTTCAGCAATTGATCGATCATGGTCAGGAGGACCTGATGGGGAGATGGTGTCAAACATCCAGATGAACAACAGGTGGCACAGAAGGAGGAGAAATAATTAAAGGTGGAATTGGACTTACAGAAAGTTTATCAGACGTTAGAGATTTAGTAAGACTCCCATTATCTTTGTCCCCCTCGATCTTCCTTTTGGCAGGCGTGACCCTGGAAGGTATAGATTTTGTATCCGGAGGAGATTTCAGCTCCCTTGTAGGTAATCGTGGGCTGCTGCATTTTTGCGTGGGGGGAAATGCTGCCGGAACATATTTAGCCTTGCACAGACTATTTAGATCATCCAGCCATGGGAAGTTGGATGGACAATGTGCGAATATGTCATCTGGGATTGTATTGGGCATTTCCCCTGCTTTAGGCTTGGGCATGTGTTTATGAAATACAAGTCGGTTAATTACCTCAACAATCAACCAAAAGGAGTGGCCCGTCCCCGTCCTCCTCTGTCCGAAGAGGGCCGTAGAGGGCCCGCCCTTTGCCCGGGCTTAGCCCGGCGCTCGCCCTCGCGCGGGGCCTGGAAAGAGGGCTGACTGAAATAGGCTCCGGTAACAAGGGGGTGTGGCCGCCGCCTCCCGAGTCCTCCCGCTGCGTCCTGGAATGGCCGTGCACTTCACTGTGCACCCGCTGCGCCTCCCGCGAAGCGGGAGACGCGAGGTCTGTTTTTGGTTCCCCCGGTAGCAAGGGGGTGTGGCCGCCGCCTCCCGAGTCCTCCCGCTGCGTCCTGGAATGGCCGTGCACTTCACTGCTTGTGGCTTTCATTTGTGTAAGCTTTGGCTGTGCCTGTACTTCTTAACTTCCGGCTATCCGTGTGGTGTGGCCCGTAATGTGTCAAGTAAGGTGTGCAGGAGACTCTGATGAGAGACACCACAGGCTCAGAGTAATGATGTCCTTGCAAAGGTAACTTCAATCTGTACCTACGTAATAGACGCCTCCCAATCCCAGCCCTCGCTCCTGGCCCGGATATGCATGTTTTGCTCCTTGTAGTTCTTAGCCTTTTCTCCCTGTCACTGCTCAGCTATGGAAGTACCAGCGTTTGGGAGCTTTGGAAATACTAGTGCTTGGGAAATACTAGTGTTTGGGAGCTATGGAAATACTAGTGCTTCTTGGGAAATACTAGTGTTTGGGAGCTATGGAAATACTATTTTTTGGGAGCTATGGAAGTACCGGTGTTTTGGGAGCTATGGGAGTACCAGTGTGTGGGAGCTATGGAAGTACCAGTGTTGGGGAGCTACGGAAATACTAGTGCTTGGGAAATACTAGTGTTTGAGAGCTATGGAAATACTAGTGCTTGGGAAATACTAGTGTTTGGGAGCTATGGAAATACTATTTTTTGGGAGCTATGGAAGTACCAGTGTTTTGGGAGCTATGGGAGTACCAGTGTGTGGGAGCTATGGAAGTACCAGTGTTTGGGAGCTATGGAAATACTAGTGCTTGGGAAATACTAGTGTTTGAGAGCTATGGAAATACTAGTGCTTGGGAAATACTAGTGTTTGGGAGCTATGGAAATACTATTTTTTGGGAGCTATGGAAGTACCAGTGTTTTGGGAGCTATGGGAGTACCAGTGTGTGGGAGCTATGGAAGTACCAGTGTTTGGGAGCTATGGAAATACTAGTGCTTGGAAAATACTAGTGTTTGGGAGCTATGGGAATACTAGTGCTTGGGAAATACTAGTGTTTGGGAGCTATGGAAATACTAGTGCTTGGGAAATACTAGTGTTTGGGAGCTATGGAAATACTATTTTTTGGGAGCTATGGAAGTACCAGTGTTTTGGGAGCTATGGGAGTACCAGTGTGTGGGAGCTATGGAAATACTAGTGTTTGGGAGCTATGGAAATACTAGTGTTTGGGAGCTATGGAAATACTAGTGTTTGGGAGCTATGGAAATACTAGTGTTTGGGAGGGAGCTATGAGAATACTAGGGTTTGGGAGTTAAGGGAATACTAATGTTTGGGAACTATGGGAATACTAGTGTTTGGGGGCCAAGGGAATACTAATGTTTGAGAGCTATGGGAATACTAGTGTTTGGGAGCCAAGGGAATACTAATGTTTGGGAGTCAAGGGAATACTAATGTTTGGGAGCCAAGGGAATACTAATGTTTGGGAGCTATGGGAATACTAGTGTTTTTGGAGCTATGGGAATACTAGTGTTTTTGGAGCTATGGGAATACTAGTGTTCGGGAGCTATGGAAATACTAGTGTTTGGGAGCTATGGAAATACTAGTGTTTGGGAGCTATGGAAATACTAGTGTTTGGGAGCTATGGAAATACTAGTGTTTGGGAAATACTAGTGTTTGGGAGATATGGAAATACTAGTGTTTGGGAAATACTAGTGTTTGGGAGCTATGGAAATACTAGTGTTTGGGAGTTATGGAAATACTAGTGTTTGGGAAATACTTGTGTTTGGGAGCTATGGAAATACTAGTGTTTGGGAGCTATGGGAATACTAGTGTTTGGGAGATATGGGAATACTAGTATTTGGGAGCTATGGGAATACTAATGTTTGGGAACTATGGGATTACTAGTGTTTGGGAGCCAAGGGAATACTAATGTTTGGGAGCCAAGGGAATGCTAATGTTTAGGAGCTATAGGAATGCTAATGTTTAGGAGCTATAGGAATACTAGTGTTTTTGGAGCTATGGGAATACTAGTGTGTTTGGAGCCATGGGAATACTAGTGTTCGGGAGCTATGGAAATACTAGTGTTTGGGAAATACTAGTGTTTGGGAGCTGTGGAAATACTAGTGTTCGGGAAATAGACGTATTTGGGAGCTATGGAAGTACTAGTGTTTGGGAGCTATGGAAGTACCAGTGTTTGGGAGCTATGGAAGTACCAGTGTTTGGGAGCTATGGAAGTACCAGTGTTTGGGAGCTATGGAAGTACCAGTGTTTGGGAGCTATGGAAGTACCAGTGTTTGGGAGCTATGGAAGTACCAGTGTTTGGGAGCTATGGAAGTACCAGTGTTTGGGAGCTATGGATGTACCAGTGTTTGGGAGCTATGGATGTACCAGTGTTTGGGAGCTATGGAAGTACCAGTGTTTGGGAGCTATGGATGTACCAGTGTTTGGGAGCTATGGAAGTACCAGTGTTTGGGAGCTATGGAAGTACCAGTGTTTGGGAGCTATGGAAGTACCAGTGTTTGGGAGCTATGGAAGTACCAGTGTTTGGGAGCTATGGAAGTACCAGTGTTTGGGAGCTATGGATGTACCAGTGTTTGGGAGCTATGGAAGTACCAGTGTTTGGGAGCTATGGAAGTACCAGTGTTTGGGAGCTATGGAAATACTAGTGTTTGGGAGCTATGGAAATACTAGTGTTTGGGGAGCTATGGAAATACTAGTGTTTGGGAGCTATGGAAATACTAGTGTTTGGGAGCTATGGAAATACTAGTGTTTGGGAGCTATGGAAATACTAGTGTTTGGGAGCTATGGAAATACTAGTGTTTGGGAGCTATGGAAATACTAGTGTTTGGGAGCTATGGAAATACTAGTGTTTGGGAGCTATGGAAATACTAGTGTTTGGGAGCTATGGAAATACTAGTGTTTAAGAACTATGGGATTACTAGTTTTTTGGAGCTATGGAAGTACCAATGTTTGGGAGCTATGGAAATACTAGTTATTGGGAGCTATGGAAATACTAGTGTTTGGGAGCTATGGAAATACTAGTGTTTGGGAGCTATGGAAATACTAGTGTTTGGGAGCTATGGAAATACTAGTGTTTAAGAACTATGGGATTACTAGTTTTTTGGAGCTATGGAAGTACCAATGTTTGGGAGCTATGGAAATACTAGTTATTGGGAGCTATGGAAATACTAGTGTTTGGGAGCTATGGAAATACTAGTGTTTGGGAGCTATGAGAATACTAGTGTTTGGGAGCTGTGGAAATACTAGTGTTTGGGAGCTGTGGAAATACTAGTGTTTGGGAGCTATGGGAATACTAATGTTTGGGAGCTATGGGAATACTAGTGTTTGGGAGCTGTGAAAATATTAGTGTTTTGGAGCTATGGAAATACAAATGTTTGGGAGCTATGAGAATACAAGTGGCAGAAAGGCAGCCAGTTGCCGTGTAAGTTTGTAAAGCCATACTTAGTTGGTAGGCGGTCCAGTGACTGGCCAGTTTTGTTTGCTTGAATCTTCATCCCTTACTGGGGATGTCACAAGCATTTTACCCTTTTAAGGCGAACACTTATGGTGCCCTGGGGTCCTTGCTCGTAAGCTGGGGCACTTCAGCTATGCTTGCTGGTTCATGGAAACCAGTGTTCATTGTCCGACACCATTGCCCATGTCGGATCTTTAATATCGAGATGTCTTCACCGCCACCTCTTTTGGACAGACATATTTTGTGTTGGACTTGTGCATGCAGTAAGGGATCAACATTGTACCAGAGTTACAGACAAGAGTTTTCCGTGCCAGCTTTGCAATTTGTTTTTCATTTAAAAATGTACGCAGTTAACATTTAGCTCTCTTGTATATGAAGGAAGTCGGATCCTAGTCTGTCTTTAAAGCCTAGAGTCTGAGAGTTTCCAGTGACAAAGGTGATGTATCTTCTGGGAGGGGCAGCCAGAGACCACTGTACACTTTCTTGGGTAGTTTCTCTCATTTACTTCTGGTGTTTTGCGGCCCTGAGAACGTTTGCACTAAGCGGGGTAACTTTGTTGGCCCATCCAGACTTTCTCTACTTCAAGGTATTGGTTTGGAACTCGGATGCAGTATGACAACGTAATTCTACATTACATTTGAGATGTATATTGTAACAGCGATAGGCCTTTATTTCATATTAGGAGGCAAGTTAGCAGTTCAGAAATTAACAACACTGAAACCTTAAAGAATGCGCGTCATACCACCTCGGTATCGACTCAAAACTATCATCTGACCCTAATATCGCCAAAATATCGTGGATCAAAACATCAACAAAAAGTATCCTGCTGTGTGAAAGACACCCAGGCCCAAAAGGGACATAACCTTCTTCTATGCATTGACCATAATGGAACTCCATGTAAGCCTCAGAACCATGTAACCGTCTGGGTACCTTCTCAGACCATATCACCACAACAACAAGGGTACAGAGATTGTATACATCAGACATACTTCTCACAATGTATACTAACATTTTGTATTATATCATGTATACTAGAAACCATGTAATTAGCATTGAACTTTTATTACCACAGATCATGTAACCATCAGTTTAGGGGTGGATAGATTGTTTATTTTGTAAAATGCTCTAATACCCAAGGGTCTTGTTCGTGCCATATAATAATAATAATAATAATAATCCACATTTGTAAAGCGCACAATCACCCGTAAGGGTCTCTAGGCGCTGGGGGCCGTCGGGAAGATTAAGCGAGCTATTGCCCAGAGTCACATGGTGCTGGGCTAACCTGCCGCCGGAGCCTCGGAACGAACCGTGACCCCCAGATTCCAACGTCAGTCGCCCTGGCCGCGGCGCCACACATTTCTAAAATAAATAAATAAATAAACGGAAGCAAACTTTGCTGATTGAGTGACCCTGTACTGATAAGGGCCTGGTACTGGTAGACCTGCAGTACCAAAGTAGTGTTGCAGAGTTCCTATCCTGAAGAAATGGAAGGTGACCTTAAATTATTGGTGTAATCCTGGAAAATCTGATGTTGGAACAGGATAGAAAATGCAATTAATGAAAAACCTTGTAAGGCCTTCATTTTGTGTTGTGTGCGCTCTTTCAGCTCATGATAAAGCACAGGTTGTTCTATACAGGGTGCACGTATGTCCAGTTCACTGAAGTAAATTGAACGTATTTCTCTTTCAGAAACTTGCTCCATGTTTGGAGATCTGTAGTGCATCCTCTTGTGCCTCTGTGCATGCTCTCTCTAACTGCTACTCTATGGATGCAAGCTCAAAATTACCTTGTCTTTGTGATAAAACATTTGTGTAAGGGATTGGTATAAATACATTTCATATAGGCCTTTAAATCCAAAAGTATACATGGCTATATGTTTCTGGACAACTTTTAGTACATTGTCTGCTACAATTTGATTTGTCCTTTCCATGGGTGGGGTCATCTGGTGATATGAGAATGTCAGGTCGATGCCTGGCTTCATCTCTCCAAAGCATGACTTCTTCCTATAAGTTGGAAGGAAAATGTAAGTGTTTAGAGGGCACAGATGGGTAGGACCCTGCCCCTCTTGGAATGCCTCACATTTATATAAAAGCCTCCACAAGAAGTAGAACAAAGTTAACCTGCCCTCATAACGGGGCTGAGTGTATGGATTTAGAGCACCAGAACCATAGCAGTTGAGTACCCTACTAATTATACCTCAAGAAAACTGGATCCTTTACGGAGGTGTAGAGCTCACGCTTGCTGGAGTACTTACTCGCAGTCTGAATGAACATGGAGAGCGTGTGTGCTGAGGGTGTGTACTAAAACAGCTGCTTCTTTTAGGCTTGGCAAGTGTCGGTGTTTGTTTTATCACTGTTCACCACCTCCTTTATGTCTTAGGATCCCCTGGATTCAGTACCCCATTATCTATGACATCCGGTCCAGACCACGGAAGATCTCCTCCCCGACAGGTAGCAAAGGTGAGTGCTCGAAGGCCATCTCCTAAAACATCAAGTATTTGCAGGATACTAGCAGTGTTTCACCTTTCATCCACACACAATCAATAGAAACGGCATCAGGTGATAAAAGGAGAAAGAAAATGTTTAAATAGCCTTGTCGCTGAGAAGTTATTTATTAATGTTTTACTCTTCTTACTTACAAGTACTGTTATCGTTGGCCAGTTTCAGTAATCTGAAATGTAAATATATGATATCAAAGAAGGTCCATGCTTGGCATCTTGTGAGAATAAGAAAAATCTACGTTTTATAACAGTGCACTGACTTCCATTGTTGCTCCAAAAGTTACAAGCCCAGGTTTTACTTAGTGTGTGTCCAGTGCTGGAATTGAAAAAAAATGTACTCCATGAAGCCATACGTGAGGTCAAGGTGTGGCGAAGGGGTGGCGTCCCGAGGAGGGAAGGGGTGGAGTCCCGAGGAGCGGCACTTAAAAAGCAAAATCATAGGTCAATTTACACATTTATTTTTGAAAAATGTGCTGCAAACGAAATGACAACAGGGACATATGTGAAAGTAAATCTGTTCCAAATTATTTATTAGGTCATAATGAGGCTGCATTTTAAAATATCTTCCGGGTTTGGCACCTGCTGCAGAGATTTTTGTGTGCTCAGCAATTTGTGTTGGCCTTCTAATAGTAGTAAGATAACTCTAGTGCTTTACCTAGTTCTGGAAGAGTTCTGTGTTTTGTCAAGCACTGTTTCGACTCCTAATGTAGCATATAGGTTAATGTGCCTGTTGCAAAGCACATTGTGTTGCACATTCAGCTCCCAGATTTGTATTTTATGTAAATAGGTAAGTGGTCTACTGCTTTTGACACTGAGATAATTTTGTTAGTTCCAGTTCATAAGATGCAAATCTTTTAACATAGCACTGCGCTTTATTTAGCGGCATCAAGGAACTGCATACAAACTATAAGTCCTGCTCGCTCCGGTCCTACTCTTTGTGACGTCAGGGCTCCAGCCAACTCCCTTAACCAATTCCGGCACTTCTCTCATGCTGTTAACCAGTATGAGAGAAGCACCAGGGTTGGAGGGAGCACCCTCTGTTGGCGCTCTCCAAGGGCACTGGAGGCCTATACTTGATCTTAAACCAGCTGTCTTATGACCGCTGGGTTAAGAGGTTTAAAGTGCACGTCTGGCTGGCCGTCGCAAGACGGCCGGCCAAAGGGACATGCGCACTTTAAACGGTGCACAGGCAGCCCTCTGCCCACCACTGCTCCCTGCTGCCACTCAGCAGACCCCGCCCCATCCTGACTCTCTGTTCAGGACAGGATGACGAAAAATAAACTGGTAATGAATTAACTTCATTACCATTTTATTTTTCATCTCTGAGGGCTTTTTAGTGGGGCAAGACTCCTCCACCCTAATGGAGGAGCCGGCCAGTGCCTGTGAATGCTGTTGAAGTACTGACCATCAGATTGAGGTTTGCTTCCCAACTAGGGCATGGGTGCCATTACTTGCAGTACGCTACTTACCACCTTCAGTGTCTACACTGAATACTTCTGGATTCCTCCATCTCAGTTTACACTTGGAACCTCCTTCTCTACAGGATACAAGAGCAAGACCTCCACTTTACTTGTGGGGGGGGGTCACAGAGTGACTTCTGTAATGCTGCAACTTGTAGCCAGTGGCTGTTGGAGAGGCTTGTTGCCAGTTTGTAGTGTAGAATTACACACTGAAGCAAAATTGGAATTCATTCCTTTGGTCTCCAAAACCACACATCACGCTCAACTAGCTTCAAACTGCCCAACTGGAACTGAATTTCATAGATACCAGCATTCCTTTTGAGGATTTCAGCTTGTGAACATACAACATGTAACGAGAATACAGCAAAAACTATGCAACATACCTTATGCTGTACCAACCGCATACCCTTGATGCTGTATTCTACGGTTCCGCCCTTCGTTCAGTTGCCTATCCTCTTTATGTTGTTTTTTCAGCGCTCTCTCCTGCGTTTCCTTGATTGTGTTCCCCGGAAGTGGAATCGCTCACAGCCTAACCTTGTTTTTTTTTCTTCTTCAACCACCAATGGTGAACATACACGGTTTTCATGTTTTTGGTAATATTTCCTCCTTGTGCTCCCTTTTGTACGGCAACGGTAGAATCAGCAGTGATAGGTTTTCTGAGTTCTGGTTTTAATCAGAACAGCAGGTTCAGATGTGCCAAGGCCACAAGCACACACGCTTAAGTTGGTGAGTCTGAACTGCTTTGAACCTTCAGGTCAGTTAGAGCAATGCGCCCACCTGACAAATGCTTGGACCATTAAAGGTGTTGAACAAACTGTTTTTGGTCATACCATGACCGTTTTGACTGAATACCAAACGCATTGCCCACTAGATTGTCGACTCCTCTACAGCCAATGCACATTTTTTCCTTCAAGGACCTAATGTTGATGGTTGCTTTTTAATATCCATTAAACAGTAGGCCAAGTTAGTGCGATTCAGTGCAATGGCCAAAGAGTTCTGTTGCTAATGTCCTCGACCCTTCCAGAAGTTGCCTTTATTTTGAATTATTCTTTTTTCTTGATCCTGTAACATCAGCCTAGACTTTATAGTAGAGGCGTGAAGACTTCCCATGTACAGCATTGAACGATATAAAGATTTCAGAAATTTTCATCCGCTTTGAACCTTGTATGCTGTTTAGGGCATGGACACCTATTGGAAAAACAGGCTTCATTGCACAACTTGTACAGCAGGTATTTACCAGCAAACAAGACTGCTCAAAAGCCCGTTCTACCAAAAAGGATTTAGCACACTTCATTTTAATTGGCAGGGATTCACAGGCCGTCATCTTGGTCCGCGGTGTATACATATAAAATACTTTGTCTATATTCATGTAAGGTTAGTGGTGGATTCCATTTGCAGCTCACCCAAAACCATCAGCTATTGAGAATAAGGCTTTGTATGGCAGTGCATTGTTGATTAAATCCCAGGGCCTTTAATTCAACCAAACCGGTTTCATTTCACTCTGTAAACTGCTTCCCGGTTTAAATGACCTTCCATTGGCAATGGTCAAGCCAGTGTTAGGTAGCCTAATGGTAAAAGGTTAGTACTTGAGTCCAGCTGCTTTTCATTCCCTTCATTAATTACTTCCTCAGTTTTTGTAAGCATCTTAAGTGGTCTATTTTGCATTGAATTCCCACCATCTAGAGGTCTCCTACAGCGTGATGGCCCAGCGCAAGTAATTTCACCTGTTCCTTCAGTTTCTGATACGTCATTTCTTTGGCTTCCCGTAGATCTGCAGATGGTGAACATCACTTTGCGTGTCCTATCCAGGCCCAACGCAGCCACTTTGCCTATCCTGTACCAGCAGCTGGGCAAAGACTTCGATGAGCGTGTGCTGCCCTCCATTGTCAATGAGGTTCTGAAGAGCGTGGTGGCCAAGTTCAATGCCTCGCAGCTCATCACCCAGAGAGCCCAGGTAAATCGCAGAGACGGTGCTGGTTTAAGGCAAATTTTTAGGTGTTGGGGCAAATTAAGAAGGGAAGGTCATGATGGTTTAACCTGTGAGTGATGGTGTGCTTGTGTAGTTGGTGGTCTGCTGATGAAGACAATTTGTTTCTTTCCTTTGTAATTTGTATTTTTCTACTGGTAGTAATTGAGACTGTGTATCTGATTTCATTTGCTCTTCTAGTTATGCGTCTTTCATTTCTAGAATCTAAGGATTTTCCTTTTGATACATTTGTTTGTCTGCGCTTCCGTTCCAGGTCTCGCTGCTGATCCGTCGTGAGCTGACAGAGAGAGCCCGAGACTTCAACTTGATTCTGGATGATGTGGCCATAACAGAGCTTAGTTTCAGTCGGGAATACACTGCTGCCGTGGAGTCTAAGCAAGTTGGTGAGTTATGACATCTTCTTGTTGATGACCAGACAATGAACTTCACCCATTGAACTCACCCTACTGTGTTTTCCCAGCAACCGTTTGCCAATTGTTTTCACGACATCACGTAAAAACCTTAGCATTTGCTCCAATATTCTCCAGTAACTGATTGACTCTACTATAAATATACTTTAAATAAGTTTTGACTGTTGGCACTCATTCCATTCTCTCAAAGTTTATCTTCTGAAGCAAGTGGTTCCTGCTTGGAGGAGGTCCCAGTTGTTTTGTCTGAACCGCCTTTTCTAACTGTGTGTGTGTGTATATCACTCTCCCTCTCTCTGTTTCTCTCTTCCTCTCTGTTTCTCTCTCATTGTCTCTCAGGAAAGGCTGTTAATTTTTCTCTAGGATTCTCCAGACTAAATTTAGAACTTGGTTTCTCATATACTCACTGCGTGGAATTAAAATTTACCCTAGACAGGACACATTCTGGACCTCAAGTTGCCAAACATTTGTACATTTTAAATATCCTATGTCCATTGCACAGTTTTCAGCACTGCAACTTTTTTACAGTGAGTAACTACCAAAAGATTTCTCAGCACTTGAGTTTCTGATATTCACTTGTTGAATGTGGGATTTTCCAGAGAACGGCAAAACTGGAATGCTGTAGGATTGTTCACCTGAATAATTTTTTTATAGGATGTTGGTAACTGTCTTATTGCCACATTGGCTTCAAAATACACAGTAGTTTTGACAGAGGAACCAGAGTGTAAAGAAGTGACGGGATTTAATGCTGATTTGTCCACTGTACAAATTGTAGAATATTTATCTGCCGTGGAGTTAACTACATTTTTATTTTGTTTTAAGCTTTTTGGCCACCGTCATTTGATGATTGCTATGAACATTTGTGCTAATAATTTATGTTGCTTGTTGTGAAATGGTTTTGGTTTCTGAATCTTGCTAAAAATTCTCAGGTCGGAGGGTAGGGTCTCCTTTGAATGTATAGAACATGTGATTTTTTCCATTTTTTTTTCCTAACTGCTTTCTTTTCAGTTGGCTTTCAGGTGAGGTGTTCCAGGGCATGAAAGTCCTTGATCTGTCTGGTCTTTGGCCCCCAATAACCAGTTTATTATCGTTATTTCTTCTAATTTGGCAGTGGTTTATTTCGCCTGTAATTGGCTTATATCTCTTGGCCAAGTTCCATGGGTATTATGCACATTTTTGTCAAACTGGTCAATGTAAGATTCTTAGGAGTTTACAAAGGGCCTTTGTCTCACTAAGGAGGAAGCCAGTGGAGGTTTTTCAGCACTGCGTTGATCTATTATCAGTTTTGCCTGGCATGTTTATTCTCTACTGATTGCAATTTGTGTTGACAGCTTTGCCGGGGTTTGCATGGATTGGAAGAGTTGATTGACCTGTTCTGAGGTGGCTATCAGTAGATAATATCAG